>NC_034597.1:69245193-69294562 GCF_900095145.1 Mus pahari
TCTCTCTCTCTCTCTCTCTCTCTCTCTCTCTCTCTCTCTCTCTGTTTGTTTTTTTGTTTTTTCGAGACCTGGAACTCACTTTGTAGACCAGGCTGACCTTGAACTCAGAAATCCACCTGCCTCTGCCTGGGCATGCTCCACCACTCCCAATGCCAGTGGCTTTTCTAACACACTGACCTCATTCCTGCAGTGTTAAAGCAAGCTTGCAATTTCTAAAGTCGTTTACTTACCATTTAAATGAGGTAAATGGAACTGAAGGGTTGTTTCCATGCACCTGAGCCCCTAGCACATTCTCCTGGCCTGTATGGTGTAGAAACTTCATGGCCTAGCTTGCCTCCTATCCCTTCCACACAAAGTTCACTGAGAAGGGACCTTGATAGAAGAATCGCCATATTCCTGAAGCTGGGTGAGTTTCATATAGCTATGGTACCTTAAAGATGCTGTGATGGCCAAACATGGTTTTTCATATCTGTAATGCTAGCTTCAGGGAGCTAGAGAATCACTGAGTTCAAGGCCAGCTGGGATATCTTACCTCAGAAACCAAAACGATACAAGCAAACAAACAAACGAACAAGATAACCCCAAGACAAAAATACTAAAAACAAATCTATAATTTTAACTTTCTTATTTAAAAAGTCCTAGATCAAAAACACATAAACTGAAGGACTTCCAATCTTTCTTGTTCTAATGTCCCCATTTTTTCCATCTAGAAGTTGATGTTGATCATGAACCCCTGTCCAATGCTTTCTTTTCTTGTTTATTACCTAAATCGTCAAAAGAATAGCTCATATCAGAATTTCCCAAGCAGGAATGATAGTTGGGGTGGCTGGACTAGCACCGGCCTCACTATGTCTACCATTTTCAAATTTCAGAGTCTATTGACTATAATGTTGCTGCTTATATGTATGTGTGCTTATATCCGATCCCTGGCACCCAGCATCCTGGACTGAAATAAAACTGGATTATTGGGAATATTTTGGAAGTGTGCCAGAATTGGTGAATGCAAGAGTCCTTATTTCGCCATATGCTGTATAGTGATTGCCTTCAGCATCCTCTTCATATAGTAGCTTTGGAAACTACCAGCACGTGCTTGCCATCAGACTGTAAACAAGGACTGGCCTCCAAAAAATAATGGGAAGTATGGTTAAGCCATTTGTCTTTGAACATGGAATGAGATAAATTTCAAGACGCTGTTCTCTATTTTTATGCTATTGGACCAATGAACTGAATGAATAATTAAGATGTAAGAGTTTAATACACAGGAATGTGATTGTAGCCATCAACCTCAGTTCTCTCACTCCAGTATTACATTCTGCAAATGTCATTCTGTTGTGTCAGGACTGCTTTTCATAAGGTTCTCTAGGCATGAAGTAGAAACCCAGTGGTAAATTTCACAGGCTCCTTTGACTAGGGCTTCAAAATAATGTCTTCACAGAATGCTACCTTCTAGCGACTGGCCTATTTTTACTGAGAAAAAAAGATTGCTCTATTTTTGTTGTTGTTACTGTTCTTACGGATTGCATTCATATTTAAATCCTTTTGATTGCTAACCAGAGTACCTCTATTCTTGACAAATTCTGTAGATTTTTACGGGTGATTAAAATAAATTTTTAAAAAAGGAATGATAGTTGCTTTGTATTAATTTTTTTTTATACTGAATGCCTTTGGGAATGTTAATTACAAATAACAGCTTAGCTTCGCTGATAGCTTACTGCAAATCAGGGATTGTCCTAAGAGCTTTAAACTATTATTCCTGTTGTTGAGAAACCCAGCCAACACACATTTACTCTGCAGCTCAGGCAGTCCTGGAACTTTTGGTCTTCTTGCTTCAGCCTCAAGAATAACAGGAGTTGGAATTCTTTGCCAGTGGACTAATTCAATAAACTGAGTTTATTTACTGAGTTTAGACTTTGAAGAAGCCATCTTGATAGGTACTGGGAACAACACATGGCAAAACACACAAAGCTAGAGCCTCTACTCTCATGGAGGTCTTGCTGTAGCTGGAAGACAGCTGTCATTCTACTGAGCTCACTAAGGCAGAACCACAGTGCTGTCTAATATACTAAGGAGAGACAGCTAACGCTGAAATGATACAACTGGGAAGCCAACTTTGAAAAAGCCATGAATGGCTGCCATGGGAATCAAAGTTGGCCTGGTGTAAGAATAATGACTATGAGATGAATATATTCATATAATATATGCACATATAGTTATCATATATGTGTACATATGTTAACCAAATATATATCTTTGGTTTCTAAACCCCAGATTTCCTGTATTTGATTTTAAAAAATGTCTGTCGACTAGAAATCTCAGCACACTCTACAAAGAAAATTGTATTTACATTATGAACAGACTTCTAACAGTCAAATATTAAGAAAAAACTTAGATGCAGCTAAAATTTAAAGACACTTCACTGTCATTTCTGTATCTGTTTCCATCCTACCCCCCTACACACATACACAATGAAAGAATAGAGCTGACTTGTGATCAGCTCTGGGGTCTAGGTGATGGTGTGAATGGCCTCTTTGGATGGTTGGATACAAAGGGTTAATCCAGAGCTCTGTGTTCCACTGAAAATGTCATTCAGAAAGGAAGAAGATATTCCTTTTATCTCAGTTATAGATGAATTGAGAGATGGTATTCATATGAGCAAAATTTTCCTGGCTTAAGAACATTATTAGATGGGAAAGCAGGCATAGAAGATGAAATGTAACACATTGAATGTGGTGAAAACTGTCGAGACCCCAGACTCTGGCCAGCAGAGGTGGGGAAAAGATGACACGTACACCAAGGCAGGGTTCAAGCAGCTTCTGAAGCTTCCTCAGCTTCAGCTTCTGCTTCTGCTTCCACTTAGCTTTATTCTGGGGTATCGCCCAATTTATCCACATCCATCCTCTGCACTCGTCTCTCATCACTCTTCATCATCCAATCAGCACTCAGCATGCTCTGTACGTGAGCCATGCATGCAGACAGGGTACACGTTGATAGGCCAGTAACTCAATATCATGCTGAATGACACTATGTGTCAGGCAGGCAGTGCATGATCATTCAAGTGCACATGTTCAGGTTCTTGGTAAACAAGCAGCGATCACGGGGTTTGGCAATGAGCCAGGGCACCATCTTGGCCCATGCGGCCACACCCGCTCCCCAAATCTCCCCCTTTTTGTTTAATTAAAATGGCTCCGGGATTGCATCTGTCTTAGGTTGCCCTCATTCATGTTACATCCTTACCTGTCATAGGCGTGGTGAACTCACTTTCACCAGCCTGTCTTAGGTTGGTATACATGTGTGAAAGTCTTACCCATCATAGATTAACGATTCAGCATACTGAGCCAAACATGGGGCAAATTACATGACTCTATAGCCACCATAGCTTGAATCAACAACCGTTTAGCGACCTGCACCCATCTGCACATGTGTATCATCCACCACAGCATACCAACACATAGAACACACAGCAAAAATCCCCAGAAGGCCATCCCTCCCCAATCCGTGAGGAAGCTGACAGCCCCCTGGATCATCTTCAACCATTGCTGAGTGGTGGCAATCTCCACATGGGTGTTATTCACTGCAACAATAGATGACCTTAATTCTTTCATCTTGCTATCGCAATCATGACTTCAATTTCGCAGGACAAATTAACTGCATGAGTGAACAGGTACACTAAATTTTTCTAATCGAAAGAAGTCATACTGAATCTCTGTAATCCCTCTACCTGAGTCACAGTGAAGGTAGCTTGGAGGCCATAAAATCCACTCTCTGATTTACTAATAAGATTCCAGTTTTCAGCTGAGACTCTGTAATGCCTCCACCTGTGTCACAGTGAAGGCAGCTTGGGGGCCATAGGTATTTACTGACTCTTTAAGTTTCTGAATTGTTTTCCAATCTAATGGCTCATGACAACTGACAACTGACCCTCTTACACATTCACTTTAGTTTTTTCATCCCTACTGGGAGCCAGACCTTAGCTTGTTCTCTACTTAAAGTAGTTGAACTATGCCCCAATAATATCTCCACTGTATTTTTCGAAATAGGTCCTTTGAAATCAGAAGTAATTATTTGAACCCCCATTAAAACCTCCTTCTATACCACACAGCAGCCATACATTAAAAGGATCTGGTCTAATAGCCTGACAGGGATTCTGATAAGTAAAATTAAATTCTAAAAGATAAAATTTACAAAAGTACAAATTCCTGGTAACTTCGTCCCTGTGCTGGGAACCTAAATCTGTCCCTATACCAGGAACCTCCTCCTGCTCTCTTCACTTTAGTTTTTTTGTCCCTACTGGGAGCCAGACCTTAGCTCGTAACCCTGGGAACTTAACTTAGTCCCTGTGCCAGGAATCTAACTCCATCCCTATACCTGGGAGCTTAACTTCGTCCCTGTACTAGGAACCTAACTCTGTCCCTATGCCTGGAACCTAACTCTGTCCCTATAACCAGGAGCTTAACTTCGTCCCTATACCGGGAGCTTAACTTCGTCCCTGTGCTGGGAATCTAACTCCAGCGCTACTCTCTGCCACGAAACTCACCCATCCCCATATGGGCCACCAGATCTTGGGTGCCCCAGCCTCTGGCCAGCAGAGGTGGAGAAAAGACAACACGTACACCAAGGCAGGGTTCAAGCAGCTTCTGCAGCTTCCTCAGCTTCCACTTCTGCTTCCCCTTCTGCTTCCCCTTCTGCTTCCCCTTCCGCTTCCACTTCTGCTTACCTTTATGCTGGGGATTGCCCAATTTATCCACATCCATCCTCTGCACTTATCTCTCACCACTCTTCATCATCCAGTCAGCATTCAGCATGCTCTGTACATGAGCCATGCACGCAGACAGGGTGTGCGTTGATAGGCCAGTGACTCAATATCATGCTGTATGACGCTATGTGTCAGGTGGACAGCACATGATCATTCAAGTGCACATGTTCAGGTTCTTGGTAAACAAGCAGGGATCATGGGGCTTGGCAATGAGCCAGGGCGCCTTCTTGGTGCATGTGGCCGCACTTGCTCCCCACAAAAACAAATAGTGGACCACCATGCTTGGCTTTTCACCGAGTTTGGTTTCAGTCAGGGTATCTTTTTGTAGCCCTGGCTGGCTTAGAACTCATTACATAGACACTGCTGGACTGGAACTCACAGAAACTTGAACTGTCATATTATGTAATGTTATCCTGTTTTCAGTTTCTGTGTTCACTCTTTATGGGTCTGGGGTTGTTCAGAGATTCAACAGTCTCACCATGAATACATTTTTAAACAAAGAAGAGGCTTCATTCAAATACTGGTGCCAGGTCTACACCCCAGATTCATGATCCCTAAGGTGTGATGCCAAATTACATTAGTCAGGGGCTCACAAGGCTAAGTTCTTCTTGCCTGCATGCGATCATGAACAAGCACACATGTTATCTGTTATTGGTTCTGTAGCTAATGCTACTTTACAGTCCCCCTGATTTTACCTTTCTAAACATCTTATGCTCAGCCCCTGTACTGCCTAATTTTGTGTCAGACTGGAGTTATCACAGAGAAAGGAGCTTCAGTTGGGGGAAAATGCCTCCACAAGATCCAGCTGTAAGGCATTTTCTCAATTAGTGATCAAGGGGGGAGGTCTCCTTGTGGGTGATGCCATCTCTGGACTGGTAGTCTTGGTTCTATAAAAGAGAAGGCTGAGCAAGCCAGGAGAAGCAAGCCAGTAAAGAACATCCCTACATGGCCTCTGCATCAGCTCCTGCTTCCTGACCTGCTTGAGTTCCAGTCCTGAGTTCCTTGGTGATGAACAGCAGTATGGAAGTGTAAGCTGAATAAACCCTTTCCTCCCCAACTGCTTCTTGGTCATGATATTTTGTCCAGGAATAGAAACCCTAAGACAGCCCCCTTAATAAGTTCAATAAAGAAATTGGATCAGTCCATACTGAAAGAGGTCCAGAGATTCTAGATGATGATGATGATCCTACCTTAGGGAGTATGAAGTCTACCAGGAGAGGCAGGCTATCAATGGAAGAATGTTTACAGTGCACTAGAATAAGAAAGGAGAAGGCTAGGAATAGGTTCATCTGATAGCTAAGGCATGTTGGGTTAATCTATTTTGTTTGTTTTGTTTTTGTTTCTCCCGTCACTGTTTCACTCTGCACCCCTGGCTGTTCTAGATTTCACTCTGTAGACTAGGCTGCCCTTGAACTCACAGAGATCTGCCTGCCTGCCTCTGTCTCCTGGTTGCTGGGATTAAAGGTGTGCATCACTACCAACCACCCTGCGGATCTTAAAGGTAAAATGGAAAAAGTGAAAGATTTCATGCAATAAATAACAGGAGATTCATATTTTAGAAAGTTCCTACTGAAGAAGACAGCAGAGAAGTTTTTAAAATAAAAGTCATGGGGAGGCTTCTGAAGCCCTGACAATGGTGTTACCAGGGGAACTGATTATGTGTATGTGAAAGAATTACAGTTGATGGATTTGGCCTGTATATGAGAAGTATAAACACTGAGGGAGGGCCAAAGATTTCTAATTTGCTTTAAAAATGAAAATGGAGGGGTTTTTTGGTTGCTTTTGACTTTTGTTAACAAGTCTCACCTTTTAATGCACTTGGCTGGCCCAATACTATGTTGCCAAGGTAGCTTTGGCCTCACAGCGATCCTTTGGTCTCCAGTTCCTGAGTACTGGGATTTCATTCATGGGTCAGCACACCCAGTGTAAAGTGGGTTATGATTGACAGGAAAGGAGGCTTGGGAGGGAAAAGAAAACAGTAAGTTTTGAAGGAGAATGGACAGGTTCAGTTTCTTCTTTGAATTAGCTACTCTTCCTGGTTGGCACTATTCAGCATAGAGATGACTGACACGGTAGGCCTGCTAATTATTTTCTGTGTGGTCAAGGCTTGTCTTGTTCACTGCAGGTTGTTTGTTTGACCTCTGTCTCTGACTTCATCTTACTAGATGCCAGAAAGGGCATACCCCCAGTCAGGGACCTCAGAGATGTCTGCAGACATATGCCTGAGGGTCAGAACCTCTCCATTGCTAAGAATCACTGGTTTAGGTGGAGATTGTGTCCCTGGCTTCAACTGTCACATTAATGACATGAGTATTTGCTTCTTTGTCCAGAGCTCAAGACTCAAGTACTAACCAGTCAGATTGGCTGAACAGGATGAGGCTGACGGCAATCCAAGGTGACACTGCAATCCAAGGTGACAGTTAAAGCTCTTCTGCTTTCCCTCTTGTGAGGATCTGAGTTGAGTTTCTCTGGGCACAAACTGCTGTGAAATTCTTAAATGCATAGAGTGTATAGAAGGCAGGAAATAGAACTGTTTTCCTCCCTGCCTACCTCTGTCGTTCACTTTGTTCTTTCTTTGTTTCTTCCTTTCCTCCTTTCTTAAGATATAGTCTCACTATGCATTCCTGGTTGTCTGAACTTACCATGAACTTACTAGGCTTGCTTCGGCTCATCAGATCCACCTGTCTCTCCCAGGTTCTGGGGTTAAAGGGATGAGCCATCTTATGACATAGCATTTTTTTTGAGAACTATTTAATATTTCCCAGGAGCAAACTAGGTACATCTTTTAGGATGCCAGCGAAATGTATGAATTCAGAGACAGACAGTCCAGATAGCTGGCATTGCTCAGATAATAGCTTGCCCAAAATTCATGGATTTAAATGTGTCAATAATTCTCTCTGTGTGGAAATAGAATAACATTTCCCCCCTCTCCTTTTCTTATTTCCTCAAGGATCTAATAAGTGCATTCTTATAACAAAAAAAAATAATTTTTTATATATGTGTATGTATGGTATGTGTGTCCCCCATGGAGGCCAGCAGGAGGTGTCAGGCCTGCTGGGGCTGGGTTACAGGGAGCTGTGAGCTACCAGGTATAGGTGCTATGAAACAAACTGAGATCCACTGCAAGAGCAGCGAAGACTCCTAACAGAGTCATCTTTCTAATCTTTCCATAACAGAAACATTTTGAAACATAAAAGATCCAACAGTAATGTATGGTTATTCTTGGACGGGTCACTCAAATGATTTTGTTTTCAGTTTCATATCCTTATGCATTTAAAAATTTAGAATCGTGTTAGGTGTGTAATTTTGTTTTTGTACATTTTAATCATAATATTATAAAATTTTTATGGCTGGAGAATTATAAATTATAAATTTACTTCAGTTAGCTATTCCTATGGAATAATTTTCAATGTTTAGTATTATAAATAATGTTATGGGAAACATTCTCATTCCAAATGGTTTAGAACATCTCTGTTTCCTCCAGCTAGGTTCATAAAGGAGTATAAAATACTTCTAGGTCAGTGACATAGGTTGCTATAGCGCATCCAAGAATAACTACACCACTTCCCACAGACATCCTCAGCAATGTATAGGACAATCCTCTTAGCGTGCGCTCATCTTTATTACAAAGGCATTTTATTTTTACTAAGTTCTGGCTGAGATAGCTCAGCAGGTAAAACAAAAAACAAAAAACAAAAAACGCTTGCTCTGCTGTCTTGGTAATCCCTGTAAGGTAGAAGGAGAGACTCAGTTCCACAATGTTTTCCTCTGACCTCTCTCTCTCACACACACACAATTACAACGGTGAAACTTGTCTGACTGTAACAATTTTTTTTTTAAATCTTATGTTGAGGGATAGAATTTGTGCTGTTAGGCAGTTTCTAAGAGGTCTGCTGTCCACTGCTGTATTGTGTGTATGTGTATGTACACTTTATTTTTTTGTGTGTGAGTGTGTACCTACATGTGTGTATATGTGTGTTCCTGGTGCCCTTAGTGGTCAGAAGAGAGCACTGGAGCTCTTAAAACCAGAGTTATACATTGTTACCATATGGGTGCTGGGAACCAGACCTGGGTCCTCCGTAAGAGCACCTAGTGCTCTTAAAAGTATGGGTTGATGTGGTTACTCAGGGAGGCACAGACTGTTCTCATGGGCAAGACTTTGACACTAGTTTGTATCTCTACCTCCCTCATGCTCAGGGGCCTCCAACAACCCATACTCCTCCCTCATGGGACTCAAGATCTTTATTATTATTATTATTATTATTATTATTATTATTATTATTATTTTTATATTAACTCAATCTTCTCTTTTAAAAAAACGTTTAATAGATGCTGGGCATGGTTGGGTTCCTTAATTGCAGATGGACATTTAAATGTTGTATTTGTTTTACTTGCAAATTCAAATGATATGTTCTGTAAGTCTTTGAAGGTTAATGGAAGATGCCTGTGGAAAGACTGTGAGAAGAGAACAAACCCAGGAGGGTGGAATGCTATGGGTGATGCATGGTGTACCTATGAGATACATGTAGTGGGAGTGTGGTCTCCAGTACCGGAGGTGTAAGAGGGATCTTTAGATAGGTGTATGTGTTTGTGTATCTGTATGTACACACTTAGTTGGAAGGAGGCTTGCACTCAGAAGGACAACATTTAGTTTAACTTATGTCTGAAGGGGCTTCTAGTCTCCATCTGTCTTCTTGTCTCACCATGGCATGATCTTCTACCCTTCCGTGAACATGTGATGCCAGCTGCTAGCAGGCCTAATCCTGAGTCCAGAAGTGCTGATGAAATGCCCCCTTAGACCCTTAGAACTGTGAGCTAAAGTGTTCTTTTTTAAAATACTTTATCTTATGTGCATGAGTGTGTACGTGCATGTGATCCACGTGTGAGCCTGGTGCCACTGGAGGCCAGAAGAGGACATTAGAGCTCCTGAAAGTGGACTTATGGGTGTTGTGAGATACCTATGGGTGCTGGGAAACAAACCTGGGTCCTCTACAAGAGCAGCTAGTACTCTTAACCACAGAAGCACCTCTCCAGCAGTAAACCCTATTCTTTATGAAGTAAAAGATATGGGGGAGGGTAGAGGAGCAGAAGCCATTGGCTTAAGTGGTACCTGAGCCCCGCCCCGCCCTGACAGACCTGCTTATGGAGCTGTGGGCCCATAGCCTTGGCTTGCTGGGACTGTGATCGAGGTCATAAAGGGACAAGCCATTCCTCCTTTTCTTCCATGGTTCTTAATTTTCTCCTTTGAATTACAAAAAAAGTAGCACATGCTCATCCAAACTCTCACCTGTAAGCTTTGTGATTTAATTAAATAATACTAAAGGGAAGCACACTTTTCTTTTACCCTACCATTCACTTGTCTGAGATAATCCCATGAAAGGTAATTCCATCAGAAAGCATTCTTCAGAGTTTTACATTTTAATTTATTGATCATAATGGAGTCTCGGGAGCACCAAGGTAACCCCTGATGCATGGACCAGGACTTGGAACATGACCGTCATGGAGCACTGGCTCCATGGAGCTCATGTAGCAATGGCTTGGGTATCACTTCCTTGTCAAGTTTTTGCCTTTATGAGGACCCTTCTTATGCAGCTATTAGTCTTGGCTCTTCCTCAACAACTCAAAATTCACAAAAGGCTGGGTAGCATTTGGGAGTCAGTCATAGAGGCAGAGGCAGAGAGTCAGAGAGTCAGAGAGGCAGAGAGTCAGAGAGGCAGAGAGGCAGAGAGGCAGAGGCAGAGGCAGGCAAATCTTTGAGCTCAAGGCTAGCCTGGTTTATAGAGAGAGTTCCAGAACAGCCGGGATGATGTCTATGTAAGAAAGATTCTGTCAAAAATAATAATAATAAAAATAAATAAAAGACATTTTGCAAGAAAATACCAATGAGAATAAGATTTTCACTTCTTAGTGTTTTAAAGTAAAAAAAGAAATGGAGGAGGAAAAAGAAAAAATGTGTCAAGGGCCTTCCTTCTCCCAAGTCATTTTCACTAAAATAAAGTACATGCAGGTGTGAATGCAGTAGGAGATCTGGTGTGTCTCCATGATGGGCAACTGCAGAGTTCCCTGGTGCCCTGTTTCTGCACTTCCTTTTTCTTCACACTCCTGCAGCCCTGGTGACAATTGCTGAGCCTGTCAATCGAGCCCTTTTGTCTAGAAGAGAACCCACATCTACCAGTTTGTTCTGTACTTCAACCAAAATTAGAGGTTCAAAGATCAGTTGGTTTTGACAGGAACCATAATGATAGCATTCTCAGTGGGGATCCGTTGTTGTTGTTGTTGTTGTTGTTGTTGTTGTTGTTGTTGTTGTTTTTCGAGACAGAGTTTCTCTGTATAGCTCTGGCTGTCCTGGAACTCACTCTGTAGACAAGGCTGGCCTCGAACTCAGAAATCTGCCTGCCTCTGCCTCCCGAGTGCTGGGATTAAAGGCGTGCGCCACCACGCCCGGCCTCAGTGGGGATCCTTAAACCTATCTTCATCATATGCCAGTTTATCCATGAGAGTCATACCAGTTCCCCAGGGCTCATTGGAAGATGCTTTGCAATAGATACTGCCAGGACCCTTATGAGTGTTAACAAACATATGAATAAGTCATATCCTGGCTCATGCAGGTAATCCAGGCCAGAGTCCTACAGAGCTAAATGAGCAAAAGCGTCTAGGATGTGACCTTTGGTTTTAATTGAAAAAACAAAAACAAAAACAGCCCTACTCACAATGACGTGGCCTTTGGGGATATATTTGAAGCATTCCCCCACAGAGACCTAAGTGGGGGGGGGTCACAAAATTTAAGGTCTTATAAAGAGCATTCAAGTCAATGTGGTACACCTTGTCCAGGGACAAGGTCCTATTGGCACATAGTGAACGAGGACACCATTGGGAGCTGTGATGGAAATCACTATGAAGCTCAGGGCTGCAAAGTCGGTCTCGTCTGCCAAATTCCTCAATTTTGTCTCCGCAGCTCTGATCTTGGTCACGCTGTCTTGAAGAACCTTTCTCTTTCCACTTGAATTCACAGCAACTTTAATATAAGACTCCCCTGACGCCTTATGAATTAGCCGCCATCATGTGACTTTGGCCACAGAGAATAGGAATTCAGGGAACACAGCAGTGATGATCCTTGAGAGTGTCCCCGAAGCATAGCTGACCTTGTCACTGGCACACTTCTTCTCCCTTGTGGAGTGGTTGGCACACAGGGTATTGACCTCTGCTCAGGAAGGGCACCTGAATTCTAGATTCTGCCTCCAGACCCAACTCAAGAGGTAGTTTCCCTTTCACTTCAGGAGCATTTATACAGACCCACTGATGGTGCATAGGAGAAAAATACTGGGTTTTTGCGGTGGTTTAAATATGATTGGTCCAGGGAATGGCACTATTAGGAGGTGCGGCCTTCTTGGAGTAGACATGGCCTTGTTGGTACAAGTGTGTCACTGTGGGGGTGGGTTTTGAGCCCCTCCTCATAGCTGCCTATGAGACAGCTTCCTGGTTTCCTTTTGGTGAAGATGTAGAACTCTTGGCTCCTCCAGAACCTTGACGGCCTGCACACTGCCATGCTTCTTGATGTGATGGAAATAGACTGAACCTCTGAAAGTATAAACCAGCCCCAATTAAATGCTGTCCTTTATAAGAGTTGGTGTCATGGTCATGGTGTCTCTTCACAACAATGGAAAACCTAACTACAACAGTTTTGCTCCTTAGAGATCATCCAAGGAAGTGAACACAATCCATACGATGTTCTTCCCCTCAGCCATTTCCACTTGAAGGCCCACAACCTTCTCCTTCTCGGGGATACCTGCATAAGCTGTTCACAGTGTACAGGGTGCATGCAGAGGCACCCAGGACAATTTGTCCAGATCTAATTGACACATTTCTCATCCACAAGCATGAACGTGGTGGCTGACACTTCTCAGACCACCTTGTTCTGTGAGAGTAGTCAGTGGGACCACACCTACCCTTCATCCTTCCTCAGGCATACTCACCACCCAGTCCTCCTGACTTAGTACGTCCTTGAGTCCCAGCTTCATGAGCATCAGTTGATGTACGTCTGCTTAGCAGCTTGAAGAATGAAGAACATTTGTGTCTTAGTGGCCACGTGGTTTTCTCCAATAATAGTGGTGCCTGCAAAGCCATCACGTCTAGAGACAAAGTCAACTGACAGTCACACTGAGCAAAATAAGATGACAGATGCCTGCGCGAGCTCTGCCGCATACTCTGAGTTCCTCGTGGCTTGTCTTAGTTACCAAGGCAGCACCAAATTCACTCATTAAGTCACTCAACTCTCTTATCACACCACTGTCTCCTGGGGGTGTCATCTTGTCAGGTTCCATTTATTCTTAGCTTTGTCAGTTGAAAATCCTGGAGAATTGTTCTTCTTCACGGTGGCTTTCTGGAGGCTGCCATTCACAGTGATGTGCACTAGACCATTTCAGGGGAGCATGGGCTTTTCATGCCTTTTCTCCCATCCATGGAACACATTCCACATGAACATGGAGAGAACATTCATGCCTTCCCTTCCATTGTCCTGCCTGCTCCATCAGTACTGTCAAACCCAGCACATGTACTGCTTGCTCTGCAATACCCCACACTTCAATTCAAGTGATCAGGTATGGACGAACTTATTCCTCCTCCCTTTACTGATAGGCACTGTGATGGCTACGCCTAGTTGTCCATGTGGATAACAGAAAGGAACTAAAATGGAGGATTGGAAAGCACACCTGTGACCTAGATCTTAAGACACAGGCTTTTGATTCAGATCTGGAGGAATAGTGGCCACGAAAAGCTTAGGCATGGGCCAGGTGGTACACACCTTTAATTCCAGAAGTCAGAGGCAAGCATATCTCTGAGTTCAAGGCCAGCCTGGGACAGAGCAACTATGGACAAAAGGAACATCCATTGCACGTTCTGAAGACCCCAGCCAGTGTCTTGACTAGCAGGCATAGCATCCAACTTTGTAGTATTTCAGGAGGCAGGGTGGGGATGTGAGACAGAAAAGAGAACAGAACAATTCCCTAGGCCTTAAGGGGAGGGCCAAGGCACTTAGTTCTCTCAGGTATAATGCCCTGACCATCCCCAAGAGCCAGTGCAGGCAGTTTTTCCAGGGGGCCCAGGGGATTGGATGGGCTGTGAGGGCCACAGTCACTTCTTCTTGGCCTACTGGTCAAGAATGCTTGAGTGTCTGATCAGGGCCACTTGGTTGCCTGCAGCTGAACTGGAGTCTCCCATGGCTGTTCAGAAAATCCTGGCAGCAAGGGCTATGTGATATTCACAGAAAGCAGGGAATTATGGGGGGAGAAGGCTGAGAGCAGCTGAGAGGCTCACTCGGGAAACTACAATAGAGAAACTTCTAAAGAACCTTTGACACGATTAGAGAGTTTTCATTTGATCAAGACCCAAAAAGAGAGTAGTAATGAGCACAATTATTTATCTAGAAATAGTAGTAAACAACATGGGGAGGACTATAAATGTACCCAGGCAAATGAAGAGAGTCATTCTCTTAGCCCCAGACAAAGCCTTATAATCAAGGGAAGGTTTGTGTTAATAGTTACTGGCCTAGTGACTTCTATTGAAGAACAGTCCATATATATATTGGGTCAGGGATCATGGATACTAGAAAACCCACAATATACAAATAACATCTCATCCCTTGCCCCATAAACAAATAAAAGTAACCAATGGCACCTCATGTCAAGACTTTTTGCATTCAACTCTTCAGAGTACATCTACTGATTCAGGTTCTGTTTTAAGCCGTGATCATATTTTCTTCTCAGTCTATCAGTAAGGTGGAAAAGGAACTGCTGTCTGTTAAGAATCTGAAATAGCAAGCACAGTGTGGTGGCCCTTGCCACTGATTCCAGCACTTAGAGGGAAGAGACAAGCAGATCTGTGTGGGTCCAAGGCTACTCTGGTCCAAAAAGTCAATCCAGACAGCCAGGGATATCGCAGAGAACCCCTTTCTTGAAAAACGAAAACCAGCTAGCCAACCAAACTACAACAACTACAACAGCAATCAAACCTTGAAGTGACTAATAATGGCCTGGGACAGCCCACTTGGAGCTTCTATGCTCACGGATGGTTTATGCCCCATTTTCTCATTGAGGAGAGTAAGGCACTAGTTAGAGGAACCTAACTCCTTTAGTCATTCTTCCTTCTCTCTTTCAACTCCGATCACATTTTTAACCTCAAATGTTCTTGTGTCAAAGTCAGCTTTTCTCAAAGGCACATCCCTCTCCTTCAGAATCTGGTTTTCTCTGAATCACAACCTTAAATTAACTTGGAATCTTCTCCTTCCTTCTTCTTTTCATTTTTCATCCACCAGTTGATAATTCCTCATCTGTGTGGCTCTTGGATTTAAACTTCTCTGTTTTCTTAGCTATTTTATGGGGTTCTTATATCTAATAACCTTCCAACATTTATTCCACCCTGATACGTTCCAAACCCCCAACACTGGGTATGAGAGAAAGAAGGCTAGAGAGGAAAGGGGTCATACACTTCTTTAGACTACTTCCTGCTGATTAAGAATGTTGAACTCCTTGGCAGAAAGTCTGATCTTTGGTCATCAAGATAACCAATTTTTCCTTCTTGTGACTTTGCTCATGACCATAGGCCCTCATGAGATTCTCCCACTTATATTCTCTCCAGATTCCCCAGAATTAAACTCTGTGCTGTTAGTGCACTAAGCAAATCATAATTACCTGCTGTGAAGCAGCCTCTTACCCCACCAGGAATTAAAAAAAAATATTCATATAACACAATTGAGTTTTTTATGTTGAGACTGTCCATTTTGACAACAGATATATTTCTGCTTGTTTCTCATAATCCTATGTTTGTGCATATACAAAATATAAAACAATAGATAGAAATAGTTTTTGGCAGCTGGATGTGGTGGTACACAATTTTAATCTCAGCATTTTGGAGGTAGAGGCAGCAATTTCTCTGTGAGTTTGAAGTTAGCCTGATCTATAAAATGAGTTCCAGGACAGTTAGGAATGTTTTACAAAGAAACCCTGTCTCAAAAACCTATAATAATAAAAAACTGAATAAATAAACAAATAAATGGATAAATAAATAAATAAAGATAATGATCAAATATATAGTTTTTCTGTTTTAGCAGTGTCTGATATATGGATGAATCTGTTTGGTTAAACAATGTTGAAATCTTGCTTTTTATTCATTTTCTACATATATCAGAACGATTTTCTCTTAACTCATATGACATTTGAGTTAACCTCCCCTGGGCTGGTGGTCCTGGGGTTTGTAAGAAAACAGGCTGAGGAAGTCAGGGGAAGGAAATGAATAAGCACCACCATGGCCTCTGAATCAGCTCCTGCCTCTGGGTTCCTGTCCTATTTGAGATCCTGTCCTGACTTCCCTCAGGGACCTATGGCAGTTACCTGGAAGTGTAAGCTGAAATAAACCTTCCCCCACATTACCCCTGCAAACTTTCTTCTGGTGATGGTGTTTCATCAGAGAAACAGTAACTCTACCTGAAACAGTTAGGCAATAGTACCTCCTATCTGTGAATTGTGTCAAATAAGATTGTTAATTAAAGTGTTTAGCACAATTTCATGACATAGAGTATGTGCTCTGCATGAGTCAAGTTTCTCTAGATGAGAATGAATTAAATGAATATATGCTTCACAAAGGTGTTTAGTTTCCCTGGTAGGAGCTGGGACATCCAGTAGTGGTTGTCTGTACATTAGAGAGGTGGAGAATCTGGTAGCTGCACAGTCCACAAGGCTAGGTTCTTCAGCATTCCCTGCTGGTGGTGAAGGCTTGGAGGCCTCCTGTCAAGCCACTTGGTCTTCAGTCTCTGTTGGAGAATTGGATTCTGATGGCAGTGAATTATGATCCTCATCAGCCAGAGGCAGAGACAGGCAAGCAAGAGTAAGGCTTTCTCCTGCCAACTCTTTCTTTTTAAGTTTTCTCAGGAAGGTACTGCACATGCTGGGTGGTACTGCACATTTTCCCCTTTGAATTACTGCTTCCTTGACATGCCCTCATAGACAGCGAAGAGCCTTTTCTCTTAGTCAAATCCAGACCCTATCAGGTTGACTGTAACAATGGTCAACTATCTCAGGCTCAAAGGGGGAGAAGCAATTTGTAAGTTTCTATGCTGCTTGCATTTCTGACATTTCCTCAAGTCACACAGGGGTTGAACAAGAAAAAAAAAAAATAAGAAAAAGAAAGAAAAAAACAAAAGAAAGAAAGAAAGAATGAAAGGAAGGAAGGAAGGAAGGAAGGAAGGAAAAGAAAAAAGGAAATAAAAGGAGGATATGACTGCCCCTGCGTATGAGGGAGGAGAAGGTGTATTGTAGATGTGAGGGAGGAGAAGGTGTATTGTAGATGTGAGGGAGAAAACTGTCAGAGGCATCTGGCAGGGTCCAGAGTGGAAATGAACACCTGAGTGAGGGTGGTGTGTGTGTGTGTGTGTGTGTGTGTGTGTGTGTGTGTGTGTGTGTTTGTAAGTACAGGGGAAATCAGGAGAGTAGAGAGCCAGGATCCAGAAAGCCAGGAGACCAAAAGAGGACCAGAGTAGTCCAAACAACTGGATTGTAGATGGACTAGCAGCTGAATGGCAAGGCAGCACTGACTCTGGGTTGGAGAGTTCAGTTTAGGGGGCTGAGTACCTCCACCATGAGGATCCTGTAACAGGTGGGGATGGAGGGATAGGAGGAGGACCAGGTGTCCAGCGCCAGCTTTGATATGTTAATAGGCACCCCAGTTAGCTTTTATCTGTTAACTACCACCTCCTATAGCTGGTTGTCTCAGGTTTGAGACCTAACAGGTATGGTTGTGAAATAGTGAGAATCTATGCATGTAATAATAATGCTCTTTTGACATCTTAAAAGCTCACTCGGTTATTTTCGCTTTCTCCAAACTAGAGTAACTTATTTCTCCCCCCACCGCCTCCATTTACTTAAGTGCTTGGGAGGTGGTGCTTAATATGGGTGTAAGATACAGGTAGGTCTAGAATTGGCAAGGCCACTCACTGAGAGCCAGGCCTGCATCCTGTTTGTTTGATTTCATTGTGCGGAACTTCATTAAAACTTTTTGCTTTGGTTAATTCACTCTTGACATTTTGGGGAGGCAGCCTAATTACATTAGTCTTTGTTTGCTTTATGGAAGACTGCCGCTGCGTTTGGAATGCATGGACGGAGGAAGCCTTAGTCAAGTGTCCTACTTTTTGCTCACTAAAGACATAAATTATGTTTATATAACCCTTGCCTTGTAGCCTGACTGGATCCTTCTGGTAGTTGAAAGTTTTTTCATTCACCATTGTAATGTAACCTTTCCTCTTGCAGTTTAGAAAATGATAAAACAGGAGCGGCAAAGGAAGGATAAACTGAGACTCTCAATGCCTGTTGTGTGGAAACCCCGGGAAGATGACAACGAATTAAAATAGGTGGAGTTCCAGAATCTCTTGAATATTTTCTCCCTTCTGGAAAAAAAGATCTGAAGCAGTATCCAGGGGAAAGCCCACAGTGCATCATAACACAGTGGGCTAGCCGCCAAGAAAGAAACAGGGCATGCGCTCAACTGTGCTAAAGGTCTTTGGCATCTCCCCAGCTCCGGGCGTCCCTGGGGCGACCACGCCTGGGGCGGCGCGCTGGGCCCGGGTAGCCGATCCTACCGGCTGGCGCTCGGCCTGCCCTCCGCCCCGGGCCGGGCCCATCCCGCGGAGCCCGGCGAGCCGGGGGAAGGAGTTTCCGGCGGACCCGCCTCCCAGCCGCTTCCTGTCCCGCTCGCCGACCGACCGCCTCCTGCCCTGTCCGGGGACAGTGCTGGTCCGAAGCTCCCGGAGGTCCCACGCGTGCCTGCTGCACCATGCAGTCACGCCTCCTCCTCCTCGGAGCCCCGGGCGGCCTTGGGGACGTGGCCTCCCGGCGCGTGCGGCTGCTCCTGCGGCAGGTGCTGCGGGGCAGGCCGGGAGGGGACCAGCAGCGGCTGGAGGTCAGGCTGCTGCACGCTGGGGCGACCGACTCAGGTAACCGGGCCCTCTGCCTTCGCTGCTGTCGCTGTCGCTGCTGCTGCTGCTGCTGCAGCCCTCGCTGCTGTGTGATGCGGGGCAAGGCGCTGGCGCCCCCTGGGCTCCACTCTGAAACCTGAGGGGTCCGGACTAAGGTCTCATGTCTAGGAACACAGCTTTCTTCTCCCACTGGCGATTTTAGTACACGAATCCTTACTTAGACTAGAGGACATTGAGAGGTTTATGCTGCAGCCTTTGGGGGCTGTTAAGACTGGTGCTTGACCTTGACCTTTGACTCCGGAGGGCTTGGTAGCTGGTTTTGTGTCCTGAGCCAACTAGGGCTCGTGATGACATAGACACGTGTACAATCTTGCTGGAGAACCCGTGCCCATGTTCCTTCCCAATGTTAACAGAAGACTCAGTTACAAGCACTCTTAGAACTGAAAGTCATAGCTTTAGTTAAAACCCTATACTATATAGTCGGAATGAATGAGTCCCAGAAAAAAAAAAAAAAATTGTGCGGCAGGTGCTGCGGGGCTAACCGGGTAGGGGCAGAGAGGATCACAGGGTGAAATTGTGATTCAAAACTAGCCTGTCCCCGATTATAGCTTCTAGAGCATTTATTTACTTTCCATTCTGTTACTCACTTTTCATCTGCGTGACAACATAAAAACAAAACAAAACAAAACAACCTAAAACAAGGGAAGATTTCTTTTGGCTCGAAGTTACAAATGTTTCGGTGTATGCTTGATACTTCAATCGCTGTGGTCTGTGGTGAGGCAGAAACTCTTGATGACAAGTGGATTTAGCAGAGCGAAGCTGCTCTCGGGGAGGCAGGGAGAGAGAAATGGGGGATAAGTATTACTTTTCAAAGATAGAATCTACTTTGTCTCACTAGGTTCACCTCCTTGTGTATATCATCTCCAGATAGTGTCGTCTCATCTAATAAATCCATCATTTCATCAGTCCAGATGATAATACACTCGTCATAGAAGGCAGATGTCAAGGGTAGAATATGGTACAATCTGACAGGCTTTGGGGTTGAGCAGTTTTGGGTAAACTCCGTTTTTTTTTAAATCTATTTTTTAATTTTTTGTACTATAAGAGTCATGAGTCAGCAGATAGAACATTTAATTGAAAAGAGGTTTTTTAAAAAAAAAAAATGAAAAAAAAATTGTTTTGTACTGATATGCCTCGCTATAACAAGGATTCTAACACCGGAGCTGAGAACTGTGGGTAAACAAAGTTGTGGGTTCACCAGAGACCTGGGCACAAGTAAGAGCCCTTATGACAGAGTGAAAGATTAACTCCTGGCTATCCAGACTCATAAGGTTAAGGCTTTCAAGGTGAGAGTGGCACAGTTGGAACCAGAGGTCATACACAGGCCACTGTAGCACAGAAAGCAGCAGGCTAGTGTGCTAGTGTGGGTTAGTGTGGATGCTGGGACGACTCTCAGTTATACTCCAGCACGCGACCAGACTCACTTTGTCCTTAGTTGTCACTGCTTCCTAGCAGTGTGATGGGAGAACAAAGTACATGAAAAACAAACTCAAGTTGTAGACGTTTCTTCTCCTGCACTGTATGCCTGTTTGTCTTGTCTGCAGGTTCCTTTGGTGCCTGACATCACTTGGTACCAAACAAGCATTCAGTGGCTTACTAGGTCAAAGTTCATGGAGAGTGTTTTTGTGAGAGGCTTCAATTGTTTTGCTGGCTTTCAAGATAGTACCTTTACTAAGCCTGATACAAAGGAGAAAAAGGCCATTTATGTAAAAAGTCAGAAGTTGGGCAACTTTAATTGCACTACTGTGAGTTCAAGACCAGCCTGGTCTAAAACAGTTCCTGAATCTGTCTCAAAAAAAAGCCTAAACCAAACCACCCCAAACCCACCCCAAACAAACCAACGGACTCTCACAGCTCCTGCTTAGCATCCTTTTCTGTCGGATGGGGTGGACCCTATAACTTTTAAATTCTTTATCTGTATGCTTTAATTAGTAGGAGTGGTATCTCAAGGATTTAGAAACATATGGTCAGTCAGCAAGGAGGTTCTCACTTCACAGCGTAGTTGACAGATCACTGTGACATCATCATAGATGGGGCCAGCTGGCTCAGTAGGACTGGATCTCAGAAACTGACGAGCTAGGAGACAGTTCTCTCAACCCGTGGCTTTCCTTCCCCACTGTTCGCTGTTCTGTAGATTTCACAGCCTTTTCCTTATGATGTCTCTGTGTGAAACAGATCTGTTTATACAAACAGTAAAATGTTCCTGCATAAGCTGTTTTTCATTTAGAAAATTGAAAAACAAATCCTGTGAAACAGTCCTCAACACACCAATCAATAATCATTAGTTTTTTGTATTGGTTCTGTCAGATTATATATATCTAACTGTACAGGTAATTATTTGTACAAATATGTATTTGTGCAAATTGGATCATTATTTTTCTATAATTTATCACTGTATCCATGGTTGGGGACATTAGCATAATATTGCCCTTTATGATCAGTTAAATTAGGTACTAATTTCAGACATTTATCCCTATAATCTATCAGTTTCTTGTTCATGAACATATAAAATACCTATTTCTAAATATTTTTATATAAAAACATTAAAAAACATTTTCATTCTTATACATGTTTTGTGACTTAAAGATTGTCATTGGGCCATAATAGCAATAGTCATGCGACTTTGGGGAGGAAACATTCAGAATTCTGTTTCAACTGAGAATAACTATTATGGTTTAGTTTTACCTCTGTATTGAACCTCATGGAATTCATTGGCTACTTTGACCTATAGCTGAGTATTAGACTCTGAGGCTCTCCTGGCTTTGTTGTGTATTAAAGACTTTAACAATAAGATTCCAGAACAGTTGTAACCATATAAATCATTAGAAAGATTTGTATCAGGGCACATAGATGGAAGATGTATGTTACTGATACATTTATTTATTTATTTATTTTTATCTGCTCTAAGTTTTACAATCTTCTTAAAAAATGATGTGGGCTGGGGCTATAGTTCAATGAGAGATTGCTTGCCTAGCGTGTCCAAAGCCCTGGATTCAGCCCTTAATACAAAAACAACACAAAGCAAAAGTGATGTCACTGAACGATTGGTTTCGACCTGATGTGATTCCTCTTACCCTGGGGACTTTGGCGATACCTGAAATGAACCAAGGGAGAGGGATGCTATTGACATCAGTGGGATTAGGGTGCTCATGTGGCCGACAGTCTGCAGCACATGATAACATCTCAAAACAATATGCATTCTAAAATGCCAGAACCATCACTCTTGAGAACCCTGAACTGAGCCAACTTGTCCACGCGGCTGCTAAAATAAAAACTCAAAACAGTTTGAGTTTAATAGAATCGGCAGCTGAAAGCAGAAGGTACGCAGAGAGACCTGCTGGACGATGTGGGCAAGCAGCTTACAGATCACAGAAGAGGTGGAAACAGCTTGGTTATGCTCAGTTCTTGTTTTATTTGAGCCTGTTCTGAGCAGTTGACAGCTGGTGATTGAGTGTGACTAAGCTACTGTGACTGGCTCCGATTTACTTGTTAAAAAGTCAAATAGCTTGGGCTTTCATTGTGTAGGACTCAAAGTATGCTCAGCCTGAAGTCCAAGTTGACTTTAACATTGCGATTGTGTCCTGAGGAAAGTTCACAGAATCGAGTGCCAAGTGGGGTAAAAGTTCCTGTGCTCACTAACAGGGTCCATGGTCTCTAGTCTGTACTACAAGCATATTTACTATATATACATGAAATACTAATATACAGCAGTTTTGAAATTGGTGAAGATCTTGAAGTATCTGGGCAGAATATCCAATTTTTTTTCAGGGGTTAACACACAATTTAATAAAAATTATTGCTGTAGCAACATTCTATTTATTTATTTATTTATTTATTTATTTATTTATTTATTTATTTGTCAAGGGTCTCTTTATTTAGTACTGGCTGTCCTGGAGCTTCCTATGTAGATCAAGTTCACCTAAAGTCACAGAGAACCTTCTGCCCCTGCCTTCTGAATGCTGTGTAGCAGCATTTTAAGGAAACACACACACACACACACACACACACACACACACACACACCCCAGATGTAAGAGTTAAAAAATAATTATCAAAGTATCAAAGCCAGGCGCGGTGGCACCACACCTTCAACCGCAGCACTGAATAACTGAATTCCAGGCCAGCCTGGTCTACATAGTGAGTTACCAAATGGGTGTGTGTAAGATTAATTACTTTTTATTATTTTAAACATATAAGTTTTTTTAATTACCTTTGAGCAATCCCTTTAAATAAGAAGTATTCTAGAAAGTAAGATTAAAACTTCCTACTTTAAATATTTTCTAAATTTAATTTCATTTGGAAGGTTTTAGCCTTGAATTCCTTTAATTAAAAGTTTCATCCAAGAGACATAATAATTGACTATAGATATCTGTGGCAATTTTGTACAATATATGGATTTAGCTAATATGTTTTATTTGCATATTTGTTATATAAGTGCAGTTAAATACTCAGCAGTATTGTTTTTGTACTTCTAAAATGAGTTCATTCTGGTTACTCTAATCATTCTAGTAGTAGTAATTCTAGAGTAGGTTGCTGCTCTAGTGGTAGTCACTGAGTAGCCTGTTTTAAGACCACCTCCACTCCCCCACTCCCCATCCTTTTTTTTTTTTTTTTTTGGAGGCAGGTCTCATGTAGCCTAGGCTAGCTTCAAGTTTTGTATATTGCCAAGGCTGTCCTTGAACTTTTGATCCTCCTGCCTTCAGAATGTCTGCTGTGCAGGGATCAGAAGGTGTACCTCCACACTTGCCCTGTCTCTTTATATTTCTTGACAGGGTTTTATGTAGGATTTGCTGACCTGGAACTCACTATACAGACCAGGCTGGCCTCAAACTCACTGAGAACCTCTAGCCTCTGTCTGCAGGGATTCAAGGTGTGGACTACCACACGTAGCTTTCTTTAATTATTTGAAAAAAAAATTTTTTTTTGATATAAAGTCTTATAGTGGTGCCTTGGGCAGCCTGGAACTTGTGGCATCCCTCTGGGATTATTTGCAGGTGTGACTGCATCTGACTTTAAATTTCTTAACTTAGAATTAACAAAAAGGTTCTTTTCAAGAAAAGCCCGTATTGGTTTCTTCTGCATAAATTGTTACCCATTGATTTTTACATTCCAACTTAACCACCTCATTTAAATAGATCTGTTTCAAATGACTTCACTTATGAGCATGTCCATAGATAGTATGTGTTCAAAAGATGCAGAAAAATTACCATTCAGGGCTTAAAAACAGTATCTTGGAAGACAGTAGTTAATTTAAAATTAATCACTTGTTTACTTGTCAAACATTTGTTGAATATCTAGAGTTTGAAATACTATATTTGGCACAGGATATAGTGATGATTAAAACATCCATCCTCTACCAAGAAAAACACTCTTGAAAACTAAACAGTAGTCTTTAGGTCTTCAAACATTTTTATCATCAGCTAAAAGGATTTGCAAGTATGTATGTTTTGTACATTTTTAGGTTGCTACCTAGAATTTTTCCTTATTGGTATAAATGGTAGCAAAGGGTATTGTTTCTAGTAGACTGTAAACGCTGACATTTTAGATTATTTTTGTTGCATATTCTTTTGAACATGTCTCTTAAGAGGACCCAGTGATTGGTTTGCCACTGTGTTTTGAAAAAACTGGAGGTTCTTGGCCATCAGATATTTATTTCCCTGAGTTTGTATTCCAGCTTTAGGTGTACTTTGTGATTTTATCTGAATATGCCTTTTCTCCTACAAGTTTTATTTTTATATTACTTTTCTGCAACAACCCCCCTTTAAACGTCTATGTTATTATAGTGCTTAGTTGTTCAACATGACATCAGGGTTACAGATAACACTTTGCTAACTCTTTGGAAAGATACTCTTTAATGATTTGCGCTACTCTCTCAGCTAAATATTACTTAATATTAATTAACTTATTAATATGACGCCTATTTCCCAGTTGAATGTTAATTATTGTTGGTGTTAGCAATTCCATCCAATGTAGCAATGTCAATTACATCTTTCTAGACCTTCAAAATTATATGTCAACAATAATATGTTGATCTATATTAATTGGCATCTTGATTAGGGCCTTATTTAATTTTGATGGTAACAGACATAGAGCTGGTTAGATTTTATTAATTTGATACAAACTGAAGTCTATTGAGGGACTGCCTTCATCACATTGGTCTGTGGTGAATTTTCTTGGATAGTGGTTGTGGGACAGCCCAGCCCATTGTGGGTGGTCCCATTTTCTTTAAGGAAGCAGGCTGAACAAGCAGTGGAAAGCAAGCCAGTAAGCTGTGTAGTCCCATGACCTGTGCTTTAACTCCTGCCTCAGGTTCCTGCTTGAATCTCTGCGCTCTACCTCAGTGAGAGGCTCAAAACTGTGAGATGCAATAAACCCTTCTCTTCAAGTTCCTTTCATCATGGTCTTTATCACACAATGGAAAGTAAATCAGGACAGACAGATACCACCTGACTTGCAGAAGAATGGCATGCTGGCTGAAGTCATTTGTGTCTCAATTTCTCAGAGGGTCATCAAAATCACTTCACTATAATTTATCAGATGGCTTGATCAGTTCTTCTCTTGGTGACTCCTTGTTTGGTGTGTTTTACTAGGATTTGGGGGCAAACTAAAATTATTATTTTCAAAGTACTTTTGCTAATACATTTTTTAAATTTTTGAGAAAATTTAAAAAATTTAGTCTTATGATATTTAATACATTTTTGTCAAATTCTTAGTTTTTTGCCATTAACAAAGGTATCTGTTCTGTCAGACTAGTCACTCAAGTTAGCTTTTCTGACAGAAAAAGCAGTTACCTTTTAGTTAAAAGGAGTGTAATATAGTTTAGGGA
Organism: Mus pahari; assembly: GCF_900095145.1. Taxonomy (NCBI): domain Eukaryota; kingdom Metazoa; phylum Chordata; class Mammalia; order Rodentia; family Muridae; genus Mus; species Mus pahari. The sequence continues at coordinate 69,270,792 of NC_034597.1, forward strand.
ATGGAATTTTCAAAAACTATTGGGGAATAAGCTATGGGATTTATGTGAACTGGTTTACTAAAGCCAGTAAAGCCAAAAGTAGGGGAATATTGTGATTATATTTGTGACTCTTTTCATTATATGTGTCATTCATTCATTACATTTTATAATAAGTTATTTTGTACCTTTGATCTTTTAAAAAATTGACAAAAAGAATACAATATTAAGGTAAGATTTTCATGAATTAAGGAATATGGTAGAGGCATGGTGTTCTAGTAAATGTGTAGTAAACTGTATTGACCATGTTTGAAGAATAATTAGATGAAAATCACAAGAATTGGAAATAAATTTGTTGAGCTTCATGTCCATACATTTGATGTATTTAGTGAAGCAGAAAACTAATTGGTTCAGTGACTGGAGTTCATTGTTCTCACAATAAAAGCGTGAAAATAGAGTTTTATATGATGGGGAATAACTAATGGAATTGAAAATTTCATTGTGTTTCAGGAATATGTTTTTGCCTGTCTATTTGAAAGGTACACATTTGTTCTGAAACACTTAAGTTCCCTCTGATATTTAGTCAGAGCATTGTGAATATTTTTGTAGCACTCTTCCAGGAACTACTCATTACATCAAATGGATCTCCAGCCATGATCAATTATATGAAATATTTAAATTGTTCAGTAGTCCTCTTAAAAAGGTATGTAGGTATCTTATTACTTTTTGTGTGAGTGTGAACATGAGCACAGATCTCAGTCGAACTTTCAGGAATTGGTTCTCTCCTTCCACCACGTAGGTCCAGGAATTGACTCTGGTCTTCAGGCTAGTGGCAAGCACTTTCCCTACCCCATGCCAGCTTGCTGGCCCTTGTACTGGCTAGTTTTGTGTCAAGTTGACATAAGCTGGAGTTATCAGAGAATGGAGCTTCAGCTGTAATGCCTTTTCTCAATTAGTGAAATGCCTCCACGAGATCCAGCTGTAAGGCATTTTCTCAGTGATCAAGGGGGGAGGTCCCCTTGTGGGTGGTGCCATCTCTGGGCTGGTAGTCTTGGGTTCTATAAGAGAGCAGGCTGAGCAAGCCAGGGGAAGCAAGCTAGTAAGAAACATCCCTCCATGGCCTCCGCATCAGCTCCTGCTTCCTGACCTGCTTGAGTTCCAGTCCTGACATCCTTTGATGATCAACAGCAATGTGGAAATGTGAGCTGAATAAACCCTTTCCTCCCCAACTTGCTTCTTGGTCATGATGTTTGTGCAGGAATAGAAATCCTGTCTAAGACAGCCCTCAAAAGTGGTTTTTGTTTTTTTAAATCAGTAGCATGAGACAAGCTTATCTTCAAGTGCTAAAAAGCTGTGTTTGAAGTTTTCTGTGCTTTGCTGTCTGACATTTCCCATCTTGGCTTCTTGGTAATACTCATTTCTCCACTCTGTAGTATGCTTTATTTGACACAAACCAGCACAAACCCAAAATAGCTCTAAAGCAAATCTTTGCTTCTAGTACAAACATTAATATCTAGAGACAGCTTTATTTATATTGACTTGAATATTATTATAGTGTTCAAAGGATGCTTAGTTTTGACCATACACATATATGTCCCTATAGCTGATGCCCTGACACAGTGTACTGTGGTAAAATAAGTAAGGGAAGGGACTGTTCTGAACACAAGGACATGAAAGTCTGAAAATGGATTCTGAAAACTGCTGTGCTCTGTAACCGTGGAACATACTCACATAGCTTCATCCCAAGCTTTCAAATAGGAAAGCCAATAAGTACTTGTTACTAATTTTAAAATGAATTAAACCCTTTCAGCACAGAACAGCAGAGGGGTAAAATGTAGCTGCTAGAGTTTCCTGTATCATGCCAGATCCCGTATCATGTCAGATCCACAAGGATTTGCCACCAGAGGAATCACATTTTAATAAGGCTTACAAGATTAGGTTTTAGTTGTTGTACCCAGAGATTGAGTTACCATTGTTTCTGAACTAAGTTTGTGTTGCGTTTTCCTTCACAGGGCAGTTCCTCTGGGTTCAAAAGAGAGGTACAGCAGCAAAGCATGGGTTTGCCAGATGTGCACCACAGAGGCTGTGAGGAGTTTGAAGCATGGGGTTGGTGGGGTAGTGACCTGCCAGTGGGAACCTAGTGAGCTAGGTGGAGAGATTGTGGAGTTCTGAGTCAGTCTCATGAGATCAAAGCAGGTTGGCCATTGCAGGCCAGTGCATGGCTGGTGAGGCTGCTTGGGGCAGAGGCACAATCACGGGAGAATGCTGGTTCCTTCTTTTTTAAATATTTCCTGCAACAGGTGGTGAACCAATGTGTTGGGCAAGAATCCACTAGAAGTTTAAGATTATTAGCCTGAGAGTTAGAGTTATATTTTATTTCTTTTCTTTTTTTAAGTGAGGAGCTGGATAGCAGTGAGACCAGTCACTTGAGACTAGTCATGGACTCAAGAGCTGGAATTGAAATAAAGAAACTGCTGGCAGGTTCTGAGGTCCCCTGTTGTGGGGAGTGCAGGCTGCTCTGAGTCAGAGAGCTGTAGAATTGAAGTTGCCTACTTCTTGGGGCAGAAATTGATTGAACTGTGATTTTATAAAATTGGGATTATTTGCTTTTAGGATAGATTTATATACAGATATACAGATTTTGTCTGAATCACGAGGGGACTTTTGCCTGCGGTTCAGAACTAGAATAAGGAAAATTAGTTATTGACTTCAAATAGAGAGGGCAGTGAACAGGTATTAATAAAATAATGTCTGTGGCTCCAGGCAGAGAGCCAAGCAGATAGATAATATAACAAGATGGCTGCTGTAGGCAGAGAGCAGAACAGAAAGATGGTATAAGGGTATATTGTTCTATACAATATGTCTTAACAGGATACTCAAATTCTGTCTAACATGCACTCCATGGGAATTACGGGTTATTATCCTGCATGGCAAAATAGAAGAGGCCTAAGAATAGGCACATACAGTATCTATGTTTTACTTCATTTGTTTTGGATTGTTTTAATTTGAACTAGTATAGGGAATATTAGTATCTGACTCCAGAGCAGAGAGTGCAGCGATAATCTTTGTCTGCTTTGAACAGGTATTCATTATCTATGTCTGTGGCTCCAGGTAGAGAGTTCAACAGATAGATATTATACAGGTATTAATAAAATATGTCTGTGGCTTTGGGCAGAGAGCCAAATGGAAAGATAATATAGATTGTTTAACTAGCCACAGAAAGCTCATATTCTGCTAACGTGGGCTACACAGGAATCTTGAGTGTTTTTTTTTTTTTTTTTTTTTTTTTTTTTTTTGCTTGGCAAGATAGGAAAGGTCTAGTATAGGCACATACAGTATCTTAGTTTACTTCATTTGTTTTATATTGTCTTAGTTTTCAAACTGTGTGTGATATTGAGGTTTGTGGTTATATTATTCCTCTAGGAGAGAGATCAAAATAAAGTTTTTTCTGGTTATTGGCTCAAGGATATGCTTATTTGGGAAAAAAGGTTTTGTCTTTGTGTTTTTGGAAAAGGTGATTAAGGTATTTATACCTTTCAGAGTTATATGGATCAGATTTGATAGAGGGAGACCCCCTGAAGAACTAGATTCCAGAGAATCAAACAAAAAGGTTATCTTAATGATACTAAAATTTTGCTTTGAGATTTATACATTACAGAATCTACAGTCTTGGTGAGTCTCATCATCAGACATGCTGAACTGACTGCCTGAACTCCTGATGTCCTGGACTTTCAGCCAGATCCAGTCAGGACACAGACATCAGAGACCAACACAATCGTTGGTGTAACCTTCTTAAGGCTGACCAACTCCCCCATTTTCCCTACCTCACCCCCTTAAAAATATCTCAACACCCATATTCATCTTGAAGAAGTAATGAAGAGTTGTTGCCCCAGTTTCCTGGAGGGGGTTACTATAGGTTGTCTTTCTAGGGAATGTAGAAATGATCATAATTGGGACAGGGAGGAATAGCTAGAATTGATTACATAGCCATAATCTCATTTTGTAGAAATCGTTTTCATTGTTACAAAGTTGAAGTCATAGTTTCTTCTTTTGGTACAGAATTTACTTTGATGCAAAAATCAAGGTTTTCATTGGTATAAATTTCTTCTATTGATACAAAAATTTTAAAAGTACAGGGCTTAGACCCAGTCCTTCTGTAACTGTTATTGTAAACTGATCTGAGATGATTAAGCCTTTGAGTTAAGGACTGAATAGCAAATTCATGGCTCTGAGTTTATTGTTAGGGTGTTTTCAGAGACTTTAATTAGAAATAGTTGAGAGTAGTTAATGGAGAACAGTTCAGATTATTTTATATGGTTAGTTGGTTTTCAAAAGTGTCAGAAGTCCACAGAATGTGACGTTTAATGTTATTTACTCACTTGTTGTTGAGACCAGTCTGCTCCTGACAGCTTCCCTGTCTTGGATTCAAAGAAGAAACTGAGCATCTGTGAGTTACTCCAGCTGTGGTGAGATAGCCACTAGGCAAGAATGACCCTTTCATCTACAGACATAAGACTGTCCAAAGAAAGGTCATAATTACAGGTTAAGACAGCTTGATTCTGCCAAGACAGAGTAGGCTAGTCCTTACTATCCTGTTTCTCTAGGTCTGTCAGATGATCCTGGGCCAGAAGGCTGAAGACAGCTCCATCTTCCTGACTTACTGGGGCTGTGTGGGTAGGCAGCTGTCTCTACAATGTCTCAGTTCTGGAAACTGGGTTAGACTTCCTATATATTTTCAGTTAATGTTGGTCATTCTCGGATATCTGATGGGGTTGAAATATTACATAGTCTCATAGCCAACCCAGGGTATTTACTTTGAGATAATGGATTTGAGAGGATAATTTTCAGATGGTATACAATTTAAAGCCAGGACATGAGTCATTTGTAGAATGATAAGTCTTTTAATTTAGGATAAATGACAAGTTCTATCTTAATGAAAAAGATGATGGACCGGGTATTAAGACTATCTTATGCCTTATAAATTGCAAAATGGTAACAGCTATGTTCTATATTGAGAAAAAGATTTTGTTTTTTATTAGAATAGAAAGGGGGAAATGTTGTGGATGGCTCTGGGCTGTTTGCTCTCCCGGGAGAGGCTGTCTGGAATGAGGAATGAGTTACATACTCAGGTGGCTTCTTGTGAACCAATCCCCTAATGAATAAAGGAGCCAGTCACTGGGTGAGTAGGTGGGACTTTTGGGTTGGAAGGAGGAAGAGAGGAAGCAGGGGAGAGTTAGGTCCCTTTGGGAACTGGACAGCAGAGGGGTAAGATTAAGATACTGGTAGAGTTTCCCAGTATCATAGTGGATCCACAAAAATTCACCACTGGAGGAATCAGATGTTAATAAGGCTTACAGGATTAGGTTTTAGTTGTTGTGCCCAGAGATTGAGTTACCATTGTTTCTGAAAAAAAAAAAAAAGAAAGAAAGAAACAATTTATGCGTATGGGTATTTTGCCTGTGTGTATGCATGTGTACCACTTGTCTGCCTAGTGCCCATGAAGGCCAGAAGAGGGCATTGAATACCATGGAACTAGAGCTTAAGACAATTGGGAGCTGCTGAATGGCTGCTGGGAATGAAACCGGGGCCCTCTGGAAGAGCAGCAAGTGCCGAGCCATCACGAGAAGTGCTTGCAGAAAGGAATGGGATGATACGTTCTTGAGGGAAAAGGAGATGGCACCAGAGGAAAAGTTGGCAAAGAGTCAGTGGAGAAGATGAAGCTCTCTGAGGAGCCGCTGAGTGAAAGAAGTGTGAGATGTATAGAAGGCTGAAGGTTCAGTCAGTCACTGAAGCAGGAATGCAAGGGCAGAGCTGGCTGGAGATGGTTGGGCAGACAGAGAGGAGAGTTCGTTTTTTCTCAGGTTGAAAGAAAGCTGTCTCTAGACCGTGGTAACTGTGCTATATTCCACTGGCAGCTGGGCATTGCAGGGGAGAGTAGTGAGCCCAAGCCAGACATTTGGGAACTGTAAAGGCAGAGCTATTGGGATGGCTTAGATGGCTCCCAGGTCTAGCACTGTAGCCAAAGATGGACAAGCTCATGATTTCTAAGGCAGAAATGATTAAATGCTTGGTTCATCTCCATGTCATGCCACCTCCTCTTTGTCTGCTGGAGACATGGTTAATTGATCATTGCCCCATTTCTCAATGAAAACAGTTTCCATTGTGGTTTCTTCCTCTGTGTTTTAAAAAAGCCTCTAGCTTGATGGTTAAATGCTAGGAATCTTCCATTTACTTGTTTTGTCATTGATTTCTACTTTAATTCCATTATAGTCAAGAAACATACTTCAGGGTTTTAGTCATTTGAAGCTTACTGAGGTTTGCTTTATGCCCGGCCTGTAACATATTTTGGTTAATGTTATAGATACACTAAAAATACGGATCATGCCATTATTTGCGTTTAGGTTAAACAGTATGGGTGGGTTCAGAGTGTCTCTGTCCTCAGCAACCCTTGGCTTGGCCAAAGCACCAGGAAGCAGCTTCCTAGGTTCTATAGCCACTTATCCCCTACTTCTTCCTTAACTTATGGTGATGAACATATTAAATTATCTGGGCATATTTCGAGTTTATCTTATTTCTACCCCCAGTTCTGTTGAGATTATTATTTTTTTAAAAAATAGTTATTCTCCATTTCTCTCCTTGTCAGGTTACTCCCAAGGGTTTGCTGTGTTCTTTCACAAGAGGACATAACTGTTAGGAGAGTGAATGATTTAGGTGTCTGGTATGCTTGCTTTCTCCAAAGCCCCTTGGGCCTAGGGGTGGCCATGACTTTCTGTTATTGTTAGTTTCAGAGTACTGCATTCCCCTTATTTTTCATGTGGTTCCTTGTCATACAACAAAATACAGTAAATTGACATTTTACTGAGTGGGAGGCCCAAACCAGCAATAAGAAATAAGAGAGGAGAAGGATTTCTTATGTGCAGCAGTTAAGAGCTGCATGGAGTTACTCCCAAAGCAATGCCCTCCTTGGAAAACAAAGGAAGATGGAGGTATTTATTTTTTTATTTTTTTATTTTTCCTGGCAGTCTATATATAGTCATGGGAAAGGATTTTGTGGGCAGATTCCTGCACCTGCTCAGTTTATAGTTAAGAAGGGAAGGTGTCCACATTTTTTTGGCATTCTTAGCTTAAGGTCATAAAACATGTGTTTGAAAAGTTAAGATGGAGGACTGGAACATTTTGGGGCATACTCTGCTCATGTTGTAACAATGGTAGTCAAGAAGGCTCTGGCCCTGCTCACCTTGCTTTCCTAGAGATGACAGGCAGGTGTGGTGGCACAGTCCTATAGTCCCAGCACCGTAGAGATGGAGCATAAGGGGTACTAGGTCAACCTGAGCTACATGATAAGTTCAAGGCCAGGCTGAGCTTCATAGTACGGTAAAGGCCCAGCCCAAGTAACCTCCTGTCTTAGAGAGCTGGGAGCGGGCTGTGAAGGCAGACAAATGCCCTTGGCCTGTTTGGTTTTCTCCAGGAAGTTTAACTGGAAAAAAGAAAAGGAGAGTTTGAAAGTATGTTAATACAGGATTTTGCCCAGGATGGTGCGTGTGACTAGCAATTATGTACTTTCAGTTTCTCATTTTGAACCTACCAGTTTGTTTCTTATTAGCAACCTGACAAATGGTTCTTCTTAGGGAAAGGGTTTTATTCAGTAGAAAATTTAGTGCCAAGGCCTGAAAATAGTTTAGCATGTTCAGTATTTCACCTCAACATGAACCAGGGTTATGTGGGAAGAGGGAACCTCTGTTGGAAAATGTCCCCAGCAGACTGGCCTGTGGGCAAGCCTGTGGTGTATTTTCTTGATTGATGATGGATGGGTGATGGGATGGTGGGTGTGGGTCGTACCACCTCTGGTCCAGTCGTGCTAGATACTATAGGAAAGCAGGCTGAACAAGTCTTGGGGAGCAAGCCAGTAAGCAGAGGAGCATCCCTCCATGGCCTCTGCTTCAGCTCCTCCTTCAGTTTCCCACCAGGTTTGAGTTCCTGTCCTGACTTCCTTCTGATTAACAGTGACATGCAAGTGTAAACCAAAGAAACCCTTTCCTCCCCAAGCTGGTTTTGGTCAGAGTTTCATCATACCAATAGAAACCCTAACAGACATTCAATGTCTAGTGAGCAGAGTGTGGCTGGCATTGGATGAGTGAGAATAACTGGAGATGAGATCAGAGAGGAAATGCAGATTAGAAACACCCTTTCGAAGTCATTAACGGAACCCAGCATGATTTGTCTCTGACTGCATTTGGCTGTTATATTGCCTCTGTAGATGCTAGATTGTGAAGAACAAAGCCTGAAACAGTAGGCCTGTGGGGTGTTCAAGAGAAGGCTGCCTGGGACTACAGTGGATTGTGTTGTAAGAGGAAAAGAAGGACCTTAAGTTGCCATTAGTACAGCTGGGAGTAGTTTTAGTGGAAAGATCAGATGTTCAGTTCTCACTTCAGAAGAAAAACTTTCCTTTTTTTTTTTTTTTAAAAAAAAACTTTTGTAAAGGCAATTGGAGATGTAGCTTCATTGGTAGAACACTTCTCAACATTTATAAAGCTTTGGGTTCAATTCCATCGCATAAACTGGATGAGGTGGTATGTGCCACAATGCCAGCACTCAAGAGGTAGAGGCAGGGTGATTAGAATATTGGGTGTGTAGACAGATGGAGGCCAGCCTGGGATACTTGAGACCCCATCTTAAGCAGCAACAGCAAAAAACCCTCAATCCCCAAAACAAACACCCCCAACAACAAAACACCTCAATAAGGGGGTTATAGTATATAATCTTAACATTGCATGTGCTAACTTTAGTATAAAGCTTTTTAAAACTCTTTTGAGATAGGATCTCAGTATGTAGTATAGGCTGCCTTTGAACTCAGTCTTCCAGCTACAATTCCACAATACTAGGACTGTGAACACTTTATATGAAGAAGAGTGAGGGAGAAAGGGAGGAGGTGACTCCCTGGCACTTGCTGCAGTAAAGGTCCCTGTGCTGCATAGCGTCTCAGGGGTCTGCTTGGAGATGCTGAGTCTGCAGGTTCCACATGGCAGGCGCTGTGATGCTTCAAGAACTTCTGTGATAAGAAGGAAGAAAAAGTCGCCTGTGGGGATGGCCTGGTGGATTGTGGAGGAAGTTTGCAACCCTCATGATTTTTTTCAGTGTGTTTTGCTATGGCCCCTTCTGGCAGCTAACATTAGACCTAAAAGGACTTACCATTGTGTAGAGTGGCTTTTCTTCTTCTCTCAGTTTATCCTGTGTCTTTAATAAATTCTGTCATCTATAAAAAACAACTTTCTAAGAGTTTCAGATTTTCTCATTTCAAGGCTCTGTTTTAGAGGGTTACTTTGAGACTAGAAAGGACTTGAAGGAAGGAAGTGTTCAGCAAGTGCTAGCTGTTCTTGTCACTGCCACAGCCTGTGGTTCTGGCGTCCAGTGTACCTCAGTAGCTGTCTTTGTCATTGCCACAGCCTGTAGTTCTGGCGTCCAGTGTACCTCAGCAGCTCTGAACTGGCCAGGCCGAGGGGTGAGCATTGGAAGAACTACTTTTTCTGCATGTCTTTGAGACCTTTCTAGACAAAGTTCTAGATGCCAGGACTAGGCCAGTTTGGCTCTTAGAGAGCCAAGTAGAGGGAGATTGACTTAGGCCTGCTCTGTAGTCAGAGATTAACGTTCCTCACAGAACAGAACTCTGTAGAAGTTGTTGGGAACTTTCTTTCACTTGTTTTATCTAGAAATTCTCAACGTTTATGGTATTTGGTCTGACTTCTGTTTATTATCTAGAAATATTGACTTCTGAGGGTAGGCTGCTGAGAACTTGATTTTGTAAAAGATCTGAAAAAATGTGAAATCTGTCCTACTGATGTTTTGGATGATTTCATTAGTTAATTGTTCTCTTCATTGTAATCCAAATGCTGGACACAGGCAATTTAAGGCAGGAACAATTTATTTTGCTGTCTGTCTGTCACTGTGTGGGAGCCGCCTAGCCTTCATTGAGGCGGGTGGGATAAAAAACCGGGGAAAGATACCTCAAGGACACACCACATAACCTAATTCCTCCAGTAAGGACTCATCTAAAGTTTCTAGAATCTCCCCAAATAGGACTGCTATTTGGGGACCAAGTGTTTACATCATGAACCCATGGTGAACATTAAAAGATTTCATAAAATTGTGCCCTTGTTCCCAAAGGCTCATGGCCATCTCACGAGTACAGTGCGTTTAGTTAATATCTAAGAGTACTTTCAATCTGGACACTTCCAGGATTATTCCAGAGTCCAAATTCAAAGTCTCTTCTCATACTCTGGTCCAACTCAGCTGAATCTCTGTAAAATTAGTATATAATGGCATATTCTAAGAAGGAGGAGTGGGAGATTACCATTGGAAGGTCAAATCAAAGCCAAGACCATGGAAGTCAATTTGTGCACAGAGCAGCGCTGTCTAGAGTCTGGTGTACTTGGGGAACTCAACCCCTGTGGCTTGGCTGAGCCATCTCATCTCTCCAGCCCTTCCTAGGCTGCCTTGTATAAACAGAGTGTCCCAGCAGTTCCATCTTCTTTAGGGAAAGTCTTTCAAAGGAGTCAGCATGTGGAACTTAGAGCAGAAGCTCCTCTAATTCCTGAAATACCCTCAAGGCACCTATGCTCTTGGTTTCTTTTTAATTGTCCATTTTTCTTTCACTACTTACTCCTGACTTGGAATGTAGTTCAGTGGTAGAGTGTTTACTTAGCAAGTAAGAGGTCTTTTATTCAATCCCTAGTATGAGTCTATCCCCCCCACCCCCTCCCTCAACTCCCACCATATGCTAAGGACTGGACTATAGCTGTATCGAGGAGTTCTTGCCTGAGTCCTGGTTTCATCCCCAGTGGAATCAGCAGAGAAAAACAAAACCAGCCGTATGCTCTTTTTTTTTTTTTTTTCCTGAGACAGGGTTCTCTTTGTAGCCCTGGCTGTCCTGGAACCCAGTCTGTAGACCAGGCTGGCATTGAATTCAGAGATCTGCCTGTCTCCCGAGTGCTGGGATTAAAGGCGTGTAACACCACCCCTTGGCTTCCAGATCAACTTTTAATATGTTGCTTTCTTATCCAGACTACATAGTTTTGAGGTCCTTCCATTCTGCTTTTTCCTTCTTATTTTCATTAAAAGATTGGCTAAAAAAGATAGCAATAACCATGCCACAGCCTGAATACTATAAAGTTTGAAATTTCTTCTGTCAAATTACTATGTTATTTTGAAATCAGCCTCACTCAAATTCACATTATATGGACAGAATATAGAAAAGTCCTTTCCCAGAGCATATCATGCATGAGAACCCTGTAATCTGTTCTTTATAAAGTCGTTTTCCCATCTGAAGCTTTGTGAGTAAAGTCTTCCCTGGGTGACTTTGTGTCATTCTTCTGGTCACCTAAGCTCCTGTTAGAGCAACTGTTGAGCTTACAGCATCCTTGGACTAATCTAGTCTGCATCTCCAAATTCCCTGCCCACATAGTTCCATTGAACTAAGAACTGCACAGTCAGGTTCAGTCACATTAATGACCCCTCTTTTTGTTACTCATTTTCTAGATCTGAGTTGGGTTTGTTTTCGCACAGTTGTGAAGGATGATGGGCATGGGCAACAGAAGGAGGGCAAGCAAGTGGGATTTTATTGAGGTTAATTGCTGCAAAAAGGAGTCATGAAAACTGGCTGCCAAATAGTGTTTTGGAGCAGGCATCATTATGTTCTAGGAATCTGGCAAATTTAGTTCCAGCTATATGTAAATTAGTCATCTGGGAGGTGTTAATTTGGCTGGTTAATTTGAATATGTGAGGGGATTCTGATTGATTGATGGGGCAGGTGAAAGAGCACAGTCTCAGGAAAGCCTGCTGATGGATAAAGGCCCACCATGAAGCAGGGAGGAAGAGCCAAGAAGTAGAAAGAACAAAGGTTGGTTGTTGGCTCACGTCTTGGTGGGCCAGGACTTTTGCATATAAGCTCTTGAGTTCACCAATTATATAAAGTTTGTCATAAAACTTGAGTGTTCTCAAAGCTGACAGTAGATTCTACTGGGCTATTAGACACATTTTTCTTTGGGTCTGTAACCTTGAGTGTCTATAGAATGGAGCTGTCTTGCTCCCATCGTTTTGGTACCAGTTTTCTGATTTGTTTTCATATCACTGCATGCGACCCAGTTATCTGACACAGACAGTTTAGAGGAACACACATTTATTTGACTTACAGTGTCTGAGCGTTCAGTCTATTATGGTAGGAAAAGCATGGCAAAGGGCGCTGGTCAGCCCTGTTGGGCCTGGACTAGAGCAAGAAGTGGCAGAGGTACTCTAAGGACTCACCTCCAGTGGCTTGCTCTCCGCACCTAGCTTCTGCTTCCTAAAGCCTCCAGAATCTCTTAAAACAGTGCCACCAGCTAGGGATAATGTGTTCAAGTCATGAATCCACGAGGGACATAGAGTTAAACCATAAAAGTAGCTAGAAATAAAGTCTTGTCAGACAGTGAGATGGCGCATGAGTTTGGGCCTGTAAGTTGGGCCCTATGACCTCCACGTGTGTATACCCTCTAGTGTAAGTAAATATAAAAAAATTAATTTTTTTTTATTAGATATTTTCTTTATTTACATTTCAAATGCTATCCCGAAAGTTCCCTATACCCTCCCCCAGCCCCTGCTCCCCTACCCACCCACTCCCACTTCTTGGCCCTGGCATTCACCTGTGCAGGGTCATAGAAAGTTTGCAAGACCAAGGGGCCTCTCTTCCCAATGATGGCCAATTAGGCCATCTTCTGCTACATATGCAGCTAGAGACAAAAATTAAAAACTTTAAAAAAGATTTTTCTGTATTGTTTTTGATTATATTAGTATTGATATTAACATAAAATATGTTTGGTTAATATAATTTAATTTATGTGGCAGCCTAACTCCTGAAATATAATTTTCTCAGTATTTACTTCTCTCTGATATAACTTATGCTGTTTATAGAAATGTTAGAGACATGTGCATTGTACGTTTGTGTGACATCCCTCCTTGGAGGTCAAGAGAGTCATCATTGTCAGAGTGTAATCTGTGTCACTATTGTAATGACTGTATTCTTCTTTTTTAGGTGAAACAGTTAGTATTGGAGATGTGTCCTACAAGCTGAAAACTCCCAAGAATCCAGAACTTGTCCCACAGAACTACAGTAAGAAAAGTTATTTGTGAATGAATGTATTTGAGAATTTCATGTGGGCATTACACACGTTAGAGTGGCTGGTGTAAACCCAGTGTGCCATCATGTGTTTCATGCTGAGCTGTACTACAGTGTTTGCCTTGGCTTCTGTCACGGGCTTTGGCCTGTTGAAGCCTGTGTGAGGTAGAAGTCTCCATGTGTGTCCCATACTGTGGCTTGAGTTGGATGTTAGGTACAATAAAATGCATATGATAAAAGGAAGCCTCTAATTTGGTTAGTTTTGATCATTTTATGAAGTTGTATGAACTTCAAGCTCACTCTCATCCCCTCTGCTTTTCCCTGTCCTGGAAACCACTGTTCTCTTCTCTGCCACATTAAGTCAGCTATACTTAGTGTTTAGCTTTATAAAAATAGTATCATTATGGTATGTGTGAGTGTATGTGTGTGTGTGTGTTGTATGAGTGTTTTGTATGTATGTTCATGTTTGTGTATGTTTTGTATGGTTTGTATGTTTGTATGCATGTGTGTGCATTTTTTTATTTTAAGATTTATTTATTTATTATATGTAAGTATACTGTAGTACCAGATGAGGGCATCAGATCTCATTACAGATGATTGTGTGGAGAATCCACGTTGGACGCCAAATGTAGTGTTCCTGCCTGCACGCAGACCGGCGCCTTGTCTGCATGGGCAGAACACCTTGGGGTGGGTTCGCACTCTTGCCTGCTGAACCCACTGTGGATTCGAACTGGAGGACGAGAACTCCTNAGAAGGAACAGGGCTGCAAAGGAAAAATGGGGCTCTGTCTAAGCCATTTTGATCAAAGCCCCTATCTTTAATGTCAGGACTGGCTTAAATACAAAGAAGGGTTCCCAGCATGCCCCAGAGTCTCTTGAAGTTGCCACGATGCTCTCGCGATGATGGGGGGCGGTCCAGCGGTGGCGGGCGGCGGTCCGGCGACAGTGGGCGGTCCTGCGGCGGCGGTCCTGCGACAGTGGGCGGTCCGGCGACGGTGGGCGATCCGGCGACGGTGGGCGGTGACAGTGGGCGGTTCGAGGACGCTGTCCAGATCCAGGGTTTCAGGGAGAAACTCCCAACCTGTCTGCAAGAGGCGGAACACAAGGCTTAGAGGGAGGAGCCAACAATTGTGAGCCACCATGTGGTTGCTGGGAATTGAACTCAAGACCTCGGGAAGAGCAATATGTGCATGTTTTATATGTGCATGTTCATGTTTGTGTATGTGTTTGTATGCTTGTATGTATGTGCATGTTTGTGTATGTTTACGTATTATGTATGTGTACATATGTGTATATGTATTTGGCTTCTTTCCATTAAGAAGATTAATTTGAAGTTTATCCATTTTGTTAAACCTTTCCATTGTTTTATTGAAATTCAATCCATACACTATACAGTTCACATTAAAAAGATTTATTTTATTTTATGTGTATATCTGAGCATATGCATATTTCTTTAGAGTGCAGAAGAGCATAGATCCCCTGGAATTGGAATTATAAGTGATCATGATATCTGTGTTGGGTCTGAGTCTGGGTCTTCTACAAGAGTGGTGAATGATGTTAACTGCTGAGCCCTCTTTGCAGCCCCAAAGTCCACTCTTTTAAAATAACCATTTAGTGTAACCAGTATTTAGCATAGCAAAAGACCAAACCTCAACAGTAGGGCCTGAGAAAGTTCAGAAAGCCAGGCAAGAAAACAGTGAAAGCAGCTGGAAAGGCTGGAGACAAACACTTCCCAGAGCAGATTTCTAGCAGGGCAGAACTAAAATCCCTTTTAAGAGGGGGAGGCCTGGGCTAACCCATAGGCAGGTGCTGGAGCTGCCTAAAGGCCTCTGTTGGACTGGAGACGAATGTGCTATAGCTGCAGCCTCTCCAAACACAGCAGAGAGAGCCAGACAGCCCAAGTCGGGTCCACAGGAGACAAGCCTACAGTTGTCCAGAGAAAGGGTCTGACCCCGAAGTGGGTGGAGCTTTAGTGACCCAGCAACAGCACCTGCTAGACCAAGGCAAGGGGGTGGAGTTAGTCACAGACACAAGCTGGCCTGAAGAGCCTGCAGATTTTCCCAGAGCTAAAGTGGGACTGAAGAGCTCCAAACTTCTGAACTAGTAGGTACTATTGAAAATAATAAAAGAGAAATGAAATAATATAAATAATCATAGAAAAAATAAAATGATAAAATGAAGTCCTTAAAGAGAGAATTAAATACATTTAAAGAAGTAAGACACATAAAGATGAGAGGCCCAATGACAGAGCTTTTGGACTCTATATTATGCCATTATAGATGGTTTAAGTATAGAAACAAAAGAGAAAAAGATAAGTGACTTACTTGGACAAGCTTTAGAAGAAAAATTAGAAAAAATTATAAATAAGAAATAACATAATACAGATACAAGAAGAAAAATATGAAAAATGGAGACAGGCCTTAGAAAACATTAGAGGAATTTTTAAATAAAATTAAGGAAGATATTAAGATAAAGACAGAGGAAATAAGGCCTATAGCACCACTGTGTTTGTTAGAGTTTCAGCTCATTATCATCATGGTGAGAAGCATGGCAGTGTCCAGGCAGGCATGGCATTGGAGGAGCTGAAAGTTCTATACCTCATGTTCCAAAGGCAAACATGAGAAGACTGACTCCCACGTGGCTAAGTGGAGGTTCTCATAGTCCACTTCCACAGTGACACACTTCTTCTAACAAGGCCACACCTACTCTAACAAGGCCACACCCCCTAATAGTGCCATTCCCTGGGCCAAGCATATTCAAACCACCACATTTTCACACCCTGGCCCCCATATGGGCTTGTTTAAACATGGGGACTAATACCTAAACATAGCATAATGCAACATACATTTAGTCCAACTTCAAAAGTCTCCATAGTCTATAGCAGTCTCCACATTGTTAAAAATTCAAAGTCTTTTCTGAATTTTAATCTCTTAAATGTAATTCCCTATGAAATCAAAATCAAGCAGCAGAGCACATACCTCTAACACACAAGGTATTTAATACCATTCCAAAATTCCATAACAAGGAATACTGGACCAAAGCAACACAAAAAACCATCTGGGCAAACTCCAATCTCTGCAGTCATGAAAATGTCTCTAGCTAGGACTTCAGCTAAGTATAGCCAGTAAATCTTGTTGGCTACAGAATCCTCAGAACTTACCATACCATTCTTTCAAATGGCTTAACTTATAAGGACAGACAGATAACTCACCTGCTCAAACAGAGAGCGGGCTATCATAGTTAGCTACTTATGTGCACTGCACATTCTATACATGTGTAAATGCAAAAATGTGTATTGCCTCTAAGAGCTTATATATTCACAGAGAAAAACAAGCAGACAGGCAGCCCTGCCAAGATTCACCCTTGGGCTGCTGAGACGTGTTTACTCTACCACCCTGCCGGATGTAGCCTCAGACTGCCTTCATAGCTGTTCTATTGAAACTTCCAGAGCAGCTTCAAAAAAGCTGCCAACCTCAACTAGTCTAGTCTTTCAGACTGTTGCAGCCAGGATTTCATTTAAGCACTGAAAATTGGTTACAGTAAGCTTTCTTAAGACTAACCAATATCCCAGTTTTCTGCCCTCCCCTACAAAAGGACAAACTATGCCCCTAATCAGAAGGAAGGCATTTTAAGAGAGTGATGCCTCTTTCCCAAAAGGTGGGATGGATGTTTTTTGGTCATTTATTGGGTTATGATCATCATTAAAGGGGAGTTGATTGCAAGTTGTTAAATGGTCTTGGTCAGGGAGGAAACAAAGTAAGGGAGGTTAGATTCAGAGATTTCTTTTTTTCTTTCTTTCCTCTGTTCTTATTCTAAGGGGTTATAGGGGGTGGAGAAGGAATGCAAAGAAGAAAAGAGGGATATAGAAATTATAGTATAAAAGGGGAGATTATTGTTTCTACTTTTAAACCAAAGAACATCAACAAGACAAAGATTTTAACATTGGTATAGACTTTGTATAGTGATACAGTTGTAAGGTTATATTTTGCTACACACTACTATGTAATTCTTAAAAATGCCATGTTAAGTTCTAGTCCTTTTAAAAGCTGCCACTACAACTGTTTAGGCCAATTAAGGAATCTAAGTTAGTAGTCAGATAATCAAACTATGTTCATGTTAGATACTAGTTTAGTTGATTACAGAAATATGCTTCCTAGGTTGAACAGATAGTAAATAGTTAGAAGTAAACAATTCAAATACAGTATAGACAGACAGATGGTGTCAAAGACTTTAGAGATCTACAGGGTATGGCATTTAAAGAGCTTTCATTAATAAAGGGATTTTTGAGAATACGACTGGTCTGCTCCTAACAGCTCCTCCATTCTACTGAAGGTGATGAGCATCGAAGACTCTCCTTATGGAGTTTGCTTCATGGGAGGCAAGCTGGCCATTGTTGGGGAACCCTGCTATTAAGGTAGCAGTATTTCCATGACCAAATGACTCTCTGAGCTTGGCACAAAATGGGGGTCTCTCTTTTTCATCAGGGCTTCCCTGTCCTGCCTCTGGAGAGTTTTTTTGTCTGGAAAGTGTCCCTGACCACAGGGACTGTGGCTGGCCTTGTCTGAAAAGTGAACTTGTACAGAACTCCCTGTGAGACTGCATAACTCAGCACAAATGTCCCTCTCTGGCTTCCCACCTGCATGATAATTAGATGCTCTATTATAACCACCAGCCCTTCCAGCTCATTTGATATTATGACCAATTATCCCTTTCCACCCCTACCCCTATAAAAGCCTATATATGCCCTATCCCTGAAACGATAAAGTAGACTTGTCTTACTGCAGCAGTCTCCGGAGGTCATTTCACTATACTCATGGCCCTCTGAACCCTCCCCTGCTCTCTTTGTCCCCTCGCACTGGTGACCAACATTATCTAAGGAGAAAGGGGTGCACAAGCCACTGGGCAAGAAACTGCCCGTACCTCAACTCATGGTAGCCTACTGGCCAACCTGAACATTTGAGATGCAGGGATGTCGACTGCCAAGCTTTGCCAAGATAGGGAAAGCAGTCCTTCATATTCCTGCTTCACAGAAAAGTCTGTCAGATATTCTGGGCCAGAAGGCTGATGATGAGGCTTTAGTGACAGAGAAGTTTTAGAGGACTTCAGACAGACAGCTTTCTCTGCCATTTTTCCAGTTACGGAAGCTTCTTGCCTGCACTTCCTGCATATTCAGCTAATATTTACTTCTCAGGTCTCTGTTGGAGTTGAAGACTAGATAGTTACAGTCTCACAATAACATTAAGTTGTTTAGGATTTAGGAAAATGTTTTAACATCTAAGATGTCTCTATGTTAGTAATCCAAGTTATGATGAAACTGATTTAGGTACAGAACTTGAAACTCATCAAGATAGAATATATAATGGAATATTTTCTTCAAGACTGCCGAATACATATGGACTGGACATTATGCATGTAATACATACCTTATAGTTTTATAATTATGCATGCAATATTACCTTATAGTTTTATAATTGTTATTGTTTATAGTTTATTATTGAAAGAGAAATAGCCTTTTATTGGACTAAAAGGAGGAAATGTAGAATCTCTTGTGTATTGTATGGGAACACTTCCTGTCAATAAAAAGCTGATTGGCCAAGGAGCTGAGGCAGGAAATAGGAAGTGGTTGTTCTGGTACTGAGAGAGGAACTCTGGAATAGAGTCAGGCATGAGAAGAGATTCACCTTGAACTCTGAGGAGATAGATGCATGAAACTGAGAAGTAACTAGCCACGTGGCACTCATAGAATAGAATAAATGGATTAATTAAGTGATGAGCTATTTGGGGAACAAGCTTAAGCTTATGGGCTAGTCATTTATACATATATAATTAAGTCTTGGAGTCATTATTTCAGGAACTGGGATGTGGGTAGAGAAGCCCATGGTTATAGTTCAGATTAATGTTAACTCACACACACACACACACACACACACACACACACACACACACACACACAAAGACACACAGACATACAGTCACCAAAAATAGTTCACTGACTGCTTTATCATCAGTGTTTTATAAGGTTGCCTTTTAAGGCAGTAGAAGAAAGACAGACAAAAGCATGTTTATGTTGTCTTCATATTTACCCATACAGTTTCCATTACTAATTGTCTTTCTTTGGATGAATTTGAATTGCTGTCTAGTGAGCTTTTATATCAGCCTGAATGTACTTGTACTACAGTTCAGCTATGGATGAATGCTCTTGTTTTTGTTATCTTGAAATGTCTTAATTTCTTCTTCATGTTTTAAAGAATAGTTTCACCAGATATGGATTTCTCAGTTGATGGTTTCTTTTGTGATTTTGAATATGCTATATTGGTGCTTCTGGCCTCTCTGATTTCTGGCAAGGAGTCGGTTCTAATCTCACCAGTAACCCTTCTCACACCACGAGTTATTTGTCACTCTTCTCCTTCTTAGAAAATGTCGTCTAGGCTTTGGATGGTTTGACTTGGACCATTTGTCCAGCAAAGGTCCCTGTCTGGTCTACAGTGTGAGTGTGTTGATGGGATAATGGAACCTTTAAAAGATGGGGCCTTGGCACTGACAATGATTTATCTTAAAAAGACCCAGACTTGCCCTTCCCCACTGTTTGTCTTCTCCATATCATCGATTTCTTTTTCTCACATACTCCTACCATGATGCTTCAGGTATTTGGCTATAACAATGGAAAACTAACTTAATACAGTGTCTATTAAGTGCTAATTTCTGAGTTTACCATTTCAAAGTTTATTAAGCTTCTTGGATATTGGTTAATGCTTTTAATCAAATCTGTCAAGATTTTGGTCATTTTCCCTTTAATCTCTCCCCACCCTCTATGTTTTTCTTCTCTAGCATTGTCACTATTGGTATATTGATAGACTGTGTAACCCCTATCAGCTCCTGAGACTTTCTCCTTCTCATTTCTGTTTCTGGACTGGATTACAGCAGTTCATCTGTCTTTGGGCCTGCCACCTTCTGCATCCCTTCCAGGGTCTCTCTTTATATCAGATGATTCTATTACTTGCTGACATCTGCTTCTTTGCCTGTTGAGTTAATTTTTCCCTTTACTTACTGTAGCTTTCAAGTTCATAGTTTCTATTGAGAGCTTTAAAATTATTTTTATTTATTGACATTCATTGTTTGATGGCACAGTGATGTCATGCTGTCCTTTAATTCTCTGCACGGCTTCTTTTAGTTCTTAGAACATATTTACAATAGTCAGTTGCTGGTTGTCCTCGTTTGCTTTCGATTGCTGTGATAAACACCCATGACCAAAAGCAGCTTGGGGAGCTAAGCGTTTGCTTTATCTTCCAGCTTTCAGGTCACAGTTGATCTGAGGGGAGTCAGGGTAGGATCTCAAGATAGGAATCTAGAGGCCCAGACTGAAGCGGAAACCATGGATGGGTGCTGCTCACTAGTTTGCTCAGCCTGTTCTTTTACCTCTCAGAACCACCTGCCCAGAGTATGGCTGTCAGTGACCGTGTCTTCCTACAGCAACCAGGAACCACAGGCCTGTTATGATGTGTGCCCTACAGGCCTGCTTACAGGCCAGCCCAGTTCACAGATGGCTCTAGTGTGTGTCAGGTTGAAAAGAACTAGTCAGCAAACATGCCTACTAAGTGTTTGTCAGTCCCTTTCTACTACTAATAACAGTTCCAGACCCCCTCAGACAGCTTTAACTTTCAGTGCACAATCAAGTCATGATTTCCTTGTTCTAGTAGCTTCTGTTGTTGAAAGTGCACAGTTAAAGTAATGTGGCAGCTGTGGAATACAGTCTTTTTTGTAGGATTTGTTGTTGCTGCTACTTTAAGTGACTTTATTTAGCTATTTCTTTGCCACCCTCAGTTATTAAGGTTTCCTTTTAATATAGTGGTCACCTAATAGTCCCACAGATTTCTTAAGTGCCCTGAAGTAGCAATTCTCTTGGTCTTTCCTTTGTTGTGAGCATACCATATTAAAAACAGGTTAGCATGTTTGCATCTCTCTACAAAGTCAGAATTTATTGAGTAAAAAAAAAAAAAAATTACAAGTTAAATCCATCTCATCTCATTGGCAGTAATTCTCCCAGGGCTACTGAATTCACTTGATGATCATGGTCACTGGCAATCATGGGTTCTTTAACTGCATTATCAATTACGTTAATTCTGAGATTACACATTACAGTTCATACAGTTGTGCAAGTGTGTGTGTGTGTGTATGTCAGAATGGCTAAGAAAGGGCTAAGGAGGTCACAGAGTTGGAACTTCCTGGCCTGAAAGCAGAGACTAAGAACTCAGTCACAGGCAAGGAAAGTGGAGGGGTCAGATAAGAAACTTTACACACTGCAGTCCCAAACCTGTTCAGAGCAGATTTGTCAAATGCAGGCTTGAATGTCGGTTTCAAGTGGTCTGTGCGCTATGGGGAGAAACTGTTGGAGTTGGGGACAGAGGTGAAGCATCTTTGCCGTGGCCACCGTGGTTGAGCCTTGTGATAACACCTAGGGGAGGCTCTGTGTGCTGCTGTATCTCAGTCTTTGGGAGGCAGGGGGGGGGCCAGGATTTTTCAGTACCAGAAGTGGGAGTTACACCTGGGGTGGCTCCTCTTACACCTGGATAAGCTCATGTGCTGGCTGTTTTCGGAGAGCATTTGACTGTGTCTGTGAATTCCTCATTTAACTTGAGAAGTCCATATTTTATTTGTGTGAATGTTCGCCCTCAGTCTGTGCCATGGCGGAGCCAGACAGATGGTGGTTGTTTACTTACACAAACAAGATACTGAGTCACCCCGCCTCAACGCTTGCTCTGGAAATCCAGCCAACTGCTTGTGCGGATTAGCTTTTGTCAACTTGACACAAACTAGAATCCCCTGGGAAGAGGCAACCTCAATTAAGGAAGTGCCTCCATCAGACTGGCTTGTGGCATGGCTGTGGAGATTTTATTTTTTGGTTTTTAGTTAAGGACTGATGTAGGAGGGTCCAGCTCACTGGGGATGATGAGCAGGTGGTCCTGTGTTACATAAGAAAACAGACTGAGCCATCCACAGAGAACAAGCCAGTAAGCAGCATTCCTTCATGGCTTCTGCTTAAGTGCCTGCCTTGACCTTCCTTACTGGTAGAGTGTGACATCCAAGTGTGGGCTGAAGTAGACCCTTTCCCCTCTAGGCTGGTTTATCAGAACAACAGGACACAAAGCAGGACACTGCTGTTTGAAAAAAATGGAGTTACTCAAGGCAAGACACAGCTTACAACTGCGATCTCATAAGATAAGGAATGGCTTAGGCCAGTGCGGAGCGTGATCTCCACACCCTTGCTGAGCACCAGAGCATGCACGCACTCTAGATATTCCTCACCCTCACGGTGAGTATGTCTTTACCCGCTGTTTATGCAGACCCTCAGCGCTAGCCAGAGTAAGGAATCAGATCTTCCTAGCATTTACCTGGATTTATGCTTGGACTTGTAGGTTCCTAAGCATATACTGGAGCCTTGGGTGAGCATCTGTTTCTTAGTTTTAACATTTTAAGCACTAATTGATTTCTCTGCTGCAGGCTGCTAATGTTAAATACCTGTAGCTAATATGGGGGTAGGGTGAACACAGTATTATTTCTACACAGTGAGCTTTGAGTGGATTAAATAAGGACAGATTCGGAGCATGGCCAGACCAGCCGAGGGATAATTCTCTGGGAATGGGCTTTTGGGGACACTCCAACCTATTTTGGCCCCTCCAGTGGCTGCTGGGGTTTGCTGTGATGTGATGGTAAGTGGCTGGGTGAGTGGCTGGGCTGGAGTAAGGGCAAGTTGGAAACGCCACTAAACTCGTTTTCACCAAGGCTCTTCCTTTTTCCTTGGATTAATGTCTATCAGATGACTGAGAGCCTTTTGTTAATTTCTAGAGTTTTGGAAGACTTTACTCGGGCAACTTTGACTAGTGTTCTCATTTGTGTTTTACACGGAGAGATGAACTCTCAGAAGTGCTTCTAGTGCTGGGAGGTTACTAGGATTGAGCTCTCTCCTGGTTCGTTTGCTTTTCCCTGAGGAGTAATGAGGTACATGGTACTTTTCTATTACTTCCTGGCCATTTTCATATCTCCACTTATGAAGTGCTTGCTAAAACCATTCTGTTGTCTGAGGATATTGAGTTGTTTGCCTTTTAAAATTAATTTCCATGATGTTCTCATATATTATGGCTACAGATCCCATGAGTGGTGTGTGTGTGTGTGTGTGTGTGTGTGTGTGTGTAAAACTTTACCTTTGCTTAGTTATCATTACCTTGGTTGGTAGGCATTTGATTATATTAGATTCATTGTCTGTGGTTTATTTTGACTTCTTTGTGTTTGTGGTGATATTTATGCCTTTTCTAAGAAATTTACAGTTGTTTTATTTCATCTCAATTTGAAAATTTGTTTGTCATCTGTTCTTATTTTGTTATGTTGCTCAGGCTTTGATCCTCCACCTCAGTCTCCTGTCATCTGAGACTGAATGTCCCATCACCCAGCTGGCATAGAGCCTTTCAGAAGACAGGCGTTTTTATTCTTTACACACCTCTAAACACTATGGTGATAGCCCCTTACTCCCAGTAGTGCAGCTTTGTACTTGCATTATCAGTTGTCGTTTCCAAGATTGGGATTTTAATTTACTACATGTTGTGTGTGTGTGTGTGTGTGTGTGTGTGTGTGTGTGTGTGTGAGAGAGAGAGAGAGAG
>NC_034597.1:69294617-69298495 GCF_900095145.1 Mus pahari
CTTTAGAAGTAAGAGGAAACTTTGTGGGAGTTGGTTTTCTTCTACTGTGTGGGTCCTGAGAATTGGACTCAGATTGTCAGGGTTGTGACAAGTACCTTTACTTACTGAGCCTAGAAACAGCTTCAAAAATTAATTAAATCAATTTAAAAATTATTTTATGTGTATGGGTGTTTCGCCTGTATGAATGTCTGGTGCCTGCAAATGCCAGAGAGGAGCTTTGGAGCACTAGGGCCTTGCCACAGCTGGTTGGAGCTGATTGTGAGCCACCACGTGGTGCAGGTAATGAAACCAGGGTCCTCTGGAGGAGCACTCTTACCCACAGGGCCATCTCCTCAGCCTGAAGACACAGCCTTGTACTGGTGATTTCCCTCCCTTTCTTGTGTGTTCATTATCTCATCTCTTCTAAGAATTACTATTTCTTTCTTTATTTTCTCTTCAGTTTTTTCTTATTCCAGCCAGGGCAACTTCTCTTTGCTCTGTAGCTCCAGAGTTTGGCATCACTGAGGAACTGTGTCTGCCCTTCATTACTGTCCTGTACACTGTAGCTCTGCTCTCACTTTACCCTGTTACTCTGCTTCTAGAGGCCATCTCAGTGAAGGCCAAACATGTCTCTAAGGGACTTACAGTCTATTATTGAGAAAGAAATAATTATGAAATACATTTCCTTTAGATTTGATTTTGGTTTTGCACAGCTTGTTTGATTGTATGCCTTTCAAATAAGCTTCCATTTAAGGAAGCTTGTGCTTGTGCTACCGTGCACTGTTTAAAAACCCGAGTACCTGAGGAGAATTTCTGTTATGTCTTCTGTCCCATCTCTGCTGTGAGTGGGCTGTTGTCGTGCAGTAAGGGAAGGTCTTGCATGTTTTAGAAGGGCACCCCTCAGCTATTGCCCACCTCTGGATCTCCGTGTGTATCCCTGTGTGCTTGTGCTTGAATGTCGGGTGGGAGGGCTCAGCGGGCTGCTACAGGGTTTCTCTGGCTGGGAGGCCTTCGTGTGTGCATTCATCTTCCCAGCTCCCGTGTGGCCATTTGTAAGTTCTTAGAAAGCCAGGTTGTCTCTCCTAACATGTCTGTGGCGGGCAGGCTACCTCTCCTCCTATCATTCTACCAGGGGTGAAAGTTAGCCTGTCCTTGAGAGGACTCTTGTTTTTCTTCTCAGAATTTAGATTTAGTTTTCTCTCTCTCTCTCTCTCTCTCTCTCTCTCTCTCTCTCTCTCTCTCTCTCTTTCTCTCTCTCTCTCAATTGTTTTCTGTGTGTATATGCCATATAGAAACACTAAGAGTATTTTCGAAGGCCAGAGAGGGCATCGGCTGTTTTTGTGTGTGCTGGGAACTGAACCTGGGTCCTGTGGAAGAGCAGCTAGTGCTCCTACCCACTGAGCCGACTCTCCATGTCTTTGTATTCTTAACTGTGTAATGAGTTTCAAGAAACTGTGATTTTTTTTTTTTAATAGATGAATTGTTTTGTTCTGGTTGTTAGGCTGATGTGAAATTCTCTTGCATCTTTTCATCCTATCAGTGGGTGTCAGGAACATTTATTTTTAATGTTCATTATTAAATGGTTGTGTCTGAGTGCATTATTGTAACAGACAGCTTTTCTTTTCTAGAGGTAAAACTAGTGACATAATTTCTTCAACAAATTGTTATACATGTCTGCAGAAAAATTAAGAAAATAGACCTGTAATACCTTACATACCTTGAGTGCAAGATTAAGTGAAAAAAAAAAAAGGTACCGACCTTTGATTTCCAGGTCTTTTTTTGACTATGAATGTAGCTCATTTTTTCATAATAAATCTGATAGCTGAGGAAGAGTGCGCCTTCATAATAGAAAATGGGAAATTTATTTAGTTCAGGTCTCGGGGAAACGGTTGCTGAGGGTGAAGATTGTGCTTAAGAATTTGGCCATGCTGCTAGGTGGTGGTGGCGCACGCCTTTAATCCCAGCACTTGGGAGGCAGGGGCAGGCGGACTTCTGAGTTCTAGGCCAGCCTGGTCTACAAAGTGAGTTCCAGGACAGCCAGGGCTACACAGAGAAACCCTGTCATGAAAAAAGAAAAAAGTTTGGCCATGCAAGCTGGCTGGTAAGTCGAGAAAAGACATCCCAGGAACCAAAATAGCTGCAAGGAGTTGTCTTTGCCTTCCCTCCTCATTCCTGTCACAGTGTCACTGTGCTCTCTACACAGCTCTGTTGAAGTTCTTGTTGCACACCTGCTAGGGTGCTAGCCAGTTCCCACAGCAGCTTTCTGGAGGAACTGTCTTAGAAGCTGAGGCACCACTTCCATAAGCTAAGTGGACCATACACTGAGGTTGGATGGAATTTTGCTTCTTATTGTGCTTCAGCTATTGCATTATCCTTTAAGTTTGTTCATTTCTATAACTAGCCTCTGAGTCCCCACATACTCACATTCAACATCGAGATGAGTGTGGTATATTCCTGAAATCCCAGAGCTCTGTAGAGCTATGAAGCGGGACCCCCTTGTCAGAAAACCAAAAAGTAAAAGGCTGGTAACAAAACAAAACAAAACAAAACAAAAATTTGGCCATGCTACATTTAGCTGTGTGAATTTTTCTAGGGTGTTCAAATCCTGCGTCTCCTCGACTGTATGGAGCTGGGTCCGTGGGCAGGTACAGATTCCTCTGTAGTCTGGAGGGCTCAGTGTTCACATTCTTCTTACCAGCCCTCATGTAGCAATTTCTAAGTCAGCTGAAAATCCTGCATCTACTGACAGCTGTCCCCTTGAGTCTGATTCTTGTACGCTGACATTTCCTGCCTGCTGAGTGTGCGGGGACTAGGAAGGGTTATTATCTTGTTAAGACACACACTAAAAATACTCCTGTCTTTAGTTTTTCTTTAAAATGTAAATCTGGGCAGGGGTGAGTGCAATTACACTTCAAAGTGTAAGCGTTGCTGAACAACACACGCTCCCTGGTTGCTGAAACCCTCACAAAACCGACAGAGCAGTAGAGCGGCTACTGTGATGTTCTCCACACTCCAGATTCCATCATTTCAGAACCCTCATGGCGGCATTCTAAAGCTTGTTTGTGTCATTTGTAGCTTGCTCTTTGAAATCTCCCTGAAGACTTTGCAGTGGAAGTAACTGGCTACTAAACAGCCTTTAGACGGCCCTTTGCATTTGCTTGTGTTTGCTGTCCTCTGACACTGGTATTATTCAGGCACAGTATCCTCACCTGTCACCTTTTGCATATCAAGAAGGAGGTAGCATATGTTTGACCCCGTGGTGAATTGTTACTTGTCTCTACCACTTTAAGGGTGTCCATTTAGATAAAGATGGTTAGATGTTGGACTTGGAGAGGGAGGTATGGCTTGGTCAACCAAATCTCAAGAAGTGTCTGTACAGCAAAATGCAACAGCTAAGTGATGATCCCACAGAGACAGCGTATGATTTTGTTCACTTGTTTATTGTATTCAGATACTGTGTTTGCTTCAAAATGGGAAAATTACAGGTCTTTACTTTCACTGTTCTGTAATTAACGAGACATTATGTCTGTAGGTCCTGAGGGGACTTTGAAGCACTTTTGTTTTCCTTTTGGAGTTTCAAATTTATATTCTTAGAGGATAGCTTCTTTGGTCAAGTGTCTGCAGCACAAGCATGCAGACCTGAGTTCTTTCCCAGTAACAGCATAAACGCCGGGTGTGGTCTGGAGCTGCAGTACTGTAGAGTGGGTGGGTGGAGATAGGCAAGTCGCCTGACTCACGGACAGCCAGGACAGCCAGGTGCTGAGGTGCAGCTTCCCAGAGCCCCTATTTCAAAATGTGAGATAGCCAGCATCAACCTCCAGCCTCCACTTATACAGTGTACACATGCACGTGCACACACACAAACATTGTACACACACACACACACACACACACACACA
>NC_034597.1:69299835-69347297 GCF_900095145.1 Mus pahari
AACAGCAGTATGGAAGTGTAAGCTGAATAAACCCTTTCCTCCCCAACTTGCTTCTTGGTCATGATGTTTGTGCAGGAATAGAAACCCTGACTAAGACAGAAGGTACACTTCTTTTTCCTTGGAATTAATCCTGTAATTTAAGGAAACTCGATCCATTGGAGAATTCATTTGCTGCCATTGTGGCGTGGCAGTGTTGTATATATCTGTGCTCACCAGATTTTAAGAGTACTGGGAGACTATTGATAAAGCACCTTTCTGTGCTCCATTTTAAATACTAGCTATCTAAAAGTCAAAAATATTCTTAGAATAAGCGTACAGTAGGAAGAAGCAGAGGCAGTTTGCAATGACAGAAGCCCTGACCTGCAGGAGGCACAGACCACAAGTATCCTCGAGCAGTAGCCTGGAATTCCATGGCTGACTGCAAGAGAGCATCTTTGCCTTCTCACAGTGCACTTGCCCATGTCATAACCACCTGAGATCACACAGCATCCGGCAGTCACCTGCTGACACCCCCTCTGAGCTGTTTCTGTCTTCACAGTGTCCCCACCACAGGACACCTTTCTAGTTCAGCAGCTAGGCTGGGGCCTGGCACATCACGCACAAGAGTGGGCTTGCTTGTCACTATTTTATTATCCAGGCCTTGTCAGCTCCTGCCTTTGCCATTGTACCTTGTATACAGCATCTTAGTCCTGGTCTCTCACCTGCAAGGGTTGGAGCAGGTAATTGAAGCCCTTTTGCTGTTTTTTGTGAAAACTGAATCTCAAAGCTTCGATGAAGTTGGCAGGTTTTTGAAGACATTCTTTCATATTTTGTGTTTGAAGTTAAAATATTTTGTATCAAAGAAATTATTTCTTCCAGAGTCTTTGAGGTGCTGCTCTCCAGGTAACAGGTCGTCAGGAGACAACTTTAGCCCTCCTTAGAGGTACATCCTGATTCCTTGCATAATCTTGTTGTCACCTGCAGACAATGAGAGTTGATGTCATTTAAGGTCACTGGGCACAACAAACGTTTATTGAAGAAATTAGGCCCCACAGAGACTGTAAGAATTACATACAACATTATGCTCTCAAAATGGTTTATGAGATCGAAGAGTGTTTTTACTCTTTATTTAGCTTATAAATAATTCAAAGGTTTGAGAAATTCATCAATGTCATAAATGACAGGATAATATGAAGAAACAATGTGATTTCTGTGTCAATGTAAATACTGTAGAACAGTCATTACAGTTATTTGCCACTTTAATGAATTAGCACAGAGGTTACACGTAGGCCTCTGGGGAAGTGTTATCTACACTTCTTTTTAAGAGAGGTGGAGCGTGAGGAAGGCTTCCAGTGCTTAGGGTCTTCTTTGTTTAGTTATGCTAAACATACTCCTTACAGTTTTATAACATGTATATAATACATCCTGTCACACTCATCATCCCAACCTCTCATATTCCTCCTACCCACCTCGCCCTCCCTCTTTCCAACAAACCCCCTCCCACTGTGGTGTCCCTTTTGTTTGTTAGTTTTGAGACCCACTGAGTTTAACTAGGGCCCTCTTGACAAGGATGTAGAGCTATAAGCTAGAGAGTGGGCAAGTCACCAGTAGCTATACCACTGAATACAAGGATTTTTCTCTCTGCCTCTTCATCAGCCATGGTTGCCATTAGCTTTTTTAGGAAGGCATCAGGTCCTGTGAGAGTCTCCCCATTCATGACTGAATGTCAACAAGTCCAGACTCACCAAGCAATGCCTTGGACAATAGCCATAGTTTTTGTGAGTTCATGATGCAGTGACCATGTCATGTGAGGAGACAGCATGACACTGTTCTCTTTGTCGGGCTCTTACATTCTTTTGGCCTCCTCCTCTGTCGTGTTCCTAGATTATGGGTGATGATGGGTGTCCCACCAGGGATGAGCATCTTAACCATACAGTCACTCTATTAATTGCATTTGTCATAAGTAGAGGCTTCTGTGATCAGGGCTGAGGGCAGATCCTTTACTTCAATATTGCACAGTTACCTCTTTTTACATGAGAATTACTTCCCATATTACTGCTGATATTTTTTTTAACGATTATTTTATTTTTGAGACAGAGTCTCACTCTGTAGCCATAGATGGCCTGGGACTTGTTTGCTACATACATAGATCGGGCTGCCCTTGAACTAAGAGATTTACTGCCTAAGTAATTGGATTGAATGCATGTGGCATCATACCCAGTTACATGTGTCTCTTTAAAAAGTATTTTATTTTTAATTATGTATATATACATATATGTGCATGTCACGTATGTGTAGGTACCTATGGAGGCCAGAGACAGCCAGTCTCTTGGAACTGGAGTCACAGGCAGTTGTGAGATGCCTGACATGGGTGCAGGGAATTGAACACAGGTCCTTCTAAAAGAGAGATACGTGCTTTTAACTGCTGAGCCATCTCTCCAGCTACAGCTAGATGCATTTTTGAGAATATATGCTCAAAAGAAAGACGTAAATCAACCTCTACAGTCTTTGACTTTTTCATAAAGGCTTTCCTTGGACTCGGCATGAGCAGTCTTTATCCAGTGCCTAACTTTTCTCCAGCCTTGTTTTGAAACATATTGTAAGACATTATACTTGATATATTTTATCACTTTATTTTTCACTTAATTGATCTTGTTGCTCTCACAGATGTTTTATAGATATATAATTAAAATTTTATATTAATGTCTTAATTGATAAATTAAAATGGTATGTTATTTAGCATATATTTTCATTTTTAAATATATTGCAGAGCAATTAAAGTTAAACTTACTATATGTCTATTTCTTCATTTACATTTCTTTTAGTGAAACTGTTTAGACTCTCTTCTCATAGCCATTTAAAAATATATGGTGTTGTGTTGGCTAGTTTTATGTCAACTTGAAACAAACTGGAGTAGTCTGAGAGGAGAGAACTTGAGAATGGAGAAATTGCCTTCATAAAATGGGGCCACGGGGCACTTTCTCAGAGACTGCTGTGGACATTCCTAGCATACTGAGCGTGGTACCACCTCAAGGCTGGTGGTCCTGGATGCTGTAAGAAAACAGGCTGACCAGCACTTCCCGATCAGCTGTCCTCCTTTGCAGCAGTGGCTGCCCCCAGTCTCTCACAGTTTGAATTCCTGCTTTTGTTTCTTACAATGGACAATGATTTAGGATATGCAAGCTAAATCAACCCTTTCTTCCCCAAATGCTATGTTGAATAGCATACCATTTCAACCTTTGATCGTGATGTTTCATCACAGCAGCAGAAACCCCAACTAAGACTTCATGTGAGGTCACCAGCCATAGTCAGCATGTTTTCTAACATATCTCAACTTGTTCTTCCTGATATTTTATTCTCTTTGACCAATATGTCTGCAATGCCTTGACACATTTTGGTGTTTGTATTAGGTTAAATTGGATTTTCTGGATCTACCTGGCAGTTTGGCTGTGATTAATGACCATAATTAAATGAGAAAATGAATGCAAATAGTAAACCTTTGAATTAAAAACAGCATTGTGAAATCCATATTTGTGGTGTTTACATATTTAGTATACAGATATTCCCACAAATTGGTGAGAAGAATCGTGTGACCAGTAGGTATGTGAATGGTGTTCTAACGTGACAGCCAGCAAGCTTCAGATTTCCTTGTAAGGTGCCAGTATTCATATATCACCTTGGCTAGAGTTGAAAACTATCGTGTCAGGCACAGAGTGTCCAGGAAATGGCACTCTGCTATATTGCTGGCCAAAGTATTAGTTCCTGTGACTTTCTAGGAGAGTGAGACGGCGACGCACTTCCAGATCAGAGTAGTGTCTGTTCTTAGCATTTACACTGACAGATGTACTGGTGTGTACTGTGACAGGAGCATGCCTGCCGTTCCAGTCATTTGGGAGGCAGAGATAGGATGAAGAGTTTGTGTTTAAGCTAGGCTCTATTATGTGGGCCTGTAATCTTAGCCAATCAAAGGCTGAGGCATGAGGTTTCCAAGTTCAAGTCTTGCCTGGACCAACAGAACAACCTCAAAAATAGCCCAGACAACCTACCTTGACCTTTAATCAAAATAAAAAGTTAAAAGGGGTAGATAGATTAGCACAGCCCTTAGACCGTATCAGGAGCTATTTTGTGGTAGATGGTGGTTAATGCAGAAACTCAGTAAGCCATCACAGCGCATCAGTGGGATGCTCAGCCACAGATGGGATGTCGACAGCACTGCCTCCCAGCCCGTCTCAGGAGTCATCTTAGAGGAGGGGCAGAAAGGTTGAAGGGCCAGAGCTTGCAACAAATAGTGTCTTCTGCAACACACACTTAGGCAACAGGACTCACATGATTCTAGCTACATCTGATCTGAAAGCTTTCTTCCTGCAGTCCCCTTCCATGGTATCAGAAAATACTGCCCAAGCTGCCAAGGGAGGGAAGGAGTTAATAGGCTTACCTAGCTGCAACATCCATGAACCACAGTGACTGTCATGGCATAAAGGTGACACTAAGTGACAGTCACATGTTAGTGATAACCAACAGCTGCCTAATTGTACTTTGGGCCCATGCAACAAGAGGAAAATCAGGCTTTGCATTAGAAACCTAGCCAACTTTCTGGAGCTGGTAAGGTCATGGGCTTTATAAAAGAGTTTACAGTGGTTGTTTTACTAGAGCAGCATGAAGTGGAAACGTAAGGGTTCTTTGGAAAGTCAGTTGTGCTGGATGGTGCTTTACTGGGACAAACACTGTGAAGGACTATTTCCTCGTGAAGAAACATTTCGCTCAGACAGACTCGGGTGAAAGGATGTTCTGCTAAAGCAAGCACGTGAAAGGACATGTGATGAAGGCTTCTAACCTAATGATACACGTGTATCAGTCTGCTTTATATTGTGTAGTTGAGCTCATTTTGTTGAGCCTCCATAGAGAGAAAGCACCAAAAAAACTTACGGTGGTGCGCTGGTGGCTTTTTGCTGCTTCTGTGGACTCAACCGATTGGCAGAGTGATGTCAGCTGAGACAGACTCATATGCTGAAGCAAGACAGGTGGTGAGCAAGACCCATGGAGGATACATGATGTGTGGAGGGAGTATAAATGACACTCGATGGACAGTGATGGAGGCTGAGCCAGGCTTGCTTCCTGGTCTTGCATCTTCACTGATCTTCACTTCACTGAGAGACACAGCTGAGAACTTTTCCTGCTGTTCCTGTGGGCCCTCATCCCTCCTGCAAAGTGAGCCAGTTTGGCTGAGGCCTAGCTGTTCCTGCTAGGTCATGCCACCACTGCTGCTATCCCAACACGACTGAATTGGACTGCCGATATATCCATGAAGTGTTGGTGAGTGGATTGAGCTGACCTGGGAACTGAACTACAGATTTCTGTGCTACGCAGATGGGATTTGCCCCAGAGAACCATTTCTAAACAGGTCAACTTTCCCCATATCCTTTCTTTTAAACTACCCCTGGTAGGTGGTGAGCTAGAAGGGAGATTAAAGCATTTAAGAACCATAATTAAAAATAGGTTTTGAAAAAATTAAGATTACACCAGCATAATTCCCAATTGCATTCAATATCTGGTCCTTATACTGCAAGTAAATATAGCTATCACCTGTTAGTAATCAAAGAGCAAATGGAGACCATTGCAGACAGCTACAACTAGACACAATGCAGCGGTCAGTAGACCACGGGGAGCCTAGCCTGCATACCTGTATCACAGCCCTTGCTTCTCTGGTTCAGATGACACTGCGGAAAAGGAAGCAAAAAGACTGAGAGCCAGAATACCAGGAAGTCTGCAATAGTCTCTCGTAGAAATGGCTCATAAACAAAACTGAAACAATACCAATATCACTAGACATACTGCCGTAGAAGGGGGAGAATTTGTGGGGTCCCACAACTATACGAAGGACTATCTAAAACTAATGATTGTTGGGAAAGGGAGAATTAGCTCTTCCAGAGATACCCCTTATTGGTTATCCATACAAAGTGGTCAGAATTGAAACCACATACACACAATATACACCACCATGCTGATTCAGAGATTTGTAATTTTCCAATAGATAATAAAAGCTCCCTGTGTAAACTAAAGATCTTTTTAAAGAATGGCTACATTAAACATCTTAACTGCATTTTCTGTAATTTGAATCAAGAATATTTACACGTTATGTTTAAAGAATTTGGTCTTGTTTAGCAAGATTTGAAGCTGTTGGTTCTTCTGAGACCCATTTATAACTAAAGGCAGTTCTTTTCCTTTATTTTCTTTTTGGTGGTTGTTTTCTCCTCAATACGACACTGAGACAAAGGCATCTCCAGCAAATTGTTAACTCTTCACACGTAAGCACATTAGCGGATAGGTTGTTAATCGAAGTTGAATATTAAATGGTGATGAAAATATTCTGATATGTGTCACATGTCATCTTGCTGTCCTTTTGATGACTCACCTTTCTTCCTCTGGAGCTATTGTTACTGTATGATATAGATTTTTAAAAAAAGAACCAAAACTTTCTGCCACTGTTACAAAAAATGGATCAACACAGAAGACCAAGAAAGCTCAAACCACCAAAACACAAAACCTAAATTGTGCTGTAGGCTTGACTGTGAGAACCAAGAATACTTTACTGTGTTAGTCCAGTACGGTAAGCTAGTGTTACTAGGGGCAGTGGCCCGTGCGTATACACTTGAGGGATACGATTTAAGTTCTGGTTTGTGCAGGAAAGGTTGCTGACCAGTTAAAACACTGATCAGGTAAATCTGTGGCTCACAAGCTGTGTGTGTGTGTGTGTGTGTGTGTGTGTGAGAGAGAGAGAGAGAGAGAGAGAGAGAGAGAGAGAGAGAGAGAGAGAGAGAGAGAGAGAGAGAGAAGGGGAGGGGAAGAGGGGGGGGAGAGAGACTTTTAGATTGTCTAGAATTTTGTATAAATAGAACCATACTGTATTTTGCCTTCCCTATAGAGCACAATGTAATTACTTTGATATTCTGCCGTGTTTCAGTTATCTGCTCCTTTTTAAAATTTAGTATTGTTCAGTGGTATAGATGTATCTCTCCTCCACCTGTTGATGGGCATTTGAAGATCTTACTGCTTTTGAGGCTTTTAGAAATACAGCTGGGATTATGAGATAGTAGGCTTATTGGCGCTTAGCTCTTTTTGTTTTTATTTTTAAGTTTAAATCAGGATATTTGGTTTTTTTTTTGACAATTGAAAAGTAGCAAGGTATTTGTTTACTATGAATTCTGGATAGCAACCCTTATTCTCATGTATCCTAGTCATATATATTTGTAAATATTCTCAACTACCTTGTACATTCCCCACTCTGGGTTACCATTTCACTCTGCTATGTTTAATTTTTCCACTTAGAAGAATTTACTTTGATATATTACTCTTAATTTATTTTGGCTTTTGTAGCCAGAGCTTTAGTGTGACATGCTAAAAGTCATTGCCAAGGCCAATGGCCAGAAGACCCCCACCATGTTCTCTTGTAGAAGTTTTATGCTTTTTGGTCCCTTTTCAGTTTTGAGTTGAATTTTGTATAGACTGTAAGATAAAGTTTCAGTTTCATTCCTTTGCACATGGAAATAGTTTCCCCAGCTTCATTTGTTGAAAAGATTATCTTATTCCCCATCGTGTCTTCTGGGTACCCCGTCTCCATAGTTAACCATATGCGTTTGAATTTATTTCTGTCTTCTTTATTTTGTTGCACTGGGGCACAGCCTGTTTTTGCACTAGTACCATACTGTATTGATTCCAGCATCACTGTCTTCTTACACATAGAATCTAGGTTTATATATGCCTGTGTACACACATATAAGAAAGCAGAAGGGGTCCACATGGGTGGAGAAAGATAGGCAAGAGGAGGGAGGAAGGATGGGGAAGGCAGCAGGGCTTGAGCAATGATACACAAGTAGGAAATTGTTATATACAAAAGCCATTGTTTTGTATACCTGCTAAAAAATATAAAAGGAAAGAAAAATATTCTGTACATATTGTGCCAATATTCACAAAGGAATATACTATGAAAATGTTCTTATATCAGATATTTTCTAAAGCTTGATTTTAAAACATTACTTTTAATATTATATACTTTTATGGTTCATATGTTAAGACAACACAAGAAGATATATATTGAGAAATCAAATTTTCTTCTGTTGCCTTTCAAAGTTCTGGGGAGGTCTCTTCTTTGTAATCCTATGCAAATTCTAGTGACTACACTGCCTTCCCAAACAGTGTACAGTATGATTTTCTTAGTATATATGGATATGTAGTAATTTACTTAAGCTATCTTGATGGGTTTTTCTGATTTTGAGAAAAGCCTCATTTGTGTAACTCATTTGTGTCAGAGTTGCAGTTTTCATCTAGGTGCAGCTGTGCTGGATGAAGACTGTCAGTGTCCCTCATGGCTGAGGTTTATGTACAAACTGTTTCTCTTTGACATCTCTGAGGGCCTTACTATCCTCACCTTCCTGTTCTCAATGCTCGGCATATAATAGGTCCTCACTAAGTGGGGTTGTGTGCCTGACTTTATTTTACTCACTTAGCCCCATAGCTTATGTTGTAAATAGTGAGGACTTACTTGGGCTTTGAACACCTTGTTTTGTATCCCCACCTCCATGGACAGATTGACACATGCAGGGAGAGTGGACAGTTGCAGTGAGGAGGCTCATGGCACTTCCTTTATAATCTCTGAATAAATTGGAGGATGATCCAACTCCTGGTAGACCTGGGTTTAGGTCTTTCTGAGTAATTTTTCTAATAATGTGAATGAGTGTTTTGCTTGTATGTATATATGTGTAGTACATGCATGCCTGGTGCCCATGAAGATCATAAAAGTCAGAGCTTATAGAATTATAGTTGCAGATGGTTGTTAGACACCATGTGGGTGCTGGGATTGAATCCTGGTCCTCTCTAAGAGCGATAGTAGTGGTAACCACTGAGCTAGCTCTTCAACCCCTCTGCATAATTTTTATGGGGGTGATTATGGTGAATAAAGTGCTATGTCACTGGAAAATACTTAACACATGGCTTCGGTAAGTTCTGGGACTCCTTCCGATGGACCCTCAGCCCTGTCCATCCTTGTCTGCCAGTGTACACTGTGTACTTGCTGCAAGGCACACAGCAAGGAGAGAGCTCTACAGGAGAGGACAGACTTTTGCACACTGGGTTTTCCCTGACTTGGACAGAACAAGGGATTTTGGGAGCTGTAGTGCTCATGGTGGTCATATCTGTCAAAGACTAGCTTTCTTTGGAAACTGAGACCCAGAATGGTTCAAGTGTCTGGCCCAGGATGCTGAGGACAGGACGAAGAGCCACACTCGGTTTGTTTGGCTCCGGGTGGTTTTTCTTTCACTACATTCAATTGTTTCTTGGAATAACAGAGCCAAACAATCAACAGGTTTAAGGGTTTATTATGGGGGATTTGAACTATGCTTAATTTTAATTTTAAGTCTTTATATAGATGATAAATTGACATCTACATAGGGAGAAAAATTATAATTTAGAGCACCCCAATAAAATTAATTTAGAGCTCTTAAATATGACAACACAAGTAGTTAAGTTTTTAAAAGAAAGATCTTGGCTAGGACTTTAGTTAGAAATGTAATTTACCATGACCCAGATGTTTTATCTTCACAGGCAGAGGGTATCCTGGACTGTGGATGAAGTCCCACAGTAGAGCTTTAACACTGGGTTTTTCTTGGTGGACTCCTGGAAGATAGTGGCATCTTGTGCCTGGAGTCAAAGCTAGAGCTTTCTTCCATGCACAGGCCTGTTTATGTTACATTGTGCATGGCAGTTTGGCAGTTTACTTTGCAGATGTTCGTAATGTGCAGCCTTAAATCTTGCTTCTATTTCTGGCATGCTTTTAAGTATGACTCATGTTTCCTTGAGGCTGTCCTAAAAATACTGCTGCTCTGAAGCATTAATGTGAACGACACCACAGGCATCACACAGCACCGCACAGTGCTTGCCTTCTGCAGGGTAAGGCAGCTTCCCAACCAATTAGATGGGGAAGTGCCGTTAAGAATGTGCTGCACTAAAAATATGTGGAAGGAAAGTAGGAATTTTATAAAAATATAATGTAGAGAAATAACAGTGACTATCAAATTATAATAAAGGATGAAATATATCATTAATGTCATAAAATATAGCAGAAAAAGGATTAATGTCCAGAACACTGTTTGATGTAAATGTTACATTTAATGTAGTCCTGTGGTAAGGAAAGTCTTGAGCCTGAAGGTGTCAAAAAGCTTTTGGAGGGAGCTGGTGAGATGGCTCAGTGGGTAAACGTGCTCACTGCAGAGTGCCAATCTGAGTTTGGTTCTCCTGAACCACATAGTGGAAGAAGAGATCTACTCAAGCAAGCTCTCTCTCTCTCTCTCTCTCTCTCTCTCTCTCTCTCTCTCTCTCTCACACATACACACACACACATACATACATACATATATACATACGTACGTACATGTCAAAAAGGCTTCTGGTGGAGCATGTGAGAAATGATTACTGAGCAGCAAACTTTGGACTTGAACAATGAAAGTCTAACTTGGCTTTGACTTAACCAACCTTCTGCAAATGCTGCTACTTTTCAATTGTGACTTCTCTTTGCAGAATGGGAGCAAGAACTTGCATAGCTATTACTTTATAAATTATCAATTTGCATGCTTACTTTATTTCTCACAACTCGGTAAGGACAATTATATCTATTAAATAGGCAGTGATATTAAAGGGAGCTTAAATGATTTGATTAAGATTACATAGGTAATAAATATCAGATTTGGGATTTCAAGTTTCTTCTTACATAATGCTGTCTGCTGCCCTTTGGGCCTGTTGTGAGATCTAAATGAGATAGAGTGCAGAAAAATTACTTGTGTATTTCTTTGCCACATGATAGGTAAGCAATGAATTGCACCATTATTACTTACGCATTTTGACATAGAGCTGCACACCACAGAAAATAGGGCACTGGGAATTGCATATATTCCTGTGAGTGCTTCTGGGAGTATCTCCACGTCAGCATGATGCGTGTGTGTTGAGGACCACTGGCTTTAGAGGCAACTGGCATTCTCAGCAACACCTTCATTCACTCTTGGACTCTCTAGTGGTTCTTGAGCACACTGGCCAGAACTAACTGGCATGGAATTAACTTAGGAGGCCAGCCTACCTTTTAGCTCTTATCACCCTCCTGCTTCATTTCTCAGGTGTTGGTGGTACATGTGTATAAGCTACCACATCAAGCCCCATTGTGGCTACTGTTATTGGAGGGAAGATAAAAGTATGGAGACATGGTCTTTGAGAAGATGTGTCGTATACTACCAGTCAGACACTAGATTCAGAAGCTGTTTGAGATGAGGGAGTGATGAGACCCCCCCCCCCCCGTCCAGTGTCTACCGTACATAAGCACAGGACTGTGGAAGAGCTTATTCACTAGTAACAAGCCTCCCTAACGGTGTCATCATTTAGAGGGCTGGGGAGACTAAGAGAAAATATACCTCAGGGCTTACTTGTGGTTAATTAGAGAGTGTTCATTAACAGTGCTTTAGTAAAAAAGAATCTATATGCATTCTCAGTAAGAGTGTCATTAGTCTCTTGGATGGGGTGGACTGTGTTGGACACTACAATTAGCATCACTGTGATAGTGTCTCAGATCACCCCTCACTCCCCCAAACCTGGCAGTATCATAAAGCATTTCCAGATGCTGTCTGGCCAGCACATGTAATGGCAGCGTGTTGAGTGTGAAGAACCACTAGAGTCAAGTATAACTAAGGTATTCCTGAGATAGCCAGTTGCCTTTTAAGCCAGTGGTCCTCAACACAGAAGCATTGTGCTACCGTGGAAGATACTTCCATAAGCACTCATATAACCGTATGCAATTCCAAAGACTCTAGCTTAAATGCATTCATACCATTTCTTCCTGAATTAAGAGACCACATTGGTATATAGCACTGATTCTGTTTCAATGTAGTTTTTTTTTTTTTTTTTTAAAGAAAAAGGTAAATAAAGTATTCCTCAATTTGAACACTTGTTTAAAATGACAGTTGTAAGGGGTAAACCCTATTAATTGGTTACCTGAAATGTATGTAGTCCTAAGGTCAAGGCATTTAAAATAGATTATAATTATATAGGTTGGCTATTATACCTATTTTACTTGTTTGGGTGTGTGCTGCAGAAGGAACCACGGTCTCATACAGGCTACATAATACCCTAACCCTGAGTTACATCCTCAGTAGGAATGATGCTTGCTTTTCATTTCCCTCCCTCCCTCCCTCCCTCCCCCTCCTTCCTCCCTCATTTCATTTCTTTCTTTCTCTCTGTGTGTAGTTTGTTATTTGTTTGTTAACTATTCCTGAACATGAGACCTGCCCTGGACTTGTTGACCCAGTATCATTCTATTGGTGATTTTACCTCACCCAGCAAATATGAATGGCAGTTCATTTGTTAACTTTTACCCAAGTAGCCATTTTCATTCATTCATTCATTCATTCATTCATTCATTCATAACAAAAGTATAATATGGCAAAACAGGAACTATCATCACTTCGCTGTTAGACAAATGTTGGATGTTGTCAAACCAACAAGAAGGAAAAGAACCCAAGAGAACGCGCAAGAATCATATCTACTCATTTGCATATTTAGGAGTCCCATACATACACTAAATTGGCAGCTATGATAGAAACAGAGAGGACCTGGTGCAGACCCATGCAGGCCCTGTGTGTGCTGCTTCAGTCTCTGTGAGCTCGTACAAGCTTTGTTCATGTTGATTTGGAGGGGTTTGTCTTCTTGGTGTCCTCCATATCCTCTAGTTCTCACCTCATTTCCTCATCATATTCCTTGGGCTCCCTTGAGCACTGATGGGAGGGATTAGATGGAAATATTACATTTAGTTATAAGTGAGGAACCATATTTTCAGTCAGATCATCGCTGTTGTTTTCCCAAGGATATTCTTCCAGATTCTACTTGTGGGAACCCTGTGGGAGTGATATGTCTCCATTTATATATTGGAGGACTTTTGGTTTTCAGACATGGGGATGTTTGCTTTAGAGAAATAATATGATTTAGCCTGGCTCCATTGACATGATCAACCAGTCTGCTCAGAACCTTTCCCTTGATTTACCTGCCAAGATAAAGAACTTCAAAAAAAAAATTCTATTTCTCAGCAGTTAGCTGTTAACTTCTTTGTGGTGAGACTTCCTTAGTGATACTGTGCTGTGTGTTGTGTATGAATGTAAATGGCAGTGTGTGTGTGTGTGTGTGTGTGTGATATGTGGTATACCTTTAGTCTTAGGTAA
Organism: Mus pahari; assembly: GCF_900095145.1. NCBI lineage: Eukaryota > Metazoa > Chordata > Mammalia > Rodentia > Muridae > Mus > Mus pahari. Next base: position 69,313,062 of record NC_034597.1, read on the forward strand.
TTGTTTCCTAGGTCTTTGAATTCTACCATGACCTCAACAAAAATCTAAGAATATAGAGTATTTAGTACATGCAAAAGACTTCTTGTAGTTTATATCTTTTTCAGTATAGAATGCAATGTAAGGAAACAAACACCATAACCTGTCTCCCTTAATAGTAATGGGTTGTGAGGGGCTCATAGGACCTTATTCTTCTGTAATAGTCAGGCTTAGAGTAACAGAAAAAAATCCCATAGTTGCTCAGTCCATGAGGCTGGATGTCTCAGCTGGTCTTTGGAATCCCAAAAAAGTAGATTCTAATGCTACAGAAGGAAAGCTTTCAAGGCAGGAGCAAGCCTGCAAAGAACAAAAGCTTCTTTCATATTCTTATATGGACTTCCAGCTGGGGATGTGGCACAGATTAGAGGTGGGGTATTCCAGATCAAAAGGTTTGGTTTAAAGGTATGTTCTCTTGCCCCAAGATCTGAATTAAAGTTATGTTTTCCTTACTCAAAGATCAGGATTAAATGCAGATCTTCTCACTTCAAATTAACCAAAAATCCCTTATAATTGTGCCTTATTTTTGGGTTTTACTTCATTTCAGATGTAGTCAAGTTGTCAACCAAGAATAGCCATTATACTTTTCTTGCTGAACTATTGGTTACTGAAGGATTCTGGGTGATGGGGAGTATCCGTTGGCTACATTGGATAATTTCATACCCCTAGTCAAATATATGGTTTCAGTTGAGTTCATTGGTTCAAACCAGATAATACATGACATGAATTCTTGAAAGGGACCTGTAGGCAGGATGGCAATTGGCAGTTGTGGGAAGGAGATACAAGAAGGTTCAGGGGTTAGGAAAATCAGAATGTGCTACACACTTGTATGGAATTGGCAAAGAATAGATTTAATTAATAAAGAACTAGAATATTACCAATGCTATTGATGCTATTTACAAGACTATCTGATCCATCCCATTCCTTATTCCCAGATACCTAATTAGCTTGAATAATATTATTTACTTTCTTTTTTGTTTTTTGAGCACCATTTTAGTATGTATGTATGTATGTATTTCTAAAGAATTCACATACTAATTGGTTGAACTTAAAAAGTGTATGTAATTATTTTTTTACTCAGTTACACACACACACACACACACACACACACACACACACACATATATGTGTATGTATATATCTCAACATGTATTCTACTTTGCCTGAGATGATGCTAAAACCTGAAAAATTCCACGCAAAGGGAACATTTGTTAGTTTGGCAGTTAAGAGGTGGATAGTCAGGTGAAATCTCCTGTGATTAAGACTTATCTCAGCTTTCTCCAAATGAGACAATTTCTGTTTATATTTGAAGACTGGCATACAGAAACTGAAGATGAAGCTGGCCATGCTTCATTGATACATGCATCTGGTCAACCCCGGATTATTGACTAAGTGTAGCCCTTCCACATGCTGAGAGCTCTGCCACCCAATAACTCTTGCTCATTTTGTTCTCTCATAATTAGCTCCCTACTTTCTTGCAGGCTGTGTTAGATGGCTTCAGTTATCTTTCACAGAAAAAGCCACAGCACCAACAGTAGAGTTGCATCAGAGCCTACTAAGAATAAGAATTCTTATCAAAATATTTGAGTAGATTTGAGCACACTGAGAAAATGGATTAATTGAGAAAGAAAGAAGAAAGGAAGGGAAGGAAGGAAGGAAGGAAGGAAGGAAGGAAGGAAGGAAGGAAGGAAGGAAGGAAGGAAAGAGACATAAAGATCACCTCCCTTTGCCTTTCCTTCATAACAAATTCCACTTTTTCCTACAATTCCCACAGGAGATTCTGTCCATTTGCATCTTTCCCAGCAGGGGTATGGCTCCACAGGCTCTTTGTCATCTTTAAGGGTTTGACATATTGTTGGAAATAACCATTAAATGAATTTCACTTAAAATTTTTTTTGGATATTTGCTTGTTGTTGGGGCCTAGGAAACACCCCACAAGCCACACAGACACTGATTTCCATCAAACAGGGATAGTTTATTGAACACACACCTCAGGATTGATTGATCAGGGACACAGGTCAGACTTGGGAGCTGTGATCGTGACCCCCAAGCCAGAATGTTACCAAACTTTTAAACCTGAAATACACAAACATCTGTGCCAAGTTATCCCACCAGTCAGGATTTAGGGATAGGGGACTTCTTTACCAATGAACATGTCTTTGTAGTGCATTTATCCTGTTCCCACTTGTTGAGTTATTCAGCTGTGGTAGTCAACTTGCCTAGCATTCATGACTCAACTTGCCAGCCAGGATGTCAGTTACCCAGGGAGGTCTTGGGGACTTAAACTTTGCTGTGATTGGTTCTAATGTAAGGTGAGGGTTTGGGGAGTTTCCAAGACCACCCATAAAGCGTAGAACATAACATAATATACAATCAACCCCGACATGAGAAAGTTCCTAGTAACAGCAGAAGATGGCTAGCCACAGGCATGAGATAACATGGCTACAGTAATGTCAGACAGGCACTGGTTATCCAGGCCTTAACACCTGTATCATAATAAGATACCTTGGGCTGGATCCCAGGTCATTTCCATTTTATGTATCTCATATACATACAGCTTACAGATGGTTTCAAGTGTTATTTTTAGTGCCTTTGCATTTTGACAATCATTTGTTACATGGGGTTGGGTGTGGAATTTCCCTCTGTGATGTGACTTGGGCACTCAGAAAATTTCACATTTGGGAACATTTCAAAAGTTTTCATGGTAAGGATCCTCAACCTTTGTGATAGTTTACTCAGTTTTTGTTGTTACACAATTGTGGTGTGCATTTTGTCCATTCTCCTGTCTTCTGTGTTGTTTGGAACAATTGAGACTTTTTTTTTTTAACTTCTCTTTTTCTCCCCCCCCCCCGTCTTCCTTTCCTCTCCCCCTCACATTCCTATAAGAAACTTCATACCCATCTTCCAGTAAGTAAGCCCTATACACTCATTAGTTCAAACTAGACTTGGGTGGTTTTATTGTTTTTGTTTTATCTATGTGAGTAGACATTTGTTTACATCTTCCTAGGAAATGCTCATGTAACAAATGGTATACAAGAGTGGACTGGAATTATAGGTTCCTTTGGGTGGGTGGGTGGATGGAGTCTTCCAAGCACTGGCATTTGAGATTAGAGCAGACTCCAGCTTCTCATGTCTGTAATGATCACTAGTTGTCTGGGATCATTTGGCTATGTCTCCTTTTAGAATAAAATGACTCATCCGTAGGAAGCATTTTCATTCCTTTAAAGACACCTGCAGATGATGATCCCAGTGTTCTCATGGGCTTTGAAATGGTAGATGTGTGACCCTCTGATGACTCTTTGGCATTTTTCTGTTTTAGCATTGATAACAATTTTCATTTAAAACTGAATTTTTGTCAGCTATTTATTCTCTCTCTCTCTCTCTCTCTCTCTCTCTCTCTCTCTCTCTCTTGCTCTTTCTCTCTCTCTCTCTCTCTCTCTCACTCGCTCTCGCTCTCGCTCTCGCTCTTGCTCTTGCTCTCTACCTATCTACCATCTGTCATCTATCTATCCATCCATCCATCCTATACAAATGCATATTTTTAATATATAGTTTACATTATTTGGGGATTTATATAGTAAAGTTATAATAGTTTAATTTGCATTTCATTTTCTTTCTTTTTCCCAAAGTTTCAGACTCTCCAGCTCAGTCCGTAGTCCAGCATCTGAGATGGATAATGCAGAAGGATCTGCTGGGGCAAGATGTCTTTCTCATAGGACCTCCTGGGCCTCTCCGGCGCTCGGTTGCTATGCAGTACTTGGTGAGCAATCAGTTCTTGCCAGTTCCTTAGTCTTAGCTTTGATAAAGGATGTGATGCAGTAAATGACAGTGAAGAACCTACACTAATATCAGAGTTAGCTGTAGTTTTAGGTATTGCTGTCATCGGGCAATGTCTCATTCATAAAGGGCACAGCAGATGTTGTCCAGGGAGCCCATGTGCAGCATATTCTTTTGCTGTAACTAGAGTGCCTTCCACTTTTGGTAGACAAGAAATAGAAATGAAGGCAGTCAGTAGTGAGTGCATAGAATCAGCAGCTCTGCGATTGTAAAAGCCACCATGTCTACCCCTCCCCTAGCCCTTACTTTACCACTCAGTGAACTGTTCCTTCTCTCAGGTTCACAACTTAAAACAATGATGCTTTTTGATGTTTTGAAGTTGTGTGGTTTTTAGAGGGAATTCGAGGAAAAGGGCGGTTTTTAATGTCATAGCTATGTGCTGCTCTTCCTCCTATTTAAATAGATTAGAAAACAGATGAACAATGATGGAATAATCTGCTTGATCTTTATCTAGCTAGAGAATAAGTTAGGCTTGAACGCCCCCCCCCCAGCCCCCCAGTGACCTTTCTGATACGATGTTTTTTGATTAATACTCCTTCTTAGGCAAATGTTATTAAGTGAATTGAAATATTTTGTTCTCAGTGCCCATCAGAGTGTTCACAAAGCCTTTCTGCTGTCCTGTATCAATAGGGATTGAGCTCTTGATCCAGGCACGAATGACCTCTGAAGACAACTTTTCAGAATGGAGGAAAAAAAAAAAAAACCTAATTTGCTTGTGTTATTTATTATCGAAGAGCCGATTTTTATGCCATTGAAATCTGCTTTCTTATATTTTCCCTCAGTGGCACATTTAGTTCATTTTTAATTTTCAAAAACATTTACTGTTTGTGTGAGTCACATGTCTGTGAATGCTCCGTGAGGCCAAAAGATGCCTCAGATCTGGAGCTGGAGTTACAGGAGGTTGTGAGACTTGAGTCCTCTGTAAGAGCGGAGAGTGCTCTCAACTGCAGAGCCCAGAAGTAAAGCCACAGATGGGAAGCGTAAGTCTCACTGGCCCATAACTTCTACATCTTTAATTCATGCCCAGAGTTGTCTAGGAACAGGAGCGGGGGGTGGGGGTGGGGGTTGGAGGGTATGCGGGACGGGATCAACTGCACGGGATTCTTTGCCTGACTCATTTCAAAAACTGGAATATCTCATTGAGGTTTTGTGCGGGCTTTTACCTTAGAATTCTGAAATGAGAGGGCCTAGGAGCTCATAGGGATTTGGTAAAAAATTACAGTGTAAGTCTACAGGTGCGAAGCCACATGGCTACTATGACCAAACTTTACATGGTAAAATAGATCCGAGGTAGCCAAACATATATGAAAACTCAGTGCTACCGTGCCATTTAAATGCACTTGTGGAGACTCAGTGCTACCCCGCCACCTCTGCAGTGAACACTGTTGTCACTGGATATAAGAACCTTCAGTTGGTAATGTCCTGAGTAGATACTGTCTTGCAGGTAAGCTTGCTGAAACAAATAAACACAAAATAGAGACACTTGATACTTGCCGTGATTTTTAACTCACATTAAAGGAGATTGTGGATTGTTTAAGACAGTTCTATCTGCTGCCTTCTCCTGGTGCTGTGTGAACTTGTTCACTGCTTTCATGAAGTAGTGCCTGAGGAGACTGTTGCTTGGCTGAGGAAGGAGGCTGTCAAGACTGAGGAGAGTGACAGCACTGTCCTGTCCTCAGTGTGCAGCTCCAGGTAAACTGTGGTGCTCTTAGGTAACAAGGGGTGCCAGGCATGGTAGTATACGCCTTTTTATTCCAGCACCCAGAAGGCAGAGCAGGAGGATTTCTGAGTTTGAGGCCAGCCTGGTCTACAGTGTGAGTTCCGGGACAGCCAATGCTACACAGAGAAACCCTAGTTTGAAAAACCAAAGGCCATGATACTGGAGAGGTAGCTCAGCAGATTAGAGCACTGACTGCTATTCCAGAGGTCTCCACTCTCAGCGCCCACATGGCAGCTTACAACTGTCTGTCACTCCAATTCTAGGGGATCCAGCACACATGCAGACAAAACACCAATACATGTAATATAAAAATCAATAAATCATACAAAAAGAAAACCAAAATCCAAAGATAAAAAAGGCTCATACAGTTTTGGCAATCATTGCACATGAAAGGGTTTTCAGGGAGGGAGGTGACATTCAGCCAATCAAAACAGCAGACATGATGTTTGTTATCAGTGATGTATTCTGACATCAAGAAGTAGGCATCTGTTAAAGGAGAAAATCACTCAGGAATTGGCTTTCACCGTCAGGCAATTCATTTATATTTAGGAAAACATCATTTGATATTATCATGTCTTTATGACTATGTACCTTCTCTATTTAAAATGTTGGCCTCTTTCTCATTATACTCCAAACTGGCAATCTGGAACAAAGAAATCTGAAAGAGCTGAATGACAATAAAGTGTTGTTCATCAGTAGAAGACAGGGTTCAGTTTCGAGGACACACAATCTCCCTGTGTGAAAATCTCCTCCTTCAGCAATGACATGCTCTGCCGGCTTTCTCGTGCCCCTTAAGTAAACTGATTCCTATGATTAGTGAAGGCCATTAGACCCTTATGTGGTTGAGAATGTGCATTGTTGTAAAAGCCCAGGTAATGTACATACTTGGCTGTGAGGTTAGGGCAAAATGCTCTATGAGCAGGTAAACTGTTCTGAGGTGGGATGGATTTGGGATGGCCCCTTTTCCTTCACATCACAGAATAGGTTTTTTCTTCTCTCCCCTTTTGGCTTCCTCTTCCTCCTCTTCCTCTTGCTTTTTTCATCTCCTTCAGCCATTTTTTTTTTCTTTTTCTTTGTTTCACACTTGGTAAAGAATCTAACAATGATAAAGTTTTCAATTGCTAAACCTTGGTCAGTTGAGTAAATGAATTAAAACCATACTTTTTAAAAAAGATAAATATTCCTTACAAAAATTTGTTACAACTTGTTGGAAAATTGCCCAATAACTTCATGATATTTGAAAAAGTTTAACAGGATAAATTAAGGTTTGAAGAATTAAATTTTGATTCTTATTATTTAAGTAGTAGGATGGAGTTCAGTAAAAATGAAGCTGTAAGGATGTGTGTGTGTGTGTGTGCGTGTGTGTGTGTGTGTGTGTGAGAGAGAGAGAGAGAGAATGTACTTGTATGTGTGCATGTGAGTATGTATGTATATGTATGTGTGTGGTTTTGCTTGTATGTGTGCATTGTGTGTGTGTGTGTGTGCATGTTTATGTGTGTTTTGTTTTGTTTTGAGGGGGAAGTTTTGAGACAATGTCTCCTTTGTATCCCTGACTGTCCTGGAACTTACTTTGTAGACCAGGCTGACCTTGAATTCACAAAGATCACTACTTCTGCCTTCCAAGTGCTGGGATGAGAGGTGTGGGCCATATTCCTGGCATGTTTATGTTTTGGTATCCAGTTTACTGAATTTTTCTCAAAGTCTGAAAATATTTTGAATCTACAATTAACAGTTACAGTGCTCTTCTCTAGGCAGTGACTTTGTTGAACATGTTGTTCTAAATTGTAGGCTGGTGGTTTGAATTTAGCTCTGGAATAACTTAGCTCTGTGTTCCACAGGAGCTGACCAAACGAGAGGTGGAATACATCGCCCTGTCAAGGGACACCACCGAAACTGACCTCAAACAGCGCCGGGAGATCCGAGCTGGCACAGCCTTTTACATTGACCAGGCAAGCTCTCCCCTCCAGCCCATGGCTAACTCCTCCAGGGCTATGTGAAACTGACTTTTAAAATGGGAAGAGAGTGATCATGTGTCACTGACAGATTTGCTTTAGGGCTTGGTGCCTTGTTCTTGGAAGTGTCTTGATCTAGCTCTGAAGGAGGAGGCTCAGATGAAGTGACTGGTGCTCACGAGGCAGCTGACGAGCACGGTTTCTTACCTTCCATTGCTGCTTTCAGCTTGCTTATAGAAATCTCGTTTTCTTTCTTTTCTTATTTCCAACTTTTTATTAGATATTTTCTTCATTTACATTTCAAATGCTATCCTGAAAGTCCCCTATATCCTCACCCCCTCTTACCTACCCACCCACTCCCACTTCTTGGCCCTGGCTTAAAGAAAAAGTAGCACAGCTGCTTTTAATATAGGAGCTTCCCTCGCATGTTGGCATGCGTATTTTCAATCTAAAGGTGAGTTAGGAAACTGTGGATTAAAACACATGAAGTAAAATACTTTCAGATGTTATAGCTTTTGCGGGGTAGGGGAATGGCTTAGGTGCTGATATCAACTAAAATATTGTTTTATGATATTATGAGAGACTGTATTATTTCTGTCTTAAAACATATTATATAAACTATTAAGTGTTCTTTCAAATGCCCCATAGTATATGGGATATACTAAAATAACCAAGTTATACAGAAAATATTTGTTGTAACCATTGAGTTCATGGGGCTATCTTTGACTCTTTAATTAATAAATACTACAAGTTAAGACATAAACTATTCAACTCTAAAGATTCACTGGTCTCCATAGTTAGTGAAGAAGGAGAGACTGAGTGAAGAGCTGTGCTGCTGGAGGTCTTGCAAGCTGATGCTGTTGCGGTTCTAGATAATTAGTACTGTCTCTCACAAGACAATAAACAACAGACAAAACAACAGGCAGATATATGCATCCAGCGGTTACATTTCCAGCATGTTTTCTTCCAAATGTGTGAGCGGTCTCTGCAGCCTTCAGGGGAAGCAGAGAGACAAGCTGTGTGCATAGGGGGAGGGGCAGTAGCTAGCGTTCATTCAAACTTGGGAAGTCTGACTGTGAGTGTTTCCTTAGGTGTATTTAAACACAGCACAACATGGTGAAAACTATTCCTGTATTAACTAACTCAATCTTGCATGCACAACAAAGTGTACCTAAATCTCTGAGGAACAGAGTAAGCTAAATACATTTCAAACATGACTACAATGAAACTCTTTGTAAAGTACGTGTGACACCTTCCATACAGATAGACTCTATAGATTGACCATGAAAAACAAGTTTTCTAGAAGGGTCTGGAAGGGGAGTCAGGCTCTTGAATGTCTCTAGCCACACAGATTGTGCCAAAGTCAGCTGGCTAGAATGTGCATCTGCTTCAGCCTTCTGGGCAGACAGCAGAGTTTCTATTCCTTCTCTTGAAGGAACAATTTTATGTGCTTAACATTAGCCTGTCTGTGAGCATGAAGCCCTTCATGCCTCCTACACAAATGTATTCATAAAGAACTGCCTTCAATGATATTAGTTGCAGTACTTTCAAAATCAGAAAACTAACTGAAAACAGTAAAGATACATATTGAAGAAGCTAATGAAACCATTGTTAATGTAATACTCCATAGCCATTAAAAAGAATGAAATAATGCTAGCATTTGCTTCATGAAAGAGTTGTTGCCTAGCAGGTATGAAGGTCTGGGTTCAAGTCCCTAGTGCACACTGGTGCATATATCTCACAGGGTGGGGCATTATTCTATACTAGTAAGAAGTCCAGAGCATGGGTGGAAAGAAGTGGTCAGACAGCATGTGATCTCATTTGTGGAAGAAGAAATGTATCTGTGCTTTTGTGTACATTGAAGTCTTCCAGAAGGCCACACAAGAATCAGTTATGCTTGTGAGATTAGAATCTGGAGTGAGATGAAGGTTTGTTTCTTTCGTATCTCATGACCAAAATACCGGGCAGCCCTAGCTTAAGGGAGGAGAGGCTTATTTTGCTTCATAGTTTCTGAAGGTTTTCAGCCAGTCTGGCAGGGAAATCCTAGCGGAGACGCTGTCCTTGGGGTGGGAAAAGCTGCCAGAGGCTGTTCATGTGGAGACAGACCAGGAGGCAGAGAGAGAGTGGGCTGTAACAGAGCCCTCAAAGGCCCGCCTGTAGTGGCTCAGTTCCATGGGCCAGGCCCCACTCCTTCCCCTTCATGGATGATGCCCACGAGTGTATTTTAAAGCAGCTTCTTCTGAGAATGTTATGGATGAAAGCCAGTGGATGACTGCTGTGGTTTGTGCTTCCTGCTTGAGTTTCCAGTCTTACAGTAGGCTTTAGTGTGAGTGTGATGTTAAGGGGCCTCAAAACGTTGGCTCTTCAGAAATGGAATTATTTAGGTAACTAAGTTTACTGATGAGCTGAAGATTTTTTGTTTGTAAATTTTAATTATCTTTTAAAAATTGTTTTGGGACTGGAGAGGGATGGCTTAGAGGTTAAGCTCACTGGCTGTTCTTCCAGAGGTTCAATTCTGAGCCCCCACATAGCAGCTCACAACTGTCTCCAACTCCCGCCCCAGGAGATCTGACACCCTCCTCTGCCCTCTGGGGGCTCCATGTATGCATAAGGTCCACAGTCATTCTAGCAGATAAAATACCCATACACATACGATAAAATGCAAAACAAACAATTGTTTTATTGTTGCATAGCTGTTGGAGGACTTAATTATTTCTTTTTATATTTAATTTTCTCGTATGTGCATGGGTGTTTGTCCTGCTTGTGTATATTTCTGTGCCCCACATGTATATAGTGCCCACAAAGGCCAAAGGAATGTATCAGATCTCCTGAGGCCAGAGTTTCAGACAGTTGTGAGCTGCCGTGTGGGAGCTCAGAACCAAACCCTGGTGCTCTGGAAGAGGGGTCTGTTCTTAACCACGGAGCCATCTCTGCAGCCTAAAGATCTTAAGGCATAGATGCCAATTATTTTCATGAAACTTTCTGCCATTCTAAGATGTGTATTTTCAGACATATTTCACAGTTGCTGCAGTGTATAAAATGTTTGAAGAATAGATATATAAATGTATGGTGTATTTTATACTCTGTATTTCTTGATGAACCTTGTTCATGATACACATCAGTTCTTAGTATTCAGTAGCACACCTACACCTTCAAAGCTTGTGATTGAATGTAGGCAATACTGGTCTTTTCTCTCTCAATCACTTCAGACTCTTTTGAAGTTTAAGCTAATTTAAATTTATTTTTTGGTACTTAACAGGTTGTTGATTAAAGGCATGAAATAACTTCATAATAAGATAAATAAAATCCAGACCCTGTAACACGGCCTAACGTGGCATCAGCATGCGAACTTACCATGGCTTCCACATTTATTTTCTGTTTTTTTTATTAGTATATATCTTTCTTATTCATAGCTGGAACTCAAAACTGGAACATTCACAGCACTTATATTTGATGGTAGATTTTGCCTTTAAATTATCATCCTTGGTAAAATTTTAAGTAAATTGAAAAGAAAAAGGCATGACTAAGAACATTTGACTTTTCTGTGGATAAGTGATTGGTCCTTAAGAAAAAACTTGTGTGTGTGTGTGTGTGTGTGTGTGTGTGTGTGTCCCACCTGTGAGTGCTGCCCACAAAGCAGGGGAGGATGTCAGATCTTCTGGATCTGGAGTTAGCGTGGTTGTGAGTGTGGGTCCTGGAAACTCAGTCCAAATATTGACTTTTTAGACATCTGTTTTGAATTACCACAATTTATAATTAATTTTCATTTGAATTCTAGGTAGACAGAATTGCACATTGATTGCCACCTAATCACATTTTTGAGACTCCAAATTTTTAAAGAAATTCCTTTAAACGACACATGCTCCACTATGTTCATAGCAGCCTTATTTATAATAGCCAGAAGCTGGAAAGAACCCAGATGTCCCTCAATAGANGAATGGATACAGAAANTGTAGTACATTTACACAATGGAGTACTACTCAGCTATTAAAAACAATGAATTTATGAAATTCTTGGGCAAANGGATGTATCTGGAGGATATCATCCTTAGTGAGGTAACCCAATCACAAAAGAAGTCTCTAGATATGCACTCACTGATAAGTGAATATTAGCCCAGAAACTTAGAATACCCAAGATACATTTTGCAAAACACAAGAAAACCAAGAAGGAAGACCATCGTGTGGATACTTCATTCCTCCTCAGAATAGGGAATAAAATACCCATGAAAGGATATAGATACAGAGACAAAATTTAGAGCTAAGATGAAAGGATGGACTATTCAGAGACTACCCCATCCGGGGATCCATCCCATCATCAGCCACCAAACCCAGATACTAATGCACAGGCCAGCAAGATTCTGCTGAAGGGACCCTGATATAGTGGCCTCTTGTGAGGCTATGCCAGTGCCTGGCAAACACAGAAGTGGATGCTCACAGTCAGCTATTGGATGGAACACAGGGCCCCCAGTGGAGGAGCTAGAGAAAGTACCCAAGGAGCTGAAGGGGGCTGCAACCCTGTAGATGGAACAACAATATGAACTAACCAGTACCTCCTGAGCTCGTGTCTCTAGCTGCATATGTAGCAGAAGATGGCCTAATTGGCCATCATTGGGAAGAGAAGCCCCTTGGTCTTGCAAACTTTATATAACCCAGCACAGGGGAAGGCCAGGGCCAAGAAGGGGGAGTGGGTGGGTAGGAGAGCAGGGGCGGGGTGTGGTATAGGGAACTTTCGGGATAGCATTTGAAATGTAAATAAAGAAATTAACAACAACAACAACAATAATAATAATAATAAAAGAAAGTAAAAAAAAAGAAATTCCTTTAATTTCTTTAATATTCTTAACCATTGGATTTGATTCCAGGCTTTACTCACCACCAAGTAATACCTGTTACCTAGCTAGAAGAACACATGAAGCAGCGCCTGTAGCTGTATGTGGCTAGTGGGCGAATAGTTGTGGTCTTCAGTGTAGTTAACATTTACTGGTGTCCATGTTATTACTAAGAATTTTAAACTACTTGTTATGTGCTTTACAAAGACCAACATTTTGAATGCTTTGTACAGTTTTTGTCTATGTGCCTATGTATTTATCATTTATGATGAATAACTTTGACAAAAATGGAATTCCATATATTAAATTTATAGCATTCCTTATTATACATGGTACCTTTTAAAATAAGAAGACATTAGGTATTTCTTTAAAATATGTTTTTTAAATGTCTGTACTATAGTTCACCAGTTAGTAATGCTGTTAAATAATGTTGCCATTTTGTATACCCTCTCATGTTGCCAGCCTCTAAGTTTGTTGTGGCTTTTCAATATTACAAATAATGTGTTGCATCTTGTCCTTGAATCTTGTTTTGATTGGATGAAGATTTTAGGTGTGAATCATAGAAGTGTGAATCTTCTTGGGCAGAGTGAGACTTTAAGAGCCTTGCTCTTCATTGTCAGTTTGCTTTCCAGGAAGTCTGCCCACTCACGCTCTGAAGAGCGCCTCACTGCCTCCTGTGGTCAAGGCCTGACAGAGCCTCAGCAGCACTGAGTGCCTAGGCGTGCTTGGCCAAACTGATAGGCTTTAACTTGCACTTCCAGTGTTCATGTGAGGTCTAAGTGTTAGAATTCAGTGGCGCTCATTTCTCTAAGCTCCCAGTCAATGGGAAAGGAGTGTGGTGCTGACTAAGGAAGTCAGAGCTTCCCAAGAAACGCTGGACTCTGCCACTGGACCACTCACTGCTCTGCTCACACACTTGCCACTTCTGTGGTGGCAGAGCTCCAAGGCTCTCCAGGCCTTGGCTCCTGCTTGTGTTGCTTTCACACTGAGACCAGCTCTTTCCTATCTAAAGACTATGAACTGTTCGGTAAGTTTGTGAATTAGGTTTGAAAATATCAAGGGAGTGATGAGGAGGTGTTTGTTGGAGAGACTTCTCTTGTGCTAGGTGCTTTCTATATTTAACCTTACAAACGTCCTTAGTGGGGAGACTGCTTACCTGCCTTACAGAAGGGACAAGAAGCTTCCATGGCCAGGGTCATAGAATTGACTAATAGCAGAGAGGGAATTGATTTTGTTGCTTCTCCTAAAAGTAATGATGATCATGATGACCACATTGACAACTGCAGTGACCATACGCTACTCTTCATAACTATAACAACAACTAATTTTTTAAAAAAAGAAAATAAACTTGTATTTAATTTATATTAAGAGCTGAATGTCAGTGCCTTATAATTAAGTACTACAGCATATTTGGGTTGGATATTATAATCCGGGCAAAATGAAATGTACTTTGTATTTGTAAAAATAGGTCATTTAGCTTGCTTGATTGGGTCATAATTCTCAGGAGACCAAGTCTATAGGTTTCATGCATGTGCATAATAATACTGTACCTCAAGGTCTTCCTGTTACCAACTAGCCCTCACCTTGTCCAGTTATCTTTTTTTTTTTTTTGACAAAAGGAGGACTTTGTTTAGTATGCAGATGTTAACATTAGGTATATAGGGTTGTTCTAGATCTTGAAATAGACCCATGAATTGTATAGAAATGAAAACAAACAAAATTCTCACAGTGAGACTTTGCACTGGCATTTTGAAAAACAGGACACTATTATCTGTTGTCACCCTGTTGTGGACAGCACACCTGAATGGAGCTCCTTTCCAGTATAACCCAGTACCTGCTCCTCATTCCCTTCTTGCCCTGTTCTTCCCTCCTCCCTAGCCTTTGGAAAGCACCAGTGAAAGTTTTTCGGGTCTTCATGTAACTGAGATCAGGGAAACTTGTCTTTCCGTGCCCGAGACTGATCAGATTCCGCTACAGTAACTCAGAAATACAGTGCATTGCTCTACTTCTTATTTGCCAGGAGAGACTGATAGAACCAGGAACTTATTTGACTCGTAGCTCCAGAGGCTGGGAAGTCTGTCTTTATCTGAGAAAAGCTTTCTCGGCATAAAGATTAGAACGGCAAAGAACATGGGGGAGGGGCAGGAAGAAAGGAGAGGAACGTAAGGAATTGAGAGAAGATACAGGCCAGATTCATCCTTTGCACAATAATTAATCCACTTTTGAGGTTATAACATCAACCAGTTCATAGTAAGTAGCCTTGATTACCTAATTACCTTTTAAAGACCCCATTTCTTTTTCTTTTCTTTTCTTTTTTTTTTTTTGTTTGGTTTTTGAGCTGACTCCATTATTTTTAGGAGATTATAGGATATTGTGCATTTCATACTTTTAATTTTTTAAAATTATTTTATTAGATATTTTCTTTATTTGCATTTCAAATGCTATCCTGAAAGTCCCCTATACCCTCCCCCACCCTGCTCCCCTACCCACCCACTCCCACTTCTTTTTTTTCCTTTTTTCTTTTTTTCCTTTATTAGATATTTTCTTTATTTACATTTCAAATGCTATCCCAGAAATTCCCTTATACCCTCTCCCCACCCTGCTCCCCTACTCACCCACTCCCACTTCTTGGCCCTGGCATTCCCCTGTACTGGGGCATATAAAGTTTGCATAGCCTAGGGGCCTCTCTTCCCAATGATGGCCAACTAGGCCATCTTCTGCTACATATGCAGCTAGAGACACGAGCTCTGGGGGTACTGATTAGTTCATATTGTTGTTCCATCTATAGGGTTGCAGACCCCTTTAGTACCGTGGGTTCTTTCTCTAGCTCCTCCATTGGGGACCTTGTTTCCCATCCTATAGATGACTATGAGCATCCACTTCTGTATTTGCCAGGCACTGGCATAGCCTCATAAGGGATGGTTATATCAGGGTCTCTTCAGCAAAATCTTGCTGGCATATGCAATAGTGTCTGGGTTTGGCAACTGGTGATGGGGAGGATCTCCGGGTGGGGTAGTCTCCAGATAGTCCATCCTTTTGTCTTAGCTCCAAACTTTGTCTCTGTAACTCCTTTCATGGGTATTTTGTTCCCTATTCTAAGGAGGAATGAAGTATCCACACGTTGGTCTTCCTTCTTCTTCGTTTTCTTGTGTTTTGCAAATTGTATCTTGGGTATTCTTCGTTTCTGGGCTAATATCCACTTATCAGTGCCACTCCCACTTCTTGGCCCTGGCGTTCCCCTGTGCTGGGTCATATAAAGTTTGCAAGACCCAAGGGGCCTCTCTTCCCAATGATGGCCGATTAGGCCATCTTCTGCTACATATGCAGCTAGAGACAGGAGCTCAGGGGGTACTGGTTAGTTCATATTATTGTTCCACCTATAGGGTTGCAAACCCCTTCAGCTCCTTGGATACTTTCTAAAGCCCCCATTTTTAAATACTGTTGCATTGAGGACCAAGTATGGAACTCATGATCTATGAGGGACACATTCACACTATAGTAACAAATAATATCAACTTATCTTATTTTGATATTTATTTTAGAGAAAGGGTTTACTATTATTCTGATATTTTAAAATAAAGATTTAGGGCTGAAGAGATGGTCGAGTTCAGTAACATGCCTGTTGCACAGACATGAAGTCCTGAGTCTGGATTTCTTGCAACCACATAAATGTCAGGCATGGTTACAAATCTGTAATATAGGGGGTAGGGTAGAGAGTGGGGTGGGGGACAACAGGTCAGATATATTTCAGTTTCTTGAACTTGCTGCATGGCTAATCTAGTAGAATTTGTGAGGTTAAGGTTCAGTAGGACCCTATCTCAAAAAAAAAAACTGGAAAGCCATTGAAGAAGACACTCAGTGTTGATGTTGGGCCTCTGCTCAGGTGCACACTTGCACAAACAGGTGTCCACACACACACACACACACACACACACACACACACTCACAAAGAATTTAACATCTAAGTTCCTCATTGTACCCCCTCCTCTAGCATGTTTACATACTGCAGGTTTTTATGTTAATGTGAAGCTTTGGGGAGTTTGTTTTCATTAATAATGACTGTATTAGCAATGATTTACATTTTAATAAATACTGTTACTTTTTCATTCTAGTACTGCTTTTTAAATTCTTATGTTCTGGATACCCCTAGAGGAGACTCTCATTTAATAAATGAGGCCACAGATATCTAGATTAATTACTTGCCGCAGGTCTTATCAAATTGGAACCAAATCTAGAACAAACTCAGTTTTTTATTTCAGGTCGTGCACTGGCTTCTTACTTTGAACTCCTTTCTGTCCACGTGTTGGGTTATTAAAGCTGAGGCACGAGGTGGCTGGGTCGGCAGGTGCTTGCTGTATTTTTTTCCTGGTTTTTATTTGAAAGAATTAGGTCTGAGAGGGTCTGTTCCTTGATAGACAAGAAAGACTCTTTAAAGTTGCTCTAATTTCTCCTCTGAGGGAACACCATATCTAGTCATGCCACATAGAAAGTGTGTGTGCGCTGGTCTTTTATAAGGGGAACTTTGCCATATTTACCAGTCTACATAGAAAAGCTGCAGATTAGCTCAAGTCTTTTTCTCAAGCTCACGCTTAACCTTGTTCTGTTCTCACAGCAACTGTAGGCGTAGACAGCTGTGTCCTTCATATACCCCCCAGGCTTGTAGAACAGTTTCTTAACCGAGTAGTTGTGTTGCTACTGCATAAATGGGAGTGGCCTGCTGCGAACCAGCTTTATAGCAGCCATGGAGGGTGGGCTCTCCTCTGAGGACCACGGGATCCTGTTAGGGAGATGCAGTGTTCATGAGAGAACAGGGAAGGCCAACGTTACTTCTTCTTTCATGAGCAGACATGAGATGAAGGGGACATGACTGAGTGAGGGCCACATGTTGGCCCTGTGGTAAGCATGACACTTGTAGCAGTATTATTTTCTGTCCAACTAGGTTGAAGCTTATATGTGGCCTGAAACATTATTGATACATTAGAGTGCTTACTTATTGTTAAATTTCATTTATTCCCTGTAAATGTAATCAGATTAGAGTAACAAAATCTGAAAGTGCTGATTAAAGCATTTAAGTAATTTCATGGGTGTTTAAGGAGTCAGGAAGCAGTTTGGTAACTGAGGCAGTGACTGGTACTTGCTCTTTAAGTTGAGTGCTTCAGATTCCCTTCCCACAGAGCGTCTGCCTAAGACCTTTTCCCGTGAGCTAATATTCTTGTCTACTACATTGAAAAGTTTAATATGGGTCACAACTCATGAGGCTCACAGACTTGACCTGTCTGGGGAGGCAAGGGAATGAAGAAAGGACAGAAACACAGACACTGGTACAGAAAAACTGGGGTTGGGTGGGCTGTACTCACTCCAGTGGAACTAGCACCAATTACTCAATAACCCTGAACCTCAATGTCTTAGTTAGGGTTTTGCTGCTGTGAACAGACACATGCCCAAGGCAACTCTTATAAAGACAACATTTAATTGGGGCTGGCTTACATGTTTAGAGTTTCAGTTCAGTATCATCAAGGTGGGAGCATGGCAGTGTCCAGGCAGGCATGGTGCAGGATCTGAGATTTCTACATCTTCATCTGAAGGCTGCTAGCAGAATACTCATTTCCTAGATTGAGCGTCTTAAAGCCCATACCCACAGCACCACACCTACTCCAACAGGGCCACACCTCCTAATAGTGCCTCTCCCTGGGCTGAGCATATACAAACTCAGTGTGTTTATTTTGTACAGCATAGAGGATGGGTCTATTGAATCTCTGGAAGTCTGCAGACAGCAGGCTCTGGTTGCAGGCATCCACTAGGAGGGAGCTGTAGCTGCTGGGTTTTGCACAGACTGGTCAATCAGTCATAAGCATTACTCACACACTGTCAACAATTGTACTTGGACCAGAGGAAGGACCACCCCTCTGAGCTTGGGGTGGAGGAGGCCTTGCCAGACAATTAGGGTCTGAGGTCCTTGATATGGCCGTGCCCATGGCAACAGCTCACATTCACTCAGGGCTTCCTTGGCTCCCCACTGATAGGTGTATAGATGGGGATGGGATGCTTCTGGCTCATAGCCATGTTCCTGAAGAACACAGGAAAAATTAAAATCTTTTGTGATGCTTGTCATTATTATATTTTTCTTCCTGTTACAGAATTTATCATTTTTATAATCAAGTTTATAATTGTGCAGGTTCATTTTTGTTACAAGCTGGGGTCCTTCCACCAGGTCACCCAGCAGGTGTTTTCTTGATTGCTAAGTCATGTAAGAGAGCCTCCGCACCATGGGCAGTACCATCCCTGAAAGCTTGAGTCGGGGTGGTGTAAGAAAGGCAGCTGAGCAGCCTAGGGGGGAGAGGCAAGCCGGCCAACAGCATTCCTCTATGGTTTCTGCTCCACGTCCTGACTCAGGCTCCTGTTACAGGTTCCTGTCAGGGCTTCTGCTGTTGGACTGGAAACTCTGAGCACCTCCCCAGCCCCACCAGTTTGATTTTCATCTTGGTGTTTAATCACACCAACAGAAAGCAAGGTAGATCAGTAACTCTCTTTTCATATCCATATGCTTGGACTCAACTGTGATATGAAACTTCCAATTCAGCACATAAGATTAATAAATAACTTAATGTCAAATTAGAAAAAAGTTGGAGAGATCGACTGTTTTTTAATTCTTAGTTGAGCTATGGATCTCATAGAGAGTCTACAGATGGCTTGCTCCAACACCAAGCAACAACCTTCTTAAGTTTTGTTTCAGTAATTAATTACTCTCTTTTCTGTATTTATCTACAGTTTCTTCCTCCTCCTTTCGATACACCCACCTTTTGAATCATTCAACAAATGGCTGCCACTACCCACGTGGTACCCAGCTGGGTTTCTGCAGCAGAACTTGTCCTCTTTGTGGCCTGTCATTCTGGAGACTGTTGCTCAGCTTTGGCTCGCCTGATGTTTCCTCCTGTTGGAAATGATGTAGTCTTGTTAAGAATAGGTAGCAGTGACGATGTGTGTACACTAGCACAGTGTCAGAAGTCTCCTGTGTGAGCCCAGCAGAGCTCACTGCTGGCCACATTGGTTTTGACCGTGCTTCTGGCCCGCCACACTAACTGCTGGGATGTCTTCTGAATGGGGAATCTCTCCGTTGTTCTTTAGTAGCAGTGTTCCTAACTTGAGGTCCCTACTGTGTGAGGTCTGCTCTGAAGTGCAGTGTGGGTGAGGGTTTTCAGGTGACCACAGGGGCTCTGTCTTTTCTCATCCACCAGTTCCCTCGTTCCTTGTTTCTACATATCTGTTAGAGTCGAGGAAAGAATCTTTGTGGCCTTGGCTTCTGTCCCTGCTCTCTGGGTTCATTCTCTGGACTGTGTGTGTAGTGGCCATGGGGCCTGTGAGGTGAATGAAGACAGAGCTGTGTGTTCCCTCAGCCTTGTGTTGTCAGATGTTGCTTTTCCAGCCCAACGTTGGCAAACTATGAAATTTTGGTCTGTGTATATTTAAGTTTTTCTCAGCAAATAGGAATTTTTATCTTTGTGAAGCTTTTAAAAATCAAATACAATATTTTGTCTTAAAGGTTGATGAAATTTAACAAAAGGATTTTGCTACTAGTGTAGATAATTTTTCATCGAGAGCTATGTGTTCTTGAGAAGACAGGTTTCTTGTAAAAGAGAGATTGATTGAAACTTCACCTGAGGTGGGTTCTTATAAGAAAGTATCCCAAGCCCTTCTGTGCCAGTTTGTTGTTTGAGTTTTGATAATGCAGAAACTATGGTTCCAGTTTTGTTCTTTACACAGTTAGAAAGAGGCAAGATCCCCTATACCCTATTCCTTTGGGGTCCTTGAAGTCACTTTGATTCATTTACTAATAAATAAGTAAATAAATAAATAAGTGCATGACATGACATGGTGGTCAGTTTTATAGAAGAAAATCAAAATATTTGCAATAATAATAAATTTGAAGAATTATTTGTGATTTGATCTTGTTCTTAAAGTGGGATAGTCATCTTTAGTCTATCATTAGATCCTAATCTTATTTTCTTACAATAGTTCATAGATACCTGAAGTAAATCAACCTTTTGTTACACAGTGCAAAATTTAACAATTT
The DNA here is from genome assembly GCF_900095145.1 of Mus pahari. NCBI lineage: Eukaryota > Metazoa > Chordata > Mammalia > Rodentia > Muridae > Mus > Mus pahari. The sequence continues at coordinate 69,333,503 of NC_034597.1, forward strand.
ATTGAAAGGAAATCCTGATTTAAGAAATTCCTGTTTTTTTTTTGTTTGTTTTGTTTTGTTTTGTTTTGTTTTTGATATTTGGAAAATGAATGCTGTAGTACTCCAGAAATTTCTCTGGTTGTTGGATGGGTATGTGGACAGAGTAGAAGGCGTTAGTTCTTTTTTTCCATTAATCACTAAAGAAAAAATTAAATTTAAGTTTAAAAGTTCATTGTAAGTAAAGATTGAGAGGGAGAAATCACACCAAGTTCACTGTCACTAAATGGCCACTGACAGCATGGGATGTTGCAAATGCCCTATTTGCAATTATACTATACTATACTATACTATACTATACTATACTATAGAAGTATCCTTCTATAGTAAGTTAAGCAGCTTGGACTCTTAGGGAGGAGATCGGAGGGATAAAGAAGGCCTGAACTAGGGGAGGGGCAGAAAGGGATGAGTTCAGAAATACTCTGGCCTTGGATTTTTGCAGTAAGGTGGACCCAGGCTGGCCTTCACCTGCCATCCTTTTGCCTTAGGTTCCTACGTTCTCGGATGCCAGGCCAGTCACCATGCTGGTTAAGTTCAAGTTGATTAAGGACAATCAGAAAATGAAGATAAAGCAGATCTAGCTGATGAGAGACGATTTTGAGACCCTGTCAGAAAGGAAGGATATAAGACATGCTGGTCAGTTTTTGTCAACACAACAAAAGCTTGATTATTCCATTGCTGCAGTTACCTAGGACGAGGCAACCCCGTTAAGGAATCTCATCCATCAGACTGGGAAGTCTGTGGACATTTTCCTGGTTAATGATTGATGTGGGAGGGCCCAGCCCACTGCAGGTGGTGCCACTCCAGAGCAGGTGGTTGGGATATATAAGAAAGGCTTCTGCTTTGGGTTCCTGCCTTGAGTATTGTACTGGCTAGTTTTGTGTCAACTTGACACAGGCTGGAGTTATCACAGAAAAAGGAGCTTCAGTTGGGGAAATGCCTCCACGAGATCCAGCTGTAAGGCATTTTCTCAATTAGTGATCAAGGGGTGAGGTCCCCTTGTGGATGGTGCCATCTCTGGGCTGGTAGTCTTGGTTCTATAAGAGAGCAGGCTGAGCAAGCCCGGGGAAGCAAGCCAGTAAAGAATATTCCTCCATGGCCTCTGCATCAGCTCCTGCTTCATGACCTGCCTGAATTCCTGTCCTGACTTTCTTGGTGATGAACAGCAGTATGGAAATGTAAGCCGCATAAACCCTTTCCTCCCCAACTTGTTTCTTGATCATGATGTTTTGTCCAGGAATAGAAACCCTGACTAAGACAAGTATCTACCTTGTATTTCCTCATTGGTTGTTACCTGGGAGTTGTAAGATGAGACAAACCTTTCTCTCTCTCAGTTGCTTTTGGTCATGGTATTTATCACAGCATAAAAAGCCATCTAGAATAGAGATGAAGCAGATTTGGGAGAAATGAGGTGTGCTTGGTGCTGTAGGGTGAGCCTGGGGTGTTGTGGGGTCTGATTACAGACATCTATGAAGTGCAACCATGTGGAGCTGAAGCTTGGGAGAGCTGGAGTTTGGAAATAGATTAGCATAGAAAAGGTACCTGGAGCCTAGAGATGGAGATTACTTGAAAGCAACAGGAGCAGTTTTGAGTAGAAGCCATGGGTGATGAATATAAGTCTGGACCTACATTTAATGAGTTTACAGTAAAGGAGAGACTATTCTATGAAACTCCAGTGCCATGAAGGCAAGGATGATGCAAGAAGTGGCGAGATATATTTAGCGGCATTAATTCTGTGTTGCATGCAGAGAAATGTGAATTAGATTTTCCTTTAAAGCTGATTTTTCAGGGACTTTGAATGTAAACATTTGTGCTTGGGACCTGTAAGTTAAAGGAGAAGTTCACCACTTTCTGGGCCATCATCATTTCCTCTCCGCTTCCCTCCATTAGTAATTGTCTTAAATCCATGGGGCTACAGTACTTACTTACCAGTTCAGCCACCCGAATGTGTAATGTCAGCTTGAACATCACACGAAAACAGAACTTGTTTTAATGACGCATTAACAAACACTATGGTCTTTAAACTTCCCTACCCAGACTTTTGGTTTTCACAATTCTTATAGAACTGAGGCCAGGCCATTTCCTTCGTTTCTCTTCTCCAATTAAGGAATCTGTTACCTTGTTTAATTACGTCACCCATTCATAGATAAACTGTTAGTTTTCTGTTTCATTGGCTATGTAATCTAAAATGTAATGTTTCAAACCCCCCTAGAGAGCATCTCCTGCTCTCTTTGTTTAACAGATGAATAAGCAGGCACAACAAGGTGCAGCCGGTGCCTGAGGTCAGGTAGGCAGAAGAAACAACAGGAAGACTGAATCCACCTGTCTGCCCTGATTCTGTCTCTAGAACAAGGAGAACTTTTAGCTTCAGTGCCAGTGTGAGCAGACAGGCTCCGCTGCTCTCGCTGAGTTCACTTTCCCTTGTGTTTCTTGGAAATAGTGTGCTGTTCGGGCTGCCACAGAGGGCAGGACACTGGTTTTAGAAGGCTTGGAAAAGGCGGAGAGAAACGTGCTTCCAGTCTTGAACAACTTGCTGGAGAACCGGGAGATGCAGCTTGAAGATGGGCGCTTCCTGATGTCTGCGGAGCGCTATGACAAGCTTCTCCAAGTAAGAGAGGGAAAGCCTGGTGTGGGCCTCTGCTTCGGGGCATGTGACATGTCTGTGAACTGAGACAAGTGCTCAGGGGGACAGTCTGTTTGGCAAACTGCCTGAGTAAATCATGAGTTTATAGGATTTTAAAAGGCTTCCATCTGCAAAGACCTGGGTTGCTGGTTTCCCCATTTCTGACACCTATTCTCCTCTTACCCATTCTTCTGTTTTCCTTCTTTTATTTTAACAACTATCAAGGCAAGGACTTTTAGTCAGTGCAGTGTCTGGGATACAGAAGGCCAGCTCTTAAGTGCAGTATTGAGTAGGGACTGACAGACATGAACAGGATGTTCGAAAGCTGCTTTGGGGACTGGAGAGCTGGTGGCTCAGTGGTTAAGAGCAGGGGCTGCTTTTCCAGAGAACCCTAGTTTGATTCCCTGCATTCACTTGATGGCTCACAACCGGCTCTAACTGCAGTCCCAGGAGTTCTGCTGCTCTCTCCTGGCTTCTAAAGGGCCCAGGTGCACATATGGTGTGTACACATACATGCAGGCTAAACCTTCACACATGTCAAATACCTGATGATCCAGGCCGCCAGCTTTCCTGCCTGCCACTGAAGTTAACTCTGCTTCCATCCTGCTCTCCACTTGGTACTCAACACCCAAGTCAGTGCTTGATTTGAAACATGTGCCTTCCTCCTATGATGCCAGCCTTTCACAGGCTGAGGCAGGAGAGTCAGAAGCTCAACATTACCCTTTAATTCCTAGTGAGCTGTAGGCCCAGAGGCATGCAGATGACCTTGTCTCAAACCACAAAACAAACCATAGCCCCAGTGTCACCCAAAACAAAACACACAAGTGTGAATCTTTAGTCTGCTCTGAGCCTAGTGACTTCCTGTTTCACAGTAGAACTGGGGGCCCTTTCCAGTGCCACAGGGCACCCACATAATCAGGCCCTTGCCACCTCTTTCCTCAGGTCTTTCTATCTGTCTCCTTCTTGACTCTGTCCAGCAGCTAGACATTGCTATGTTATACTTGTTCAGTAGGCTTCTCCCTGGTCTAGACTTTGCACAGGTATTTTCTTGATCCTGAAATGTTTTATTCCCAGGTATTTGCTCTTCTCACTCCTACAAGCCCTTCAAGTCTTTGTTACATTATCAGTGAAACTCACTGTGATACTCTTGCTTACACTGCGGCCTGCCCTCTATGTCCCCCTGTGACGCTTCAGTTCCCCTGCTGCTGTCTCCTGACACTCTGTAGCAGTTCCTTATGTTCTGGTTTTACGGCCTCCTCGCTCTATCAGTGTACACATTTTAAATGGGCAGGGATTTTTTTCATACCCTGTGAAGAATGCTTAGCATATGATGTTCATGAACTATTTTGCTGAATGAATAGTGCAATAAATAAATGATGTGACATAACCCGTACAAAGAGGGCAACACTTATGGACAGTTGCGAGCCATCACATGCATGCTGGGAATTCTGCGAAAGCAGCCCCTACTCTTCACTACCTGTGAAGGCTCTTCCAAGGCTTTACAGCGAGGCGTCAATGATCAGAAGCTCCGTCCTCGGTCACTGAGCCGGAGCTGCACTACACTGAGTCTCTCAGCAGCTGGTGCAGCCTCTGCAGCCAACTAACATTATGGGACTGGAAGTCCACCTCACATCTCTATTTACAGATATGCATGTCCTAATCTGTTATACTTTGCTCAAAAGTGCCATCATATACTGCTTAGTGTCTGTGGTGTGTGTGTATGTCCTGTTACATCTCCCTGAGGTTACAGATGTTTATTTCATGTGATTGGGTTTTACATGGGTTCTGGAGATTCAAATTTGAGTCCTCACACACTGCCAGTACATGCACCCGCTGAGCCCTTTCTCCAGCCTTGTGTCTTGTATTTCACTCTGAAACTGCTAGCACAGGCCTAGAACACACTGGCCACTAGATAATAGGTAGTGATGTTGGATTGTCTCTGATTGAACTGATCCTTTAATTCCTGTACACAGAGTCTGCTTCTCTGTAACTCACCTTGTAACAGTGTAGCAGTCTATGGAAGTACAGACATGGTGTTGTCCTAACTCAGTTGTCATTTTTTTCTCCTAGATACATGTAAAAATGATCTCATCCTAATATAGGCAGATGATTGTAGATTTAATGAATAAGAAAAAGTTAAATTTTTCCCTTGATGTTATTATAGTTTGTTTATTATAGACAGTAAGGCAAAATTTATAGCTTGTCTTTAAGAAAAGTGGATATCATGTAGAATACTTTCCTTTTAGCCACCTCTGGTATAAAATAACTATACACAACTAGAGATTATATTAGTTACTAGTTTTAGTAAAATTTTTAGAAAAATATTTCTGAAGCACAGGATTATTTTTAAAGCATATGTATTACTTCATACAAACAGATTGGTATATTCTTTATCTTTACAGTAGAATTTATTGAATGTATTATTGCTTTGGATACAAACTCAGGACATGAGAAGTAGACAGGGTTTTGTAAGCACATGAGACATGGTTATCATCAAATGAGAAGGATCTATCTACATTATTTTTTCCCAAGTAGTGGTTAACACAAACACATACTTTTTATTGATAAATATTTCTGAATCCTCAGGATCTCATGAATATAGGTATAGGAATTTATCTTTCTTAACACTTCTATCCTATGACACTTAACGTGATAAAAAAAAAAAAAAAGCCATAACTGAAGTCCCACTTTCTTTTGCTAGGTTCAATTACTAAGTTTTAACATCTCAGAAACCTTGTAGCTGGAGGGTGGCTCAGTGGATAAGAGTGATTGTTCTGCACATGAAGACCAGAGTTCAGACTCTTAGCACCCACATGAAAAGCTGATCATGGCTGCATGTACCTGTGACTCAAGTATTGGGTGTCAGAGAGAGATCCTAGAGCTTGCTGGCCAGCCAGCCAGCCCAGCCTAAAGGCTGAGCTTGAGTCACCTTGGTCTCCTGTGTGAGAGGTAGAGGAAGATGCTCGAAGTTCTCTTTTGACCTCTGCATCCATGTACTTGTGTGCATGTTTTATCAGCCTGGGGCTCACCCTGTGCCTCAAGGTAGCTCTGCCCACCTACCCTCCACAGGCCATTCAAAAGAACCAAACTAAAAGTGGAACCAGAGAAAGGAGATTTATTCACGTGGTCACACTGGGAAGAGGGACAAAGGGATCCAACAAACCCCTGAAATCCTTGTTCATTTACGGGGTCCTGAGGTGAGACCAGAGGGCCAAGGATTGGGACATCCTGGTCAAGGTGTGGCCCTGCCCACCACTGTGCATCATTGCAGAGGCCTCAGTCTCACCCTGCATGGTGTCTGAGGAATTGCTGGAACTGTTTAAAATCTGCTCCACAGAGACTTTCCCCTCCGACTGGTGCCCTTTCCTTCTCCTAGCCCGAGCTCCCTGGCGGTTCTTGTGTCTTTGGGGTCTGTTGTTTTAATAATCTGATTGTCAGACTGAAAGATACAAGTGTCTTATTCAAGCATCTTAATTTCTGTCAAGTTGGTTATGTTAGCATCAGGTGCATGTACCCCCAAACTCAATTACAGGTACCACACCCCCTTGTCTGTCAGTCTCTCTCTCTTTTTCATCTTGCTCTCTGTTATGTCTACCATCTATCTCATCTATTTCTTTCTCTCTTATTGGTTTTGTTTAGATGAGGAAGGTAGAGTTTTATTATTATAGAAATAACTAGTTTCTATATAAACTTCACATTCTGATTATCTATGTTTTGAGGATTTCAGACAAGTCTGGATCCAAACATTTGTTTTCTAGTGTATGTGGCCTACTGCCTTGGGGTTACTTAATAGAGTTACATTAATAGGTGTGTGATTTGTGATTTCAATTATGATTAAGTTTATTTTAAAAATTGAAAAACACAATCATCCAACAGAACTTTTTCTGTTGTGTACTGAAAAGGATAAGTCCTTAAGGTCTTGGAGTTAGCCTAAAACAATTTTTTAGGAGTAAAGGCCCAAAAAACAGAAAGCTAGAATGCTAGAAGCTTGTGAAAGATACAGCTAAGTGACACCAAGGGGGCCCTAACGAGCAGGGCTCAGAAAAGGACCCAGTTGTCTAAGTTCTTCTGTTGAGATGTGAACATTTGTGCTTATCCTGTGCAGATGGAAGGTAGTTCCACTGCAAATGCATCCACATTTGTGATGCATGCTGGCTTTGCAGAGCTGCAGTTGTTGGATAGGATGAAGCCACAGGATCACAGAAGGTGGGGGTTGCTGAGACAGGTAGAATCAGACCTAAGATGACAGGGAGGGTTTTGAATACCATGTTAACTATTTCTGTGCCATCATATTGCTGTACTCATGGAAGATATAGTCAAAGCTGTGGCCTTAAAACTCTTAAAACAGTGGGTTTCAGCCTTCCTAATGCTGCAGGCCCTTAATATAGTTTCTCATCTAGTTGTGACCCACCATAAGATTATTTTCATTGCTACTTCATAGCAGTAATTTTGCTACTGTTATGAATTGAAGTATAAGTATTTCTGTTTTCTGATGATCTTAGACAACCTGTGAAAGGGCCGTTCAACACCCCCAAAGGGGCTGCTACCCACAGGCTGAAAACCACTCTGAAAAGCATATGTGTGTGTGTATATACATACATATACACATTTATAGACTTTGTAGAAGTCTTCATCCTGGGTGTGTGGGCTAGCTTTCTCTCCTAACAGCACCATCTTCAGGCTGTGAGCCTTCCTTGGCATTGGATCCCCATTTGTTTTGCTACATTTCTCAGCAGCTTGATTTTGAGAGAGTTCTCAGACCCTCGGGTCTCAGCACTCAGAGTGTGACTCTGTCATGGCAGCTCTTGCCTTTGAAGTCTGTGTCACTGGCTCTGGCAGCTGCAGTCTGCATCACTTCTGCTGTGGTGTTTGATCTCTCACTTTCCTAGGATCACACTAAAGAGGAGCTGGACGCGTGGAAGATTGTCCGAGTCAGTGAGAATTTCCGAGTGATTGCCTTGGGCTTGCCAGTGCCCAGGTACCCTGGGAATCCATTAGACCCCCCTCTCCGTTCTCGATTTCAAGCCAGAGATATCTATTTTCTACCCTTTCAGGTAAGCATGCTGAGGACATAGTGCTACAAGTGTTTTGTTTTGTTTTGTCTTTTTTTGTTGTTTTTGTTTTTCTGAGACAGGGTTTCTCTATATAGCCCTGGCTGTCCTGGAACTCAGAAATCCACCTGCCTCTGCCTCCCGAGTGCTGGGATTAAAGGCATGTGCCACCACTGCTTGGCTTTATTTTTGTTTCTATTTTATTCTATATATATGAATGTTTTGCCTATATGTATGTCTGTGTGACCCACTCATGTGTTTAGTGCCTGTGGAGGCTAGAAGAAGGCATTTGATCTCCTGGAGCTGAAATTATAGACAGTTGCGAGCCATCATGTGGATGCTGGGAATTGAACTCAGGACCTCTGGAAGAACAGACAGTTCTCTTAACCACTGAGCCATCTCTCTAGTATCCCCTGACTGTCTTTATGTTTAAAGGGTACCTTTACCTTTATTAAATAGAATATACCATGAAATGCTGCAAATTACAGCATTTCTTAAAAGTTTGGTTTAGTTATAAAGCATTTGTGTTTCATCTGTTGTAATCATTATTAATTGGTTGTATATGTTTCTGCTATTTAGGACCAACTAAAACTATTGTATTCAGTTGGCGCCAATGTTTCTGCTGAGAAGTAAGTATACTTTCTAAATATTGGATGATTAAACATTTAATTTGTTTTAAAATTAAATTTGTTGTTGTTAAGCTAAAAAAAGTTGCTTAACAGTTTAGTTTGTTGAGTCTTTATAGAGGCTTCACAAAGACACACACGTTGAAATGAGTCCAAAAGTATGAGTCGGCCTTTGCAGACAGACGAGAGTGAAGCAAGACCCGAAGGATTTCATCACATAGAGGACTTGAGGGCTGTGCTTTCTCCCAGCACTCAAACACTTTCAGTACCCACACCTTAGCTTTGAGCCTCAGGAAGGTGGGGATGGTGCTCACAGGATGGATTTAGACCAGCTTGTGCAATCCTCACATAGTGTGATAGATTAGAGGAAACATCTAGATAGCCAATCAGTTTCTGAATTTTTAATGGGATATTACATGAACCATTGTTCTTTGAGAATTCATAGTACATTTCATGTTTCTTAGATTAATGAAATCAGTCTATTTTAGGTGCAATGTACATTTCCCATGTTAAAGTTATTCAAACCCAATTTGAACATTGTCCCCTTCTAGGATTTCTCAGCTCTTGTCCTTTGCGACAACCCTCTGCTCCCAAGAATCCTCTACACTTGGGCTTCCAGACTTTCCCTTAGATAGTTTGCCAGAGGCAGTTCAAATCCTGGTAAGTATAAAATAATCAAACGTCAGATACATATACTCAAATGTGGCAAAGGCAAATTGAAGCTTATCATTGGAGCTTGGTTACTTGAGTTGTCACTTTCTTCTATAAAGGACCTGAGATGGATGTGTGTACTGGAACAAACTGCAGACCCCAGCGGCACACTTGGTCTCTGGGGAGCTTGCAGGTTTGAAGGGAGAGGTAGAAATGCAGCTTCGTGGAGCTTCCAGGGGACAGACACCTTCGGGCTGGTCAAACAATAGCTACACCTTAGGGAAGGAGATGGCTAAGTGACCCAGCAAGGCAGCTAAACGTTCCCACCCTCGCTCCAGGAGTCACTGTTAGTGGCTATCCTAAAGGACACAGGTTTCTAGGTGCTGGCAGGTCTCCCAACTTGTGAAAAAAGATGGCTCCAGGAGCCTAAAGGCAGCCTGTATTTGCAAGACTTATATAAGTCTGGGAGGAGAGAAGAAGTGGGCCACATGTAGAGAGCATAAGAGTAGACCTGAATACATTTGCAGGGAGCAGTTATTTTCCCAAAGCATGTGGCGCCCTGTCTGGAATGATGGGAAAGCCTTCAGGGCAGAGGGCATATACAGAATGTTCAGCCACAGATGGGCCTGGAATGTTTGCAGAATGAGAACAAGTTGTATCCTTAAGAACTAAGTATTTGTGGTAGAGACAGGGTTAGAACCCTACCGTGAGTTATTTTGTTGATGAGTAAGCCTGCTTGGGTTTTATGGTGAGGGAGGAATGGCCCTCCTGAGGTTGTGAAGTAGATGGAGTGTGATGCGATCATTTTGATGTTAGTGGAGATCCTGGTTCACAGCAGTGAATGGAGGAGGCTGCCAAAGCACTGAGTGGGACCCTGCTTAGAACAGCAGCATCTGAAATATGACTCTTAAGCCTGTTGCTTTCCCCAGTGTTTGTGGGTATTCAGACAGTTAGCTTTCCTGTCTATTGTTTACATTGTTGTGTACACCCGGCCTACTTCTTGTTTCCTAAATTCTATATATCTCTTTTTATTTTTCCTCAGTAATTTTTACTTTGAAAATTCTCTAAACTGAAAAAAGAAAGTTTAAAAATAGCAAAGCAACACTCATAATCTCTTCAGTTAGAAGCCCTGTTGTTAACAACTTGCCACCCCTGCTTGCACTCTTCCACCCCCAGTTCTTTCTGAGCTACTGGACGGTGAAGGCTGTATTTTCTTAAAGAATCGGAAGCACCTGTATGTCCAGAACATGGCTCCCTTGCTTGATAGCTGGTTAGCAGTGATTCAGAAGTATCTAAGAGGCAGCCCACACCAGATCTTCTGTTTGCTCTTGGCAGTAACTCCCTGAATGGTGTGAACAGACTTGAGTGCAGTGCAATTTGGATGAAGAATTTGAGGCTAATGAACACTTTCTAACTTTGAAGTTATAATTGTGAGACTTGATGGATGCAGATGAGATTAATTCAGATTAGTATTAAAGGATGGAAATGTGCTTCCAGGGACTAAGCGGGGGAGATGTGTGTCTTGTCTAGATACTGGAGGGTCCTATGTCAGATTAGCTGAAGGCTTTGATCTAGAGCTCCTGAACAAGGCCAGAACTAGATAAAGAAGCCTGGGGACCAGCAATGCAGAGAAAAGGTGGGAGTGCATGGCGCTCTCTGGGATATCACGCAGGACAGGAAGAAAAGAAGGCTCTCCTTTTTCACATTGCCACAAGATCCTTTTTTTCTGCTGGGGAAATAGAGCACCTGGAGCATGATATGTACATTTAAGATGCCTTGTCTGAGCCGGGCGTGGTAGCGCATGCCTTTAATCCCAGCACTCAGGAGGCAGAGGCAGGTGAATTTCTGAGTTCGAGGCCAGCCTGGTCTACAAAATGAGTTCCAGGACAGCCAGGGCTACACAGAGAAACCCAGTCTTGAAAAACCAAAAAAAGCCAACCAACCAACCAAACAAACAGAACAACAACAACAAAAAGCATTGTCTGTGACCAAGCTGTTGCTGATCTCTATATATGTCTGCTCCTAAACAGGATTCCTTTCCCATGATGTCAATTGAACATGCAATCCAGTGGGTGTATCCTTACACTATTTTACTAGGACACGAAGGGAAGATGGCTGTGGAGGGTGTTTTAAAAGTGAGTATCTGCTTTCCCTTCCTCTCTGTCTTCTTCATTTCACGTTCCTTTCCATCTATTTTTCCCGTACCCCTCTTAATTTTCCTTACCTATCTTTTTTCTTTGTCTTCCTTTTTCTCTTCTTCTGAGAAAGCAGTTGATGCCAATAACAAGCAAGCAATGGTGGGAGGCAAACATTCAGGTGTGGGTGTGGCTGGGAGATTTGTTATATGGGGCAAATAAACGTACAGCTGAGCAAAGGAATGCTATGCCCATTGTAGTGGGAGTTATATATCTCACTGCTGAAGAAAGATTATGAGCATGGACCGAGGAAGACATGAAGAGCCCTGAGGTTCTGGATTGGAAATGGGGATATGAACATGACTCATGTTGGTTTTCAGTGCATACATATCAGAATTGTTTCTCCTGGGAAGATGTGAACACACAGCACAGTAAGGAAGTGATTCCACCCAAGTCTAGTTTGGTGCACCAGGGAGTTTCAGCTAGGCTACCTTACAGGAGCCAAGAGAGTTTACAGTTGGCTATGCTGTGTACTCAGGGTGCGTCCTGTGGGTCTAGTGCATGGCCTTGTGAACACCTTGTGTGCTGCTGCCTGAGAGAGATGCTCGTATACTGCCTTGTGAACGTGTTCTCCCTTCTACCAGGGAAGCTCAGTGGGCATTCTTGTGGAAGTCTTAGGTTGGTAAACACAGCAACTCTGATTTCAGTATGACAGTGGCTGTGTCATGCCAGAGGATAACATTACCCAATGTGTATGAAAAGGTGTGTGTGTGTGTGCCCACGCGCACGTGTGTGTGTGTGTGTGTGTGTGTGTGTGTTTACACATTTTCTAGGTCTGTGGCCTAACAGAGCCTAGAAACTATGCCTGAAACAAGTGCCTGAAAGTCTAAAACCTATGTCTGCTAAGAGGATCTAATTCCTGAGAATTAGGGCTGAACTAAAGATTGGGTCAAGAAATAAAAGATGAGATCAAGGAGATTTTCAATAAATGATGACAGCATATCAAAGCCACAGAATTTATTGATTTGAGCATTAAAAGTAAACAGTAATTGATGATAATACATTGTATAAAATAGGTACCCATCCTATTAAAAGATTTAAATATGGAGAACAAGCCACTCTCTTTGTTACTGTAAAATGTGTGCCAACAAATATGGGAGAAATTATATAAATTGAAAAATCACTATTAGGCCATTATTAGAGTGATGGTTGAGTTAGGAAGGTGTAAAGTGTGTGTGTGTGTGTGTGTGTGTGTGTGTGTGTGTGTGTGTCTACATGAACTTTCATAACTGGATATTAATGTCATCTCTGAATATCTCCTTGCAAAATACTCAGTTGACTTTAAAATAGGAAAGTGATATTTTTATAGTCACTGTCAACATGACCAGGCAGAACAAACTGACATTACATTGGTATTGTGTGCCTCTCAAGCGCTGGGCTGGGAAGGGAGCATCGTTTGTCAGGAATCCTGCGGAGAGTAGAGGATTTGAGTTAGACTGTGAAGAAAAACAGTATAGTCCTGGGTTAAGGGACACTTTGCAGTCCATGAAAGACAACTGAAGAACTGCCTTGGGTTGCAGGCGACTGAAGAGTGACAGCAGCCACATACTGTGTGTCTTCTTGCAAAGCCTTTGGTCACACAGGAACAGAGACATTGTGGGTGCAGTTGAGAACACGTACATGGTTCTGGGTTGTATAGATTTCTTTTTAGCAGCTTAAGGAGTGATTACATTTGCCAGAGTTCTTGCTCTCATGAAATAATTAACTCTGATGTTTAAGAGTACAGACTATCATATCTTCAGCTTGCTCTCAGTTTGTTGATAGGAAAAAAATGAGTTGAGCGTGCGCATGTATGTGGAGTAGGAGGGAGGCCAAAACACGCTGGAATTGTAACAAGGAACTTGGGTGAAGGTGAAATAGAAGGTTTTGTATAATTGTGTCCTTTGATTTTCTTATGTTTGAAATTACTTCAAAATAAAAATTGTAAAAATTTTAAAAATATCTAATATTTTTAAATTTAAGAACAAATATGTAATGCAAAAAGAAGTTTAAATTTATAACATATTTATAGCCTAGAATGCATTTTTATAATTATGTAGAGTTTATACAGTTTTAAAATGGTTTCTAATATCTTCCCTGGTGTAGTTTTACTGTTAAATTTATGTTTTTATTTTTGACCTCAGTTGCTAATTCTTGGGGCTTGCTTTTCTTTTAAAATATTTATAGCATCATTTTTTCAATGTATAGTTAACAATGCTGAGTTCCAAAAGGCTAAAAATACCTTGTGATGTTTTGTTAGTGTATATTTATGTGTTGATATTCAGTAGAAAATTATTGGATTACTAAATAGCTCCCTCTTGGAAGGACAGTTTGTTTCTCTTTCACATCTGGCTAAAGAAGTGGATTTCTCTGTAGTAGTTAGAATGTAAATACTGTCTAGGTCCTCTGTTATCTGAAGGCCAAGATTTGATAGCCTTAAGTATCTTTTTTCTTTTTTTTTTTTCTTTTTTTTAATTATTATTTTCTTTATTTACATTTCAAATGCTATCCCGAAAGTTCCCTATTCCCTCCTCCCCCTCCCTGCCCCTGGTCCCCTACCCACCCACTCCCACTACTTGGCCCTGGCCTTCCCTTGTGCTGGGTCATATAAAGTTTGCAAGACCAAGGGGCCTC
>NC_034597.1:69347308-69398936 GCF_900095145.1 Mus pahari
TCTTTCATTATTTCATCCTTGACCAAGTTATCATTGAGAAGAGTGTTGTTCATTTTCCACGTGAGTGTTGGCTTTCTATTGTTTATGCTGTTATTTAAGATCAGCCTTAGTCCATAGGGTCTTGTTTAGGCAACCATATTTGTTGAGATTTTATGGTTGCAGCAACCAGGTCATGGCCTTGAAGTTATCATGTAGCAATAGGCGTCCTGGTTCTTACAGTCTTTCCTCCCCCCTTCCATGATGATCTCTGAGCCTTAGATGTATGGGTTGCATTGTAGATGTACTGACTGGGGCTGAGCAGATACCATAAAGTCTTTTATTCTCTGCTTTTTGTCCAGTCTTGGATCTCTAATAGCTTCTATCTGTTGCAAAAGGAATCTTTGATGAAGGGCAAGAACTGCACTCATCTGTTTGTTACTAGTATTTAGAATATAGTTAGAAATTATATTGGTTTAGGAAAATGGCAATAACAAGTTATTGTACTGTGACTTCTCCAGCCATGGGTAGTTGGCTAAGTTTATAGTACCAAGTATGAATTTTCACTTATTGAGTGGGCATTTAAGTTCAAATCGACAGCTAATAGTCACCCCCACAACAAAAGTGGCACTACATTGTACCACTGGGGCTATCTTGCTGGAACAGTTCTGTGGTCCATAGGCTTTAGAGCTGGATAGGGTAGTTGATTCTTCTCCCTTGGTAGCTTGCATAATTAGCACTTTCAGATAGTATGAATGCTAGTCCTCAGGGAAAAGCCTTCAGGGTGAATTCCAGACCAATTTCTCCCAGTCTTGTATTTGAAGTACGTGGTGTTTTCATACTAGGGTCTTACTTTAAGTTCTGGAAGGTACCAAGGACAATGGCAACAGCCTATATTGTTTGGGAACCTCTGGGACCTCCCTGACCAACAACTGAGAAGGAAGTTTCCTATGTTTGGGGGAGGAGCATTATAACCCTATGTGGCCTAGTTCCACTTAAGCCCCACTCCCACATACATATGTAAGTATACACGTTTTTAAGTAAGCTTATAAATGTTTTCATGTGGCTTTTCCAGACATCCTCAGTGGTATTTGTCCCCTTCCGCCTCTGTGCTGCTGTCCTTCCTTACCCTCTTAGAGAACCTTTATCTCTCCCTTCCTCTTATGCACTTGTGTCCTGTACCGTTCTGATGGTTTGAGTGATGATGTTCCCCATAGGTCCATGTGCTCCTTAGCGGAACTGTGTGGTGAGGATTAGGAGGTGGGGCCTTGTTGGAGGAGGTGTTTCATTGGGTTTAGAAGACTCAAGGCATTCCCAGTCAGCTCTCTGCCTCCTGCTTTTGGCTCCGCTGTCTGCTGCCATACCTTTGCTTGCTTATTGTAGACTCACCTTTGCTTGCTTATCGTAGACTCTCACACTTTGGGAGTGCCAGCCCCAAACGAACCCTTCTTTTTGTAGGTGCCTTGCTATAATCTTTTGTCATAGCAACTGGAAACTTAAGACACCATGTTTCTAGATGTCCTTCTCCCTGCCTCCATTTCTACTTTCCTGGTTTCTGTATCTACTTCAGGAGTTGGATTTCTCAAGAATGCTGTTTCTCTTACTTTTGCCCTTCTTTTGGCCTTCATGATAAGGGAAACAGAAATCGGTTTAGTGGTTCATATTACAAACAGAAATCTAACTTTGATAGTAGGTGTTGGAATTACTTTGCTAAGAGAAGAAAAAGTGTGACTGTGTTTGTCACCTTAATTATCTCACCTGCAGGTTGAATCACAGCCGTAGCTCATCTGACCTAAGGAGCTGTTGCTCACAGTGATGTTCTCTACACACGAGTACTGAGTGTCCTGTTTTAGCCGTGGAGCAGGCTGCACACTGCTGTAGCTCTTTATCTGTTTTAGGGCACTCTGATGTATTTGCCACCTTAAATTTCTCTCTCATTTTTTTCAAGGCATATCTTAAGCTAATGCTTATGTCTGAACAATATCCTCAAATAGTTTTGATAGGAAATGTGAAAGTTAGTGAACTTCATTAAATTCAGAAAGGATTATAATAAAAGAGTGGACATGTCTGTTCTAATAGAACAAATCAAGAAGGGATTTATATTCTTTCATATATATCATAAAAATTAATGAGTAGCTGTATTTGAATTTTAATGTAATCATTTAATTAGACTGGATTTTAAAGAAAAACCTATTACCCACTGAAAATGCAGTCAGCTAAAACTCAGAATTCCTTTCCTTTTTCTGAACCAGGGTTAGAAATGGCTGGAATGACTTCAGTCCCCAGATGGTGCTTGTCACATGATGCTCCTGTTCTTAAAACATCTCTGTAGCCATGGAATCACGTCTAGCTTTAGTTAAGACTCTGAAAGAAAATACTTTCATTCTCACGTTGCCATGCTTTGAGAATGGTATGCTTGCTGGCAGTTTAGTAACAGATGCATCCAAGCTTCTTAGAACGTGTCTTGGCTCTCAGCCTCACTTAAGTAGGGCTCCGTCATAACAATGTCTAAATTAGTATGTTCCCTGGGAGATTTAGAAAGGCTGTGCCACTCCTGTTCATTGATGATATAGTCTGAACCATCTCTCTCTCTTTGTGAAACTTGGAAAGATCTTGCATTTAGTGTTTTTATCTAGTTTAACAAACATCAATTGAGCATTCATTATTTGGCAAATAATTGTCTACATAGTGAATTCTAGAGATGCAGAAACAGATGCCATCTGATCGCTTCTCTTGGAGCATTTACCATCTGGTTAGGGCAGCAGACACTCTAATAACATTTTAATATGGTGATTTTCTAACACTGTGGCTTAAAAAAGGAATGGCTCTGGTAAAAGCAATGGTTCAGTGAAAGCAGGCATGCAGTAGGCATAGGTGGGATGAGAGACATTAGCTGGTAACAGCACGAGGGGAAACTGAGCACAAGTTAGAGGGCAAGAGAAATGAAGCCCACTCGCACAAGTGAGCTGCTGATGCTGCCAGTTAACTTGAGGAGGGGACACAGCTCCTCACAGGGGTCTCTCTGACTTAGCGCTTTCTAGCAGCCTTTAAAATCTAGTTCTATTTCTAGAGCTATTTTGATAGTAAAGATAACTGCTTGGTGCTGGTGCAGACACTGAGTCCAGGTGGGGCCTGATCAGGGGTTTCTTGGCAGGAGATTTCCAGGCAGCAAAGCAGTTTTCTGTTTTGGGATCCCATGTCTGTCTCTACTGGGCTTTGGGACCCCTTGCCCATGTCTGCAGAGTATTCGAGGAGTAAAAAGGATAAATGCTTAGGAATCATTACTGTATAAGTGTTAGTTGAATTCATGAGGAATTATTTAATAGGTTCTGGGAGCAAGAAGAAAAGAAAAAAGAAAAATTGGATACTGAATTCTGGAAACAGCAGCATTTAAGGATTAAGATTTGAACTCTGGAGTATTGAGGAAAATCAGCCATGAGGCTGTTATATTAATCTGATTGAGAGATTATGGGGGCTTTGGCCAGCCATGAGGTTGGTAAGAGGTAAATGCATTTAGGTTGTTTGGAGGTAGAGCCAATATGATTTCCTAAAGACCTGAATACAAGGCTCAGTCAAGGAATCAAGGACAATTATAAGCTTTTCAGATTGTGGGATTTTATTGATGAAGTTGAGGATGGAAAGACTGTAGAAAAATCAAGATCCCATGTCTGAGCATGCTTGATGTACATGTTAGATATCCACATAGAGATGTCAAAGGGGCTGTGGCAGGCACAGGTCAGCATTTCATAGATTCACCAGAGAAAAACCAGGAGTTATGAAAATAGATAATTTCTAAAATTATTTACCTGGATATGATAGAATTTTTTTTTAATAAGGAAATATACCTAAGTCCTCCTGGAAACATGAAATTTAAAACAATCCCATTCCATGACTGTTTTGGTATCCAATCAACTGTGACCACACTATGTTCTCACATTAACAGATGTGAGTTCTATATCTCTTCAATCTTTGATTAATAAATGTTTTGATGTCTTTCTCTCTCTGTTCTTCACAAAAACATAGCCTATATTCTATTGCATAGGTTTGAACACATTAATAATAAACTCAGAGTTACCAATAATAAGTCGGTGTCAAATTAGGAAAAGGAATCAAAGTGCCCTTGGTGTTATTAAATTGAGAGCAAGCCCAGATTTGAATTCTCAGCTTCTCTTCTACCATGTCTTCCATTGTCCCTTTCTGTCTGTTGTATGAGTCTGAATCTCTGCCCACTTAAATGCTGTCTTGTGAATCTGTCCCTGTGTCTGTGTGTGCCCATGTGTGTCTACAACAAAGGACTTTCCTCTGCCACTTGTCAAACAGCACAGACAGCATCACGTCAGGGGAGGCTGGGGGGATTTTACAGAGACCCTTAACTCTTTTATATAAGTCATTGATTCCATCCGACCTCCGCTCACCCAGGTAACAGTTTACAAACATCGTTCTTAATAGACTTAACTAACTTATACCCATGTGGTATTCAACATTTGTGATGGATATGCACTTAATAAAGCCACTTTCACCCTATTTTCTTTTCCTAGCAGATGGTTATCATAACACATATACAAACACATGTATTACCTTGGGCCAGGGGTGTGGAAAAGTTCATAATTTATGATTATAGCGAAGCATTAGTTTAAGTTGTACAAGTTAATCAGATAGAAAATCCAAAGCAAGTAAGGTTGTTCTCTTAAAGATAAAACAGGCTGAGTACACAGTAAGATAGCAAATGATCTCAAGGAATGTTATTTAAACTTGGCTGTGAAGTTCATCTAAAGTACCAATCTCTTGGATTGTAAGAGATACCTTTACTGTAATGCATACCACATTCTTTCAGTTGGTAACTTTTGCTAAATGGTTCTCTCCTGATGTTTCCTAGAGTGACATTGGGAAAATTAAGGAGAACTTTCAGAGTACACTGAGAAGGAAGAGGTGGTAAAAGATAGGGAGAAAATGAGTTTATGAACTTTGGTGGTAGTTTGTGGATTTACCAAGAGCAGTGTTAGTAAGTGGGAATGTAAGCCTAAACCAGGTGGGTAGACGAGCCCCAGGGAAACAGGGAGCTGGAACCAGATGTGCTGCTGGTAAAATGTGTGTGGTGCTGAGCAGAAGCAAAGGATGCTGGGGATCTACGGTGATGTAAATTCAAGAAGTGTCTGTCTGTTGTAACAAGACAGATAAACAAACATATTTGTAGGAACAAAGGCCAAAGTTCATGAGTACACAGTCTGTAGGCCTTGGGTAACAGGGGGGGGGCATTTCTAGAACATCACTGTACCTTGCTTTGAGTGATGTAAACATCGTTTTACCAGAGGTAGAATGATGATTCTAGTCACTTTTCATCACTTACAACTCCTTTTTTCATTGAACAAGCAGGAAAAGATGATTTGATGAAAAAAACTAATGAGTTTTCTAACAGGATTATTTTATTTTAGGTACGTGAGTATTTTGCTTCCATATCTGATTGTGTACTGCATGGCTGGAGCCTGCGGAGGCCAGAAAAGGGAACTGAATTAGAGGGTTGCTAGCTGCCATGTGGGTACTGGGAACTGAACTTGACTTCTATCCAAGAACAGTCAGTGATTAGTTTTCTCAAAGCATAGGTGATTCTGAGGAAGAAGGGGAAAAATTCCATTTGCACTTTTTAAGGATTTATTTATTTATTTATGTGAGTACATTGTAGCTGTCTCCAGACACACCAGAAGTGGGCATCAGATCTCGTTACAGATGGTTGTCAGGCACCATGTGTTTGCTGGGAACTGAACTCAGGACTTCTGGAAGAACAACAGTAGTGCTCTTAACCCCTGAGACATCTCTCCAGAGCCTGCCCCATTTGGGTTTCTATTTAACCAACTTTTATTGACTGACCCCTCACTACATCCCAGGTGTGATTATGGGATCTAGAGACTGCAGAGTGAGTCAAATAGATACATGTGGTATTTTCCCAAAGGGTTGACATTCTCATAAAACTGTGTATCTGAAGGCCCTGTTGTGAGAAGAGAGCCACCTGGATTGCCTGCTAATACCCACTAGCTAGGTTGCCATTGTTGACTCGTTGGGAGAGTAGCCATGCTTTGAGTAGCTATTGACAGGAAAAGTGCCCGGGGACCACATACTTAGTAGCTGGTGAGCTTGGCCTGTAGGGTTTCTCTTTTTGTGCTCCGTAGCCTAGAATTAAGGAAAAGTATTATTAAGAAAAAGAATTATTTAGTACAGTGTTTTTCAACATTCCTAATGCAGCCACCCTTTATTACAATTCCTCAGGATGGTGGGATCCTCCAACCATAAAATTATTTTTCATTGCTACTTCATAACTGTGATTTTGCTACTGTTACGAATTGTAACAGTAGCTCTTCTTGTAACACAGGCTCTGACTTCAGCCCTGCATCACATCACTGTCTCTGGGGAGAACACACCTTTAATTCCACCTGTTTGTTTTTCTGGACACAATGGCTGTTTGGTTTGATCCAGATGCGTTTCACTCCTTGGCCGTGCCTTGCCACTTTCTGTTGACTCTTCTTGCAGTACCGTGTCGCTCCATGAGATCCATGTGTCGCTCCCTGAGATCCACAAGTCACTTGTTGGTACAGTGTGGAAGTAGTTTTCACCACACGATTGTATGCTGTGTGGATTTTGTAAAGCATTGGGATTCTTTTATCATGGTTGCACAAATAATTTTTTCTTAGGCATCTGAAAGTAGTGATCGTCTGTGGGATCTAAGTCTCCAGAATGAAGACTAAACTGGGCTTTTGGTTTTGAATATTGAGTTTGAACATGATTTTCTTCTGAATACTGTTTTCTGGAGTTCTGTCATCCTTTTCAGTAGCAGATGGTTGTTCATGCATTGGCCTGCATATATCTTTCATTTTAGTGATAATGTTCTAAAATGAGTATAAGTGTTTCTGTTTAATATTTTTAAACTCCTATGTTTTTCATATTGAACAAACCCCTATGCATGGGTTTTTTAAAATTTCAATTTCTGTTTCTATGTTTTCACATACATATTTGCTTTCTGTGTTCGCTTTTTAATAGAGAAGCTAGTATAAGGTAGTCAGTGTTAGAGTGTTAATAATTGGTTCACATCGAGAAACAACCAAGGTTCTGGCTTTTTAAGCCTATTTTACAAAATGCGGAGATGCCACCAAGCCAATTATTGTGCAAGACTGATTGTTGAAATTTATAAGTTACGCTATCTACCCAAAGTTACTGCTGAATGGTATCTGAATTCTGTTTTCCTGAATTTAGGGGACACATTAGCAACTGTCCCCTGACACAAATCTGTTTCAGTAAGTGATTTCTAGAGTTGAATCATCCCTTTTTAGTAAATTGTGATGTTGAATTATCAAGAAATGTGGATTATGAACTTGAGCCAGCTCAGGAGTGGAGAATTTCTATTTTGTATTAGTAGACTTTAGGGGCTATTTTTATATCATCTTTAATTATTGTTCAAGAGGAAAGGTATTAGTGAAAAGTAAAACATTCTCATTAACTTCAAGCCTCTGCTTGTATAAATAACATGGAAATGGTTTCAGTTCTAATTAGATAGGATTCCAGTTAATTAACATTCTGAAACAAAGGGTAAATGACATATCTTTCTGGTAACTTACAGCGCTTTGAGCTCCAAGGCTCAGGACACTCCCTGCTTCCTAAGGAGATTGTAAGAGTGGAGAGGATGACCGACAGCCACGGCTCCCATGCCCATGTGACAGTCCGGGTTGCAGGAAAAGAGGTGACCATTAAGGTACTTCATCATGGTTTATTCATCCTAAAATCTGTCGCACGCAGGCCACTCCTGTGGTCCAAGTTAGGCTCTTGATCCCCTGCTAAATCTTGGGCTCTGTTGCACCTCTCTAGATCCATCATGAATGAGGAAAGCCTTCCTTCACAAATCAAGCGTTGATTAACAGACATGTTTTGTGCTATGAGTTCTCACTAAAGAATAGTGCTTTCAAATGGACACCCACTTGCAAAGGGAAAACTGGTTCCCTCCAATGGAGTGTCAGTGGTACATCAGGCCCTATGCCCAGAAGTAGTGGGCAAGAGAAAACAAATTCCATGACATTCGTTTCTTTCTTTTTGTGAGCTCTTTTGTTTGTTTTGGCATTTTTTTTTGTTTTATTGGGTTTTTGTTGTTGTTTATGATGATATTTTTGTCATTTTGAGAGTGAAAGAACATGAAGTAGGATGGGTACTGGGTGGTGACGACCTGGGAAGAGATGCAGGAGGTGCAAAACATGGTAAAAAAAAGTTACATAAAAATGAATAAAGATGGAGAAAATAGTAATAGTGCTTTCAAACAGTTTCTCTAGTAGAGACCCCGCTGCAGCTGCAGAAAGCAGCTTGCATGGAGGCTGTGCTGCTGAACACTTTAGAGAGGGGAAGGAGGGTTTGTGGCCCTGAGCTCCAGCTGCTTGGCCGGCCTCATCCTTTTCTTCCAAGCACTGCTGTAAGGGCTCCAGGATCCCCAGGAAACACAGCTTGAAAATGCTGAGTACAGAGAAGTAGGGAAGAATAAACACTTGCCTTCTTGTAAGTGACTAAGCAAAGTTCTATTGTAATAATTTATTTTGATAGGGATATTACTCTTTATTCATGTAGCTGTACTGTTTCTTAGAACTAAAAATCAGTTATGACTATCATGATCCAGGCTGTTTGTAATTGGAATTAGTGGGTATTGATTGTATAGTAGGGTTTTGTTGTTTGTTTGTTTGTTTGTTTGTTTGTTTTTGTATACTAGATTCTTATATACTAGATGTCGGGAGACTCTCTTTCTCTCTTTCTCTCTTTCTCTCTCTCTCTCAAAAAACAACAACAACAACAAAAAATAAACAAAAGAAATGAGAAGTGTTTGGTGATGCAGATGCAATCTAGGTTTATGTGCATAGATACTGTGTAATGGTTGAGTCAGGTCATCTTGGTAAAGACCCTGCTAGTTCACTGCCTCCTGTCCCTCCCAGTTAGCCTTTTATGTTAGTACTAGACATGTATCTAAACATTCCCCAATGTATATATAATATAAAAGTAACTTACTTATACACATGATTTTTATTATGTATGAGTTAAAAATAAATTTAATTAAAAAAAACATCCCTAGAGGAGCAGAAGAGATGGCTCAGTAGTTCAGCGCTCTTGCTGTCCTTCCAGAGGACAGGGTTCAGTTATCATTACCCATGTCAGGTGGCTCACAACCTCCTGGTGCTCTAAATCCAGAGGATTAGATGTTCTCTTCTGCAGGCACCCCTACCCAGACATACATACACATACATAAAAAATACATTTTAAAATCAATGTCCCTTGAGAAGGAAAGAGCAAGGTCCAAAGCCCAGTGATTCTGGGGAAAGAGAAAAACAGAAAAGCAGAAACCAAGTGAGTTGGAGGAAATATTTGCACATAACTAATTAGACTAATTAGAGATGTGGTGAGGACCATCAGGTTGGAATGAAAAAATGGTTGCATAGAGTTGAATTAAAATAAACTAACAAGGAACTTTTAAGTGGAAATTATGTGCTTTCTATTACTTATTGTTGGAAAAACATGTATATTTTAATCGGCTTTTTAAATTAACAGGTCCCAGCTGGGACTAGAGCAGTAAACCAGCCCTGTGCCCCTGACCATTTCATTCAGACTGTCAGTCACAAGCAGTTACTGGCTGAGATGGTGCAGTCTCACATGGTGAAGGACATCTGTTTAATTGGAGGGAAGGTAAGTGGCGGTTTCATTGTAAGCGTTCGCTCTCAGCTTTGAGTGTACTCACCCCTTCTCATCTGCCCGTGTTTCTGTTTGTAGGGCTGTGGGAAAACGGTCATCGCTAAGAACTTCGCCGCTCTTCTAGGATACAGCATAGAACCCATCATGCTCTACCAGGTATGCTGTTGCTTTCTCAGACTTGGCCTGCAAGCACACATGCTGAGCCCATCAGTGCTTCTGACCTGCTAAGTATTTGGTGTAATTTATAACTGCACTAGCATTCAAATTAGAGAGCAGTTATATTTGTTTAGGGGCTTTGCCTGTGCATTCTAGACCATCTGGTGTGTGTACTAAAGCAGGAGCTGCTTTTCAGTAGAGACACATTTTATGAACATGCACCCTCTGCACACCCTGATACATTTGTTAGTAATGGGGAAGCCTAAGGACTGAGTTTTCTCTGATGTTGAATTCTATCTTCTGGACATGGCATGGTTCTCTTGAGATCAGAGCAGCTGACTAGGCAGCACAAGGGCAGGCCACAAACAACTTCAGAGCACACCCTCCCCAACACACACACACACAATACAGGTGTTTACAGTTCCTGGGTAGGAGACACTTCTCTGCTGGTGTAGCTGCACACACGCATGCTGCCATGCTTCTGCAGCTAACCCCTCAGTCATGGTTGTATCAGTCAATCAATCCAACTGCTTCTCCTGTCTTTGGTCTGTTGGTGGTGCCCTTTCTGGGGTGAGCAGACACTTGTTTCCATCTCTACAGGAAAAGGTAATGGAAATAGATGATAATTACATTATTATAGAAGACATACTATGTAACATTTGCCCCTTTGCCCACTTCTGCCCATATAATTCACTGGAACTAAGTATATTCACCATGTTGTATAACCATTACCACTTTAAAATTTGTTTATTGTGTGTGTGTGTGTGTTTGTGTGTTGTGTCCATTGTGGCATTCCTGTAGAGTTCAGAGACAACTTCTAGAGTTGGTTCTCACCTTCCTCCATGTAGGTCCCAGGAATTGGACTTATGTTGGCAGGGTTGGTGGTGGGTCCCGTTACCTACTGAGCCATTTACCAGCCTCACTTGCTTTGTCTGCGACAACTTCTCCTCCTCCTCCTCTTCTCTTTTTCCTCCCTCCTCCTCCTTCTCTTCCTTCTTTTCTCTCTCTCTCTTTTTTTTTTTTGACTAGAAACTCTAATTCCAGTAACCAATAATCCTCAACTTCCATTCTTGCCTACATCTCTGTAAGTTTGCTTATTTTAAATGCTTAATAAAAATGAAATCAGATGCCTTTTGTCATTTTCTGTGTTGTTTACTGAATTTACCTTGTATCCATGTTTATGCTTGGAGCATGTAGCAGGACCTCACTCATCTTCATGGCGGAATAGTATTGCTACACACAAACGAGTGTTACATCTTCCTCTGCTCATGGAACTGGCATTGTTCTAGTTTCCAGTTATGAGTCTTGTTATGGGGTTGCTGCTGTCAGCTCTGTTAGTTTATTTATGGACGTGTGATTTCTAGATCCCCACCACAGCTGTGCAAGTTCACATCCCCCAGCAGTGTGTAAGAGTTTCAGTTCCCCCATGCCATCCTCAAGGCCCATTTCACCTTTGCTTCTGTTTTATAATGGCCATCCTACCGGTGTGAAGTGGTAATACAATGTACATTTGATTTGTATTCCCCAGTGACTGAGGTGTTGAACAACCGATAAAGGCCTCCTCCCTGGGAGAGGCTGATTTTGCTTCTCCTAGCAATTATGAGTTGCTTATAGTTCTTGGTGTAGGTTTGGGTTCCCCTTCCATGGTAATATCCATTGATATTGGACTTGCTCCAGTCTTATTTATGCGGCTCTTTCTAGGAGAGGTGCTGCAGACTTCCTGGTATTCTGGCTCTTAGTCTTTCCGTTCCCTCTTTCTCAGTGTTCTCTGAGCCAGAGATGCAGGAGCTGCGATGTAGATATATCCAGTGGGGGCTTGATCCCCATAACCTGTTTGTGTCCAGTTGTGGTTTTCTGTGGTAGTCTCCATTTGCTGTAAAGACACTTCTCTGATCTGGGTGGCTTACTGTGGTATAAAGATAAGTAAGGGGTTATTATAATCTGCCAAACTGGCAGCAGGAGATTCTTTTCTTGGGTCTAACTTCACTGCTCCCATGTAGGTGGCTAAGTTTCCAGTACCAGAAATGATTTCCTTCTTGTTGAGTTGGGCCTGAAGTCCAATTGAACAACTGTTGGTTCCCCTGACATGTGGGTGCCACTTCTTGCACCTTCATGCATATCTTGCCATGCTGGTAATTGTTGTGGTTCATGGGTGTTCCAGCCGGGAACACCAAACCTGGAACCATCTAAGCTAGACCATAGGAAATTACACTCAATGCAGCTTAATTCATCCAAGTCATGTGCCCTAAGTGTATGGTGTCTTCAGCTGTGGCCTACCCTCAACCCCTGATACCATTCTTCCATAAAGAAGAGTGAAATGTGCAGGTAAAAGGATGTGTCTAGAAAAGATTATATTGAGCAAGGTAATCCAGACCCAGAAAGACAAATGCTACATGTTCTCATTCATATTCTCTCTCTCTCTCTCTCTCTCTCTCTCTCTCTCTCTCTCTCTCTCTCTCTCTCTCTGGTTTTAGAGACAGGCTTTGGTTTTAGTAGCCATGGCCGTCCTGGAACTCATTCTGTAGACCAGGCTGGCCTCACATTCATAAGAGATCTGGCCACTTTGCCTCGAAAGTGGGAGGCTGGGACTAAAGTTGTGTGCCACCACTGCCTGGCCATGTGTTCTGTCTTACGTGAGGTACATAGCTCAAAATCTTCAAATGTGTGTATATAGCATGGAGTAAGCACAGAAGAAAGTAAAGCAGCTAGAGGTAGTGGGGGATGGGAGGGGACAGCAGGATGTGGGAGATATGGAGTAGGAAATGGGAGGAATGGGGAAGGGGCTCCAAGTAGCGAGGCAGAGGAAGGAGAAGTGACAGCAAGGTTGTACACATATACACATTTACATAATACAGTATACATATTACATATACCTTACAGGAAGTCAAACCACTGGTGCTGACAATGTTCCCCGTAAGAACCATAGACTAAAACCCCCGTGCTAGACATGAGAAACCTCATTTTGAAGGTTTGACTCCTAAACCAAGATAGATATTTTGTGTTTCCTGAGGGATCTCCATACTGATGGCAGCTGTGGCTGGACCAGTTTACATCCCAGCAGCAGTGAGGGAGGCTTTCCCCCTTGCTCTGTGAGCATTTGCCATTACTTGTTATCTTGATGACAACCATTTCTACAAGGGTGAGAAGGAATTGCAAGACGGTTTTAATTTTCATTGGTCTGATGGCTAAGCTGTTGAGTACTTTTCAAGTGTGTTAGCTGTTTGTATTTCATATTTTGAGAACTGTCTGCTGAATTTATTAGGATGTTTATTGATGCGATGATTTTTGGTGTGAATTTTTGCTGGTCTTCGTCTATTGTAGACACTGATGCTGTCTGGTGGGCAGCTGGATGGGCTCCCATCCCCACTCTTAGCCGTCCTTTCACTCCAGGGTTTCCTTTGCTGTGCAGGAGATTTTCAGTTTCACATGACTCCATTGGTCAGTCCTTGGGCATGTTTCCTGTGCTGCTGCAGTCTTTGTTTAGAAAGTCCTTGCTACGTACTCCTGAATTGCTTCACCTGTCTTCCACTGCTAGTTTCAGTGTTCCAGGGCCCATGTTAAAGTCCTTGACCCATTTTAAATTAATTTTTGTTCAAGATGAGAGATATAAGTCTGATTTAATTTCAGGGGGATCTAATTTCCAAGTATTATTTATGAAGAGGCTTTCTTTGCCCTGGTGTCTGACGTTTTTATCAGAAATTACGTGAGCATAGCGATATCGTTTCCTTTTTGGATTCTGAGGTCCACGTGTCTTTTTTGTGTCTGCTGTACCATGCTGTTTGTCACTGTGGCTGTGTGGTGTAATCTGAGGCCAGGGATCGTGATACCTTCAGCACTGCTCTTTCTACTTAGGGTTGCTTTAGCTGTTTGTGGCATTTTGTGCTTCCGTGGGAATTGTAGGATCCTTTTCTCTAGTTCTATGAAGAATTTCTTTGGAGGGGTTCTTTTCTGGTTATATCTGTTTCTTTTTGTAAGGCCTGTTTGTATTTAAATATTGATTTCTTTGTCTAATTTTGGAAAAATTTTGCTAGAATTTCATTGATCGGATTCTCTGTTCTTTAGTGTTTGTTTCAGCTTCTTCTGGTTGATGGAGTTTTAGGTTCGGAATGCTGTTATATGATTGTAGCCATGGTCATGATCGCTAGCATTGTACTAGTGATGTAGCAGTTCCTCACCCTTAGCCTCCATTCCTGTTATTCTTCCTTCTGCTTAGTTAATATCTCTTTCGATGCTTTACACAATAGGGGTTTTGTTGTTTGTTTGTATTTTTATGGAGGGTGTGTACATGTTCATGTGGGGTGTGTGTAAGTGTTTGTTGGTATGTGTGCGTGCATGTATGTACATGAACATGACTAGAGGTCAGTGTCAGCTGCCACCTTCAGTCTCACTCACCTTTGCAGGGAAGCATCATTTACTGACCTAGCTAGTGGGGCCTCTTACCTCCTCCCTTGGCTCTGAGTGAGGTTACTCATGCCTGTAGTTCATGTGGTTTCTAGGGGATTGAACTCACCTTTTCATGTCTGCACAGCAAGCACTTATCCACTGAGCCTCTTCCCAGCCTCTTGCACTGGTTCATGAACTGTCTTCCTTTTCATAGCTTTCCTTATTTGCATGCAGTAGCCTCTGCTGGCCACAGTTAGCTTTGTAGTTTGTGGACTGACTGGTTCTCCAATCCTACTGAGACTCCACATTAGCCCCCTCCAACCAGGGACATGCTTTACCTGGGCTGGCTGAGCTGTAGGCACTCTATACATTCTGGATGTAGAATCTCTTCTCACATCTGTGACTGGCAGATGCTTTCTCATGCTATGGATTCCTTCTTCACCTTGGTGGTTGTGTACTTTCATGTACAACAGCCTTTGACTGTTCAGTTAAAGTTCAATGATCATTTTCTTTTACTGCTCATGTTTTTAATGTTCAGTAAATCACTGCTAAGTCCAAGGATGTGATTTTTCCCATTTCTTCTAAGAAATTAGGAGAAATGGGAGTAATTTAGAAGACCTAAATTACTATTTTAGGTCTTAAATTTGGGCCTCTAATTAATTTTTAAAAATCTATATATCATATTAGGAAGGATTCAGCTTTGGTCTTTTCTAAGTAAGTACAGTAGTTTCCAAACCCAATATTTAAAAGGCCTGTTTTTCCCTCATTAAATAGTTGCATCATTTTTATTAGGGTCAAGTAATCAGCTACACAAGGGTTTCCCTCCAGGATCTTGGTCCATAGCCTTGTCTGTGTACCTGGCTGTGCTCCATTATCACAACCGGCTCCACTACTTGTAGTCTCAGAATGAACTGTGAGACTTTCATATGTTGTTCCTTTCCTTGGTCACTTGATTATTCAAGGTCCCTTGAGATTTCATGTTAAGTTTAGATGGATTTTCTGTTCTGTTTTTTAAGATGAGACTGAGACTTTGAAAGGAGTCCTGACTCTGTGGGTTAGTTACTATGGTTAGTGTACTTAGGCCTCCAGGCAATTGAACAGGATTCCTTTTCGCTTATTTATGTTTCCCTTTACTTCTTTACAGTTTTTGTGTATGAATCTTTTATCTCACTTATGGGTTATTCTAAACTGTCTTTAGATGGACTGTTTTGCTGGGTAGATATATTATATATTTATGCTTCTTTTTCTTCTTCTTCTTTTTTTTTTTTTTAAGAAAGTGTATAGCTGGGTTTTTAGAGAGAAAGGCCTACTTTTCCCCCTTAGTTTTTGTGTTTTGATTTGTTTTTGGAGACAGGGCCTCATCCATGTAGCCTTTGTGCTTAACTGCTGAACCATCTCTCCAGCCCTATAATTTAATTATTTCCTCATACTAAATATATTTATATTAAAGTGTTCTTGGGCACAAATCTAACTGAGTTCAGTCTTTGGAGCCCACCTGAAAAGTTGTTTGTTGTGAACCAGCTTGGAGTAAGCCTCACAGTGACAGAGACCAGAGACGTGCATCAGCATGGCGGGAGAGGAGAACTGACTCCATCTGTGTACTGTGTGCATACGTGTAGGCATGCATGCCACATGTACAGTCAGCTACAACACGGACTTATAGCATCCTTCTTTCTGAAAAGTGACATTTAAAGCTGTTAGTAGTGATGTTTGGTAGAACATTGTGTGAGATGCTCCCAATACAAGTGACAGTGAACATTCCTTTCATGTACTTTAAAGTACTTTGTCCCTGTCCTGTGAGTTGACCCTCAGAGTCTCTACTATTTTATATAGTTCTCATTCTCCTAGTTCAATGAAGACTGCTAAAGGTAGAGGACAAAATAAGGTAAAGATCACTAAAACAATCTGATGGACAGAGTCAGAGGATTTAACATTTGCTGCAAATCTCCATAATCTTGAGAGGGTCTATGAAGATACCTCTCTGTCTAAGAAATGGATGTAAGCTTAGGTACGGATATTAAAATTGACAGGGATAACTGTGCTGCTTCAGGTGCTTGTTCATCCGCCGTATCCGTTTACAGCTCTCCACAGAGACCTTTGGAGAGTCTCCTCTCATCGTCTCACTACCCTGACCCCATCCATCACCCTTCTCCTTAGTTTACAATAAAAACAATTCTCTACTAAGTACTGAGGGAAACTGAAATTGATGTACTTTGCAATACATCACTATAAATATTCTATCAGTTTACCTTCCCAAATGTCACAAGACATTTTTTAGGAAGAGAGATTTTTCTTTTAAATTTTATTTTTATTTTTTGAGATTATAATATAATTGCACTATTTTCCCCTTCTTTTCTCTTTCCAAACTCTCCCATATACCCCTCCTTGCTCTCTTTTAAAATTGATTGTTTTACATACAGATATGTACATGTTTATACAAATACATATTTTTCTAAGTGTAACTTCAGTGGGTATAATGGTACTTGTGTGTGTATTTTCAGGGCTGAGCATGTGGTACTGGATAACTAATTAGTGTGCTCTTCCATAGGGAAGACCATTTCTCCCACTCGCAGCCTTCCCTAGTTGCCTGTGGTCCTGTTGTAGGGGTGAGACATCCTGGTCCTTCCTGTCCACTTCAGCATGTCTCTCCGTGTCATCCTGTTCAGCTCATATTTGAGCTGTCATTGGTGAGACTTTATGGGTGGAGTCTGTCTCCTGACATTACCAGGAGACAGAATCACACAGGAAACTCCTGATCCTTTGGCACTTACAGTCTTTCAAACTTAGTAATATTTATAAAAGTGTCAACATTTTTTAACTTTAGAATAAAACTCCTGTTCTAATAAAGCTGGAAATACTTTACAGACCTCGTGGGTTTTTCCAGACCCCGCTCTGTGTCTCAGTTTTCACGGATGGTTTTACACTTCCTGTCTAACTGTGATGCTTACCATCGCTTTATTTTGCTGTCCACTGGGAAAAAAGAACCAAGCAACACATTACATGTATGGTTCCTAATAGTTAGGTCTCTTATACTGGAAAACCACTCAAAGTATCTTATTATTGCGGTATTATCCTAATAATGTGAAAGAATTAGTTTTAGAATCTGCAGTCACATTCTCATATACTTTTGGAGTGTGACAATAATCTCATAAAAATATGTTAATTTTATTTCCTTTCCTGTTCAGTTTGTTGATGGATAGAAAGTTGCAACTTTTAAAGTGGAAAACAGATTATTCTGTTTTTTAATACACTTCTGTGCTGGAGAGTTTTATGTCAATTTGACACAAGCTAGAGTGATTTTCAAGGAGGCAACTTCAATTGAAAAGTGACCCCACCCATTGACATAGAGGAAACCTGTGATGCATTTGTTCAAGTGACATTAATGTGGGAGGGCCCAGTCCACTGTGGGTGGCGCCAGCTCTTATGCGGGTGCTTCTGGGTTCTATAAGAAAGCAGGCTGAGTAAGCCATGGAGAGTAGCTGCTAAATGGCACACATGGCCTCTGTCTCAGTTCCCGCCTCCAGGTTTCTATCTTGAGTTCCTACCCAGACCTTACTGGATAATGGACTACAGATGTAAGATAAAAGAAACCTTTCTTCCCCAAGATGATTGTGGTCATGGTGTTTTGTCACAGAGATAGAAACTCTGACTAAAGAATTGGTATCCAGATCATGGGGTGCTGCTGTGACAGACCTAAATGTGTTTGGGGGAGAACTGTGGTGGCATTTGAAGCTTTGAATTAGATGGAAAAGACATCTAGTGCTCAGAGCTCAGTGGACTGCTCTGCAGGAGCTGGGAAGGCAAGTATGTTAAGAACAATGCAGACTTTGGAGGTCTGACTTGTGAAGTTTCAGAGTCTTTTAAAGCTTACTAGGACAGTTGATTATTTTAAATTAAGAATCTGTGGCTTGCTGGGTGGTGGTGGCTCATGCCTTTAATTCTAGCACTCTGGAAGCAGAGAAAGGTGGATCTCTTGAGTTTGAGGCCAGCCTGGTCTACAGAGAGAGTTTCAAGACTGCTAAAGCTACACAGAGAAACCCTGTCTCAAAAAACAAACAGAATTTCATGAATTCATTGTTTTTAATAGCTAAGTAGTACTCCATTGTGTAAACGTATCACATTTTCTGTATTCATCCATCTGTTGAGGGACATCTGGGTTCTCTCCAGCTTTGGGCTATTATAAATAAGGATGCTGTGAACATAATGGAGCATGTGTTGTTATTACCAGTTGGAACATCTTCTGGGTATATGCCCAGGAGAGGTATTGCTGGGTCCTCAGGTAGTACTATGTCCAATTTTCTGGGAAATTGACAGACTTATTTCCAGAGTGGTTGTACCAGCTTACAATCCCACCAGCAATGGAGGAGTGTTCCTCTTTCTCCACATCCTTACCAGCATCTGCTCTCACCTGAGTTTTGATCTTAGCCCTTCTGACTGGTGTGAGGTGGAATGTCAGGGTTGTTTTGATTTGCATTTCCCTAATGATTAAGGATGTTGAACGTTTCTTTAGGTGTTTCAGTGTTCCTCAGCTGAGAATTCTTTGTTTAGCTCTGTACCCCATTTTTAATAGTTATTTGGTTCTCTGGAGTCTTAGGCAAATGGATGGAACTAGAAAACATCATCCTGAGTGAGGTAACCCAATCACAAAAGAACACACATGGTATGCACTCACTGGTAAGTGGATATTAGCCCAGAAGCTCAGAATATCCAAGGTACAATTCACAGACCACATGAAGCTCAAGAAGAAGGAAGACCAAAGTGTGGATACTTTGGTCCTTCTTAGAAGGGGAAACAAAATACCCATGGGAAGAGATACAGAGATAAAGTGTGGAGAAGGGACTGAAGGAAAGGCCATCCAGAGACTGCCCCACCTGAGGATCCATCCCATATACAGTTACCAAACCCAGACACTATTGTGGATGCCAACAAGTGCTTGCTGACAGGAACCTGATAGAGCTGTTTCCTGAGAGGCTCAGCCAGAGCCTGACATACAGAGGTGGGTGCTCACAGCCAACCATTGGACTAAGCATGGGGTCCTCAATGGAGGAGTTAGAGAAAGGGCCAAAGGAGCTGAGGGGGTTTGCAGGTCCATAGGAGGAAAACAATATGAACTAACCAGTACCCCCAGAGCTCCCAGGGACTAAACCACCAACCAAAGAGTACACATGGAGGGGCCCATGGCTCTAGTAGCATATATAGCAGAGGATGGCCTTGTCAGACATCAATGGGAGGAGAGAGGCCCTTGGTCCTGTGAAGGCTCGATGCCCCAGTGTAGGGGAATGCCAGGACAGGGAAGTGGGAGTAGATGGGTTGGTGAGCAGGGGAAGAGGGGATCGGATAGGGGTTTTTGGAGAGGAAACCAGGAAAGAGGATAACATTTGAAATGCAAATAAAGAAAATATCTAATAAAAAAATTTAAACATGGAAACACACTAAAAACAAACAAACAAAGAAACAAACAAACAAAACAAAGCACCCAGAAAATATGCCCTCAGTGGCAGCACACAGAAACTGTGGTCCAGAGAGGGCTATGCTTGTATGTATCTCATGTTGACACCACACTTGGAAACAAGCCTTTCCCAGATAATACTAGCATGAAGGAGATATGGAGAGAGGCTAAGGCATGGCACCATGTGGCAAAGATTAAAGTCCCTAAAGAGAGTCCCCAGGAGGTTATTGGTGAAGCTACAGGAAACACTCCAAGAACCGTAGACATGTCAGTACCATGGGACAACCACGAAGGACACCTGCAGCTGTGGAGTGGAGCCAGCCTGATCCTAGGAGCCAAGCCCTATGTGCTTGAGGTAGTAGAGCTGAAGAAATGGAGCTGTGCCAGGGTCCCTTGGAGTCCAGAGGAGCCTGAGTGGGTCCCAGATGTCAAGCACCGAGCCTTTTCATTTACTTTTATTTTACATCCCAACCACAATCCCCCCTCTTTTTTTTAAGATTTATTCATTTAGTGTATGAATACACTGTTGCTGTCTTCAGACACATCAGAAGAGGGCATCGGATCCCATTTCAGATGGTTGTGAGCCACCCTGTGGTTGCTGGGAATTGAACTCAGGACCCATTGAGCCATCTCTCCAACCCACAATTTCCCCTTCTTTCCCTCCTCACAGTCCCTTTCCACCTTTCTCTTCTCCTCTCCCCACCCTCCCCCCACCTACTCCTCTTCTGTTTCTCTTCAGAAATGGGCCGACCTCTACTAGATATCAACCAGCCATGGCATATCAAGTTGCGTTAAGACTTGGCACCTCCTCTTCTATTAAGGCTAGAGAAGGTAACCCAGTAGGGCATAATTGTCCCCAAGGCTCACAGCAGAATCAGAGACAGACAGCCCTTGTTCCTCCTGTTAGCAGCCCCACAAGAAGATCGAAAACACTGAATGTTTATACTTTGGTCTGATTGTGACTGTGCCCTGCTTCTTCCCACTTTGAATAACAAAATATTTAACTTAATTTTTTATTTTGTAGGAGCCCTCAGGTGAGAGATTTTTGAACCTTTAAGGATATTTTGGAAGTTTATAGAGACTTTGGAGTTTTACCTGGAATATTTTAGAGAGAGTTTTAAAGTTTTAGGGAAATGGGGTATTTTAGAGACTAGGACTGGGGGTTGGAGGCTTTGGATATTATAGAGAGACTGAACTTTGAGAGACCGTGGGGCTTTAGAAGTTGTAATGTTTTATATTGTGATATGGATTAGTATCCTCAAGGTCTCATAGGATTATATGAGATCTTGGGGATGAAGAAAAAAGAAAAGAAATATGGCTTAATGGTGCTGTGTTTGTGTATCAAGTTGAAAAGGGGTCATTTGTGCTGGCTAGCTTTATATCAACTTAACATAAGCTAAAAAAAACTTTGGCAGAGGAAACATAATTGAGAAAATGCCCTCCCTCTAGATTGGCCTATGGATATGTCTATGGGGGCAATTTTTAAAATGTGATTGTTCATGGATATAGGAGGGGCCAGCTCACACTGGGCAGTGCTACTCCTGGGCTAGTAGTTTTCTATAAGAAAAGAGGCTGAGCAAGCCACCAGGAGCCCGCCAGCAGGCAGTCCTCCTTGGAGTCTGAATCACTTCCTATTCCTATACCTTGAGTTCCTGCCCTGACTCCCTGGATGAGGATGGATTACAAGGTGAAACAAACCCTTTCCTCCCCAAGTTTATTCTGACCATCTTGTCAAGGCAGCTTAAGACATAATTTGATTTGTGTCTTAGTTTGGGTTTTATTGCTATGAACAGACACTATGACCAAGGACAGCATTTAATTGGGGCTGGCTTACAGGTTCAGAGGTTCAGTGCAGTATCATCAGGGGATGGCAACAGCAGCTGAGAGTTAGGAGAAGACTGGCCAACAGGGAGTTACACACTTAGTTACACATACATAGTTACACACTTCCTCCAACAAGGCCACACCTCCTAATAGTAGCACCCCCTGGGCCAGGCATATATAAACCACCACAACTTGTGAAGCCAGTCTTGGTGCCTATGGCAGAATGCCATTAGTCATATTTTATCAATCCTTTCCTCTCTGAAACTCATCGTAACTGAAAGGCATAGGCTTCTCCCGAAGAATATTTTGCCTATGATTTGCATATACTTCACTGACTTTAGAAATTTATTTTAGAGATGAGCAAACTCGTCACATCTTCTGAAAACGCTTCCCAGTCTGTTTATTAATCTTCAGAGGACATTTATGGACAGAACAGTTTCCGAACGTGTAGCATGTGGGAAGGAATAAAGAAATAGAAAAACTTAACCTGCTTGAACTTCCTTCTTTCTCTGTGCTACCAGCAATGAGTTGCATCAAAAAATCTGTGCTGTGGATTTTGCTAATTGCCAATCAAGTAATTTTTATGCTAGAAATTAAGCTCCTGAGATGAGGCATACAAAATTGCTTTTAGTTTCATATTTTTAATAAAGTTCATTGATCTTTTGGGATGGATGATGAATTTGAGAGACTAAAGAGTCAAATTGTTTTTGTAATAATCAGAATGTTTGAGAGGTCTGGCCCAATATGAAGATCTGAGTAGGAGCAAGTGAGGACCCACCATCTGTTTCTATAGAGACGGAGACATCCTGTTACTTGTATCTGAGTAAAGGCGCACTTAATCCATGAGTTTTGCTGTACTTATGATGACTATTTTTATAACGAGTTTCATATGAAGTCAAAGGAAAATGGGGCTTTAACAGATTTGTGGCAGTACATAAACTATATTTCACACTAGGCTGTAAAATCTCAAATCGCTTGGCTTGTGTGTTAAGGTGGATTCTTTTCAATTTTTATTCTTTTGTCAGTTTTGTGGCAGTGAGTTTATAGTATTGAAGAAATGCTTGTTCTTTTCCTTCCAGGCCAGAAAGCTAGTTTTTCTGTTTGGTTGGTTGGTTGGTTGGGTTTTTTTTGTTTGTTTTTTTTTGTTTGTTTTGTTTTGTTTTTTGACATTGTCATAAGTGCACTGGGTTTGAGATCTCCTTCTCCCAGATGCTAGTTGGATTAAAGGCTAAGTTAAGTCAAATTAGAATTTTAAGAGGATATACTTCTCTGGGAGTTTGAATGAAAATAATCCTTGTGTCGAGCACATTAACATTTTAGGGTTATCATGGCTCCTCAGTTAAGCTTTTCTTCTTGCCCCTGAGTTGAGCTGCACCCATTTCCCCTTCTTCTGTTTCTGCTGCTGCCCTTGCTTTTTGCTTTTTTTGCTGAGAACCTTGTCACTGTTTCCTGCTGGGAGCGTGCCTCTATTTTTTCCTCACTTGCTTTGCCTGTACACCTTCCTAACCAGCTTCCATTTTTCCAGGCCAGATTTTGCCCAGTTTTTCTTTCTAATCCTTATTTTTGCTCTTTCTAACTCCATTTTATATCTTATGACCACTTTTTATAGCTGGCAAGATAAGATTAGAATTCTCTTGTTTTGCTTGCCTATCTCCCTGTAAGGCCTCAGCCTGTGTGCTGAGAGCAGCAGCACAGCTGTGGAGCTCTGTGTCCCCTTCATGACTGCCCAAGGGGTTTCTCGTCAGAAACGGAAGGAAGCTCTCAGCTTCTCCATCCCAGGTCCTTTCTGTGATAGGAAGGATCAGCTAAAGGCAAATGTGTTTTCATCCTTGTTAGTATTATTTTGTCCTTTCCCAGCTGCAGGGGATTCAAAGTGAACTAGAATATTCGCAATCTTTCATGTATGGCGTATTGAGTTGTTTATACAGTGTGATTAAAAACGAAGTTGAAATTCAAACCTTGTTTGTATGTATTTCATGTTGGTGGAAGTGTGTTACCAGGATAATGCTGGAAGTCCATTGCTAAATAGATCTGCTTTCTTTGGATAGACTTACTCTTAACTTTCCTCTGTAAGAACTGTGCCAATTGACGACCTTCCACCAACACCACTAGATTAGAACCTGTCAGAGTGCTCAGAATTCGCTCGTCTGACAGTTAGAGATGTATATTAGTACAGCTTTAATTTTCTTAGGAAAGAGTTGAATTTTCTATTTTTTTAATGAAAGAGTTTTATTAAGATACAGTTGTTAATAATCTCATATTCTTTAAGATCCATTTTGATATCTATAATTCATCTGTTCATTTTGTTTGCTTATTTTCTGTATCAAGTCCTTCATTTTTAAAAATAAACCCAAACTTAAAAAAAAAAGGTTTATTTTATCTTATGTGTATAAATGCTTTGTTTGTATGGATTTGTATATGAGTTTGCAGTGCGCACAGACGCCACTGAGAGTGCCAGATCTCTCGGAACTGGAGTTTGGATGGTCGTGAGCCACAGTGTGGGTACTGAGAACTGAACCCAGGTCCTCTGGAAGAACAGCCAGTCCTCTAAACAGCTGAGCCCTTTCTCCAGCCTGATTTCTGAATTTTTAATGTACTAGATTTACTGGCATTTTTTACTTTCTCAATTTCTCACTTGTCTTTTGATTCTATGATTACTATTACTATTCTATGATTCTATGATTACTATTCTATGATTACTATGATTATTTTTTTTTACATGTAAAGGTTAAAAATGAAGTGATAGTTAGTTTTGGCAATATTTTCCTTAGTTAAATCTGTGTCTTAAATCCTGGTTAGGAAATCTTTATTATATTTCAAGTTATGAGGAAATTAAACTGTTGGTTTGACAGGTTCTATATCAATTTCTTTCCAAAGAAGAGGGCTCCAAATTCTTACTCTGCTATTTCTTTGCTTGTTCACAGTTGAGAAAAAATCTTTATTTTTCAAGACACATGTTATAATGTAGGATTGACCTAGATTGTTCTTCATTGAATCCAATCTTCAAAGTTCCTTTTGTGATTGAAGTAAGGCAGCATATCCTAGGCTTCAGAGTTATGACATGGACATCATTGGGAATGAGAATGGCCCTGTGTTCTGATTGACTTGTTTTTGTTTTTTGTTTTTTGGGTTTTGTTGTTGTTGTTGTTGTTGTTGTTTGCCAGTTTGACACAAGCTATAGTCATCTGAGAAGAGTGAAGAGAAAATGACTCCATCAGACTGTCCTGTAGGGTAATCTCGATCCATCTGACTGTCCTCTAGGGTAATCTGGTGGCATTTTCTTGGTTAATGATTGATGTGGAATTGAACATCCACTCTACTCTGTATAATGCTACTCCTTGGGCAGGTGGGTCTGGGTTATATTTTTAAAAAGGAAGGGAGGGAGGGAGGGGGAGAGGGAGGGAGGAAGGAAAAATAAAACAAGTTGAGCAAGTCATGAAGAGCACAAAAGGAAGCAGTGGTCCTTCCTGGCATTTGCTTCAGTTTCTGTCCTGACTTCTTCAATGTAACCTGTGACCTGAGAGATGTAAGATGAATTAGACCCTTTCTTCCCCATGCTGGTTTTGGTCACAGTGAATTAGAAAGCAAACCAGGACACACTGTCTACTATATTATCTTAGTTACTGATCTATTGCTGTGAAGAGACACCATGGCCACAGCAACTCTTATAAAGAAAGTGTTTAACTGGGGATTGGTTACAGTTTCAGAGGGTTAGTTCATAATCATTATGGTATGAGGCAGGTAGGCATGGTACTGGAGGAGTGGCTGAGAGCTCTACGTACTGATCTACAGACAGCAGGCAGAGAAAGAAAGAGGCTGGACTTGGTGTGAGCTTTTGACACCTCAAAGCCCATCCGCAGTGACATACCTTGTTCAACAAGGGCCCACCTGCTCCAACAAGGCCACACCTCCTAACCCTTCTAATCTCTCTCAAACAGTTCTTTGGGGGCCATTCTCATTCAAACTATCACACATAATAAACATTTTCGAAAACAATACATCACTGAGACTGTTGCCATACTTACATACATCTACATGTATCAGTCTTTATAGTTTCCATATTCACAATAGTTTTACACTTTGCTGCAAGTATCTGACTTGATCAGCATGCTTTTAGGGTAGAGTGTACCCATTTATTTGTTAAAGAATGTATTTAATAAATAATTTTTTTGCTGATAAGTTTAGGCATTATTTTGATATTTTCCTTTGAAATTGTATGTGTAGACATTACAACTATGGCTTTTAAAAAGCTATAAAGTAGGTGATACAGAATAT
This sequence comes from Mus pahari, assembly GCF_900095145.1. Taxonomy (NCBI): domain Eukaryota; kingdom Metazoa; phylum Chordata; class Mammalia; order Rodentia; family Muridae; genus Mus; species Mus pahari. The sequence continues at coordinate 69,373,077 of NC_034597.1, forward strand.
CGTTATAAAATAAGGATTTGGTAGAACAGGATTAACCAGTGGGCTAGACCATAAAACTGTGTTGCATACAGAGTCCGCTTTGCTGAAGAATATATTTCCTTCTAAAGAGTAGGAAATCTAAAAATGTTGGTAGTAGAAGAGGGCCTGCTATGCTGTTCATCAGGTAGGTAAGTGTGCTCGTCTAGTTGTCCTTGTCATTTTCTCCTCAAACGTATTGACACCGTTCAGTGTCCCTAACAAGAAAAGCATAACGGTTTTGATCACCTGACTTCTGGGATCTACCACATTCATGTCAAGGTAAGGTGAGCCACCCAATTTTGAGATAGAGTGATTTCAGTGCAAATTTTATAATTTTTGTTATCATGTTCAACAATAGTTTTGCAAGGTTTAATAAGTTTTTAGAGTTCTTTGAAGTGATAGAAGTTATTTACCAGAAGTTAGCCCACTAGTTGCTCAGAAGTAGGCCAATAAAATGGCATTTTCTGTCTTTCAGAAGTGAGGATAAGAAAATAAAGTTCCAAGTTTGTAGAACAGAAAATAAATGATTAACTCATAGACTGTGCATCTTTAACAGCAATAAGCAGCAGCAGGCTTGCTGTGAGATTAGAAGTGACTGAGTTGAACGCCCCCAGGTGCCATGAGTTGGACTGGGGCTGCCCTGCACACCAGCCTGATTTACTTGAGAACGCTGCTGTCTTGTGCCTCATGCTTGGTTTTTCCGTATTTTCTGGGTTTTGCACTTGCTAGCTCTTAATAAACAAAAGAGTAGGAAATAAAAGGATTATAATTTCCATAAACTTATGATCATTTTCAAATAAAGCCTATTTCAGGAGTGCCTTACTTTTTAATTTTTTGGATGTTGTATGACATCTTGACAGTCTCAAAAATTGACGTAATGACATTTTATTTAAAGCTCCCCATAACCACTTGTATCATTTATATGATCTGATATTATACATAGCAGTATATATCATATTGCATATGATAGTATATATATTTATATGGTAGTATGTAGTTATAGTGGTATATCAAAGAGGAAGGATATAGGATAATGTAACTCTTATGTAATGTAATCTTTTGAACTCTTACATGATACATTTTCTAGAGGTGAGAGATATACCTTAAAGTTTCACTTTATAGATGCTATGAAAGTTAGTTTTAAGTTAACTGGCTTGTGTTGTATGATGTTTTCATTAAAATGCAGCAAGAGGCTAGAGCCATGACACAGTGGTTAAGTGTGCCTGCTGCCCTTGCAGAGGACTGGGCTTGGTCCTCAGCACCCAAACTGCAGCTCCCCACTACCTGTGACTCCATCTCCAGGGGATGTGATGCCCTCTGGTCTCTGGGGACTCCTGTACACAGATATAAGTATATACAAGCACACATGTGCATAAAAATGTAAAAACTATTGTTTAAAAAAAAATCTCTTGTCAGATTTGGGATTTTCAGTTTATTGATCTTTAACTCCTTGTTTAAGTATACTCATACTTGTCTTCTGAGATGCTGTTACAACTGACATTGTTGCAGTGTGTTGTTAACAAACAGGAGTGTCGGGTTTGTGTATGGACTTGAAATACTAGAGCTCTGTGATTTTATTTATTCCAATAGTTTGGGGAAGTGAAATCTTAGGGTGTTCTGTATATCTATCATGCCATCCAGAAACAGATGTGTGTCTTTTATTATTCTTGCCTGATAGATAGGAATCACATAGTCACCACTGAGCACACTAGGCTTAGGCTTGTGTACTGACGCACATTCCTTTTATATCTCATTGCTGAGAGTTAGGTTCATGAAAGAATAAGGGTTTTGTTCCATGACTTTCAGTATGTATTGAGATGATCCTGTGATTTTAATTTTTATTAATATACTATATCACTTTTATTGATTGTATATATTAAGCCTTCAATAGACTGTTCTTAAATACCTTGGAAAAATTGCCTTTGATCTTATTGTATAATCTTTTTAATGCTGCACTAATGTCAGCTTGCTAATATTTTATTAAAGCTGTTTGCCTTCACTGCCATCAGGGGAATTGGCCTGTAAATCTCAGTTCTTTAATTTAGTGTCTCTGTCTGTGGTGTCAGAGAAATGCTGGCCTTCTCAGTAAGGCTGGCAGTATATGCCGGCCATCAGTGTCTTAACGCATTTCATGAGTGTTGATGGTAAACCTTAAAATGTTTGCAGGTATTCACTGCTCAGGTCATTGGATCCTTAGCTGTCTTCCATGAGTAACTTGGGAACTCATTGGTTTGCCATCATGGTTTCTATTTCATGGTATGATGTATATTTCCAGAATTTATCTACATGCTTTCTAATCTATACAATTTGGGCAGGGGGTATCCAAAAGTGTTCATGGTAGTCTTCTGATTTTTTATACTATTGTTCACTATGGCTTATAATTTTGAGTCTCAGGATTTTTTTTCTTTTGATCTTATGGATTCAGGTAAAGACTTTTTCATATAACTTCTCAGTTAACATTGGCCAACTCTTTGTGGTTTTCTATTCTCATTTATTCTTTCTGTGAGCCTTAAGATCTTTCTTTGTCTATCTTTGAATTGAGTTCTACCTTTCTGCTTCCATGAGTTCATCATTGGTTCTTTGAGGTCTTTCTTTTTACTTCTTGTGGCTTACAAGTTTTTTTTTTTTCAAGTTTTGTATGTATATTCAATGAAAATTGATTATATCCATATTGGTGCTATCAATATTTGTTAGCTTTTGCTTTTTGAGAATTTGATACAAACTGTGTGTTGGTGACTATAATCTCTTTGAGGTTCTTTGGGTGCTTGTTTATCTCTTCTGAAAATTCAGGAAGTGTTATGTCACTTCTGTTTAAGTAAGTTTTCTGCTTTCTTTTCTGCTCTGTTCCTCTGCCTCTATTATGCATCCGTTGGCTTGAAGTTCTTCCACCAAGTCTGTAAGCTTTCTTCATCCTTTTTTCCCTTTTCTTCTGTAATTTCAAGTGATCTTCTGTAAGGTCACCAGTTTTCTCTTTTGCTTGGTTAAGCACTGGGCCCAAACTCTCCACTGAAACGTTTTGTCATGTTTCTTTCTTGCCGTATTTTTTAATAGCACAATACCTCTTTGGTACTTATTTGTGGTTTCTGCATTTATTTTTGGATTCTTAACTTAGTTACTGTAACTTTGCTAATGTCATTTCCTTGCCTGTCTGCTGTCTTATAGCTCACTGCACTTCTTTAAGATAGCTCTCTGAAAATGTCGTCTGCTTTCTGTAGGTGAGCGTTTCTTCAGTTGGTTAATGGCTCCGTGTTTTGTTCTGTTTTCTTTGATTACCTGTGGTCTTTCTGTCTTTGTATTAGTACTTGTTCATTTAAGGAAACAAGTGCCTCTTCAGTTTTCAGACTGACTTTGGCAGTGACAACCATTTAGTAGCCATCAGAACCAGAGATTCTAGGAGGGCAATTCAGTGAGGTTCTGAGTAAGTTTGACACTGGAATCCTTGTGTTACCAGGCCTGTCATGAGTCAGCAGGTGTGCAGGCCTGGATTCTGGCCTTTTGAGAGCTGGCATGTGCTATGTCAGACCTTGAGTGTGAGCATAGAGGGGCCACTGACATGAGTTTGCTACCTGAGTGAGGCCCCAGTCCCTTCTGATGTGTGACTTGCTGCCATATCTAATCAATGCTGTACTTCAATTGTTGTTGTTGTTTTGTTTTGTTTTGTTTTTTTGTTTTTTTGGGGATTTTTTTGGTAGTGGATAATATCTTTATGTTAGCTTAACTGATATGATTTACCATGAGATTTTATTTTTCAGTTTATAAAAGCAAACTAATCTTTTGGGCAGGTATATAAAATAATCATCATAAGACCAAATCTATTAGTTCATGAGAGGAAAAAAGAGTGAAGGAATAAAGGAATTGCTGTTAGGGCCAGTGAAGTCAGCATTTGAATAATATGATCTTTACACAGCACACAGTAACATGTCTTCAAAACTGACCTCAGGTTGTCAGGCTCGGTGGTAAGTTCCTTTCCTACTGAGCCATCCATCACACTGGCCTGGATATACCATCAGCATTCTTAACAAGTTTGCATGTATTATCAATCGCGTGAATATGCCTTATTCGTTAGAATGAGAACTAAACACATTCATCCCACTTTTACCCCTATTGTGTCTTCTAAGATTTCTTAACACCTTGCTGTTTTTTTTTTTATTTTTGTCCCAATTATACTAATTATCCAGGCTCACTTTCTGAGTATAGTTATTGCTCACTTGGCAGTCAATCTTGTAGTCAAAATTGGATTTTCTAAGCTGATGGAAATCTTTTACTGAAACCATCCTGGTAGAGCCAAAAAAAGACTCAGACAAGAAAGGGCAATGCTTAACAGAACTTACCTTGTGTCTCCAGGAACTTGAAATTGAAGACTCTTGGGACCTGAGGTGGTAGCTGCTGTCAGAACATATTCTGCTGTACAATCTACTGGGTACTATTTAAAAACCTGAGTGCAGAGGATTTCAAAGCTCCTGTGATGGGTGCTTTCGGCTCATTCCCTGTGCTTTCCTTGAGCTTGCTCCTGTTTAGGAAGCTTAGCTCAGGTGCCTCTGCACAGGGGCTTGATGCCAGTGATGCTGATTGGTGGGAAGGTGGGCAGCTTGGAAACTATCCAGTTAGCTCGTCCAGCTCATTTGTCAAGTCGTGGCCAGCCCCTCTTCTGTGCTTCCTTGGCAGCTCCTCACTGTCCTCCTTGACAGTCCCCTAAATCTGTCACTGCATTCCAGTTTCCCACCCAGTAACCAGATGTTCAGCTTCCTGTCAGTTCTCCCACAGAGGAGGGGGTCAGGAATAGCAATTTTAGCTTTGTGAGGATAATGTCAAAAGGGTTACATTAAGCCAATCTGAAAAGTTGTCAGGTTTGAAGCTGTGGCACGAGGTTTAGATTTCTTCTCATCCTCGTTACCACCAACAGCCCGTGGTCAGTCTTCCACCATTTGTGCAGGACCTGCCAGAAACACAGGCATCCCCTGTAATTCCAGCACCATCCCTGGATCCACTGAGGCGGTGATGCAAAATGTGTTCTGCAAATAGAATCTTACTTCATAATTTTGAAGAGCATGTGATTTATGACACTTGAACATTTGTAGATATCTAATTAGAATATATTGCACTCCATAGCCATTCACTAGGTAGTTATGACCTTCTAAGAACATAAATCTGACATTTCCCTGCTTATAACTGCCAATGGTTTCCCATTATGTTTAGAATTTAAAAATATATATCTTTTTTCCTGTTTGTGAGCTCTCCTCCAATGAGGTTGCCTATTAGAACCACTCAGGTATCTTCAAAAAATTTTCTAGTTCCGGACGTACCATCAGGAGTCTGTGAAGTAACTGACTGAAGTGTGGTCTAGTTGAACATTTTAATTGTAGTGACAGCCAGGGTTGAGAACCCCTGCTCTACCTGGCCTGACCCGGGTGCCCTCTCCAGCCTCTTCCCGGATCCTGGGCCTCCTGCTCTCTGGGCCTCCTGCTCTCTGGGCCTCCTGCTCTCTGGGCCTCCTGCTTTCTGGACCTCCTGCTCTCTGGGCCTCCTGCTCTCTGAGCCTCCTGCTCATTATGCTTCTTCTCACTGGCTGCTCCTAGACCCTTACTTTGTCTGCTTTTTCTGTGTCAAGGCCCTCTTCACAGCCTGTTCCGTTCCCATGTCCTGGAACATCCTCGCTCTGATGTCTGCTGGCTTTTGACAGTTAGATTCAAGGTGACTGTCCTTAGAGAAGTGTCCCTGGCTCACCAGTGCATCTGCTGTCATGTCCCCGTGTCCCTTGTCTTGCCTGTCTTCACTTTCCCTGTCTGAGCTGCATGTGCATCTTTTGATTACTGTTCTCTTGGCACCTGCCACGTCGGCCTGCATGCAAAGGTTTTCAGACTGTGACATATATAGCTTTGATGAATAAATAAATTAAAAATGTTGACTACCTTTAAGTGATCAGCTAGCACAGATCACCCCCCCCCCCCGATCAATATTATGTGGTGTTATATGATGCTGAACTAAATTCCTGTTGCCTGGTGACATCATAGGCTTCACACCATCATAACAATATGTGTTTTGATGATGCTGCTGTAATCACACTGTTTATGCTTCCAGACACTCAAGATATAGAATAAACTGTTATGTCCATAATACTTGATAACAAATGACTATTCATTTCATGCTGTTTGGACTCATGCCCTAGGAGTATATGTACCATGTATATAATCACACACAGCTTACTTTCATGATAGGCTATTTGATTTAAGTTTGTAAAAGCACACTGGATGATATTTGTACAATTAAAGTGCTAAAGGATGCAATTCTCAAAACATTCTTGTTAAACAACACTATGATATATTCAACTCATAATCACGTATATGTATTGTTTCTATGTGTTGATTCACTTTTGGCTATTTTAAAAATGCCTGTTAGTGTCAGGCATGACCTCATTGTATTCCAGTGGTGTCTTATGCCACCAATGATAAGAAAGCTACAAAAATAGATGGCAGCCCTACCCAAATAGCATAATTGAAAATACTATCCGTTCAAAGATGCTGCTTTTCATACTGGCAGATTAGCAGGAATTTTGTTAAATTTTGAGTTGGATCAATTGACACAACATAGATGTCTTTGCTGAATACCAAACTTATGTAGCTAGGTAATCACATACATGCATAAGTCTTGATCTTGCTTAATATTTGACTTTGAAAACCATCTCCTATAAGGCAGATTTGCTGGTACTTTTCTATCTGTCCCTCTACAGAGTTTGTAGTTAGGGGTAAAGTCTGGTTCTTTAATAACTGGTCTTTCTCATTAATGCTATCCTTAAGTTGTGGTGTTCTCTATAGACAACAGTCATTTAGGCTAATACCAAGAGAGATTTATTACAAGGTGTTAAGTAGGTTACAGCTTAGGGAAAGACAGTTTACCCAGTCTAGAATGACAGATCCAGGAAAGTTTCAATGACAGCTGCCCTTAGAAGGGCAGCTGCCTCTGCTGGCTGCCACCTTCCTTGCTCAGTAGAGCCTGGCTTGCTTACAGTCTGCCAGCTGCAAAGGCATTAAGGAAGGCTTTCTAGCTGTAGTACGGAGAGGATGGCAGGAGGTGATTTAATTACACATTTTCATTGAACTTGTTCAGTTATTTGACCCCTTCTGACCTTGGCTGTCTGTTTTATTTGGAGGCTTCAGTAATATTTCCTTTAGTTGAACCTGTCATTAATAAGAAAACAGACTTGGTTAGTGTCTTAGTTAGGGTTTCTGTTCCTGCACAAAACATCATGACCAACAAGCAAGTTGGGGAGGAAAGGGTTTATTCAGCTTACACTTCCACATTGCTGTTGATCACCAAAGGAAGTCAGGACTGGAACTCAAGCAGGTCAGGAAGCAGGAGCTGATGCAGAGGCCATGGAGGGATGTTTCTTTACTGGCTTGCTTCCCCTGCCTTGCTTAGCTTGCTTTCTTATAGAACCCAAGATTTCCAGCCTGGGGATGGCACAATGAGGCCCTCAATGGAGCCTCCCCGCCTTGTGATCACTAAGTACACCTGGATCTCATGGAAGTATTTCCTCAGCTGAAACTCCTTTCTCTGTGATAACTCCAGCTTGTGACAACTTGGCACACAAAACCAGCCAGTACAGTTAGCTATAACAAGAGACATTTTAATTACTGTGTGTTTGGTGAATGCACATTTGTCACAGTGTGCCCACACATGCTCACAGCGCGCTCATGTGTGCATGTGATTGTGCATGCATGCATGCATGCATGTGTGTAGGTCAGTAAGTAGTATGTGTTGGGCTCCATTTGTCAGGCTTGCACAGCAGGTACTTTTACCCACAAAGCCATGCCACCAGCCTGAGTCTTTTGTTTGTATTTATGAAGTAAATCTGTAACTAGAGTAGATTATCTCCAAATAGATCCGAGTGGTTTCAATAGATAGAGATATATGTTTCAAAATTCTGTGAACTGTCCACAGAAAAGTAGCTGAAACAGCCATAGCAGACTTGCGATGCCAACATCTCATGACACAAATAAAGGTACACATTTGTTTTTATGTGACAGATAAGTTCTTTAAAAGAAGAACATGAGGGTAGAGCATGGGTAAGTTTACTAGAACGTCATAACAGATGGGAAACTATTGTTGGCACGCCTTGTGCTCTGTTCACTGAGCTTGCTTATGCTCTGTAAACAAGGCTTTGTCATTACCATGCTGTGTTTACACAATCCTGTGTAGTCCCCTGTCATTGATAGAGACATAATCCCTAAAGGTTTGAATTATCAGCTAGTCTTAATGTATGCCTTTATTCACTGAAATCCAAGAGTTTCTTAGTGTGTAATATGAGCAATAGGATATCTATATATCCATGTCTATATCTGTAACTCTATATTGACCTCTATATCTGAACTTATCTATATTATCCATATTAATCTATATATCTATATTTGTCTATATATCTGTGTCTATATATCATCTATATATCTGTATTTAATCTATATATGTCTATATCTTTTATCTGTCTATATCTGTAATTTTGGTAGACTTAGCTTACAGAATTATAGCTATTTTTTTCAAAAACCAAAATAGTTGATAGCATTTGCTCATAATATTTAGCAAAATAAGAAATAACAAATGCCCACTGGTAATATTTTAAGTGATAAGAAATAATATCCACCTAGAGATATGCTTTCTTTAACTAGAACATTTAAAAAAGATTTATATATTTTTATTTCATGTGTATGAGTGTGTGCATTCATGTCTGCAAGTGCACCATGTGCTTGCCTGTTGCCCATGGTGACCAGACACAGCATTGGATCCTCTGGAACTGGAATTAGAGTGGTTGTGAGCCACCACGTAGGTGCTGAGAACTGAAACTGTGTTCCCTGAACAAGCTGAAAGATCTCTTAGTCACAGAGCAGGGTTATACTTCATTGTGTATTTAAAGACACTTTACAGTGGCAATGGCAAGCAGATATAATTGAGGCCATTTTTTTAAATGAAATAGTTAACATAATAAACACTACTTTGTGATTTTTTTAAAAAAGAAATTGGGGATTTGGTTTGTGAAGTGAGCCTAGGACATGTGTAGTTGGTGGCTCTTCCCTCTGCAATCTGCCCGTGGGTTGGCTCAAGGAGACCAGCTCTTAAGATGGAATCTCTGCTATGGAGATCTGTTGCTGCCCTTGTTGTGGTAACCTTTTTCTTTCTCTTTCTCCACAAGGTTCTCTTACATAGCCCAGGCTAATCTCTCACTCTAGATTCTCTTGTCTACCACCTGGAATCACAGACATGTGTCAGTGTGTCACTACACACATCTTATGACACTTTAGGTTGGATATTACACAGTTTATATTCAAATTGAATTGTTCTTGCAATATATGTTTTGTATACTGTTTTCCTTAGTTTCATGGTCCTGTGACTAATTTTTTTTACTTGTTTTCATTTAGTCTTTAGTGTGTTGGACAGATATTCTAAAGTTAATTTAAATGTTTTCTGAGTTCATATATTGGGCAAAAATATGTATTGTTTTGGGACAAGGTGTGTTGGTGCACACATTAAATCCCAGTATTTGGGAGGCAGAGGCAGGTGGACTTCTTATCTGAGTCCAAGGGCAGCTTGAGTTTTATAATCTAGCATAATCATGGTCCATGTTTTCCTGCCCGGCAAAGGTACCATTTTAAACTGAGTGAGGTCATATTCTGTATGTACTTTGACACACTACTTTTGCCAAAGTCATTTTACTTCTTTGCATATGCATTATAGTGTAAAAGTGTAGTTCTGGTGTCATTGTCAGTATATTTAAAGGGAGAGATACACTTTCCTTTATACACCGAAAATACACTGACAGTTTTCTTTATAATGACATTATAACTTGAAACTAATTCTAACATAATTTCAGCTGCTCTGTAAACAACCATGGTTATCTTACTGATTTATGTCTGGATCTCTTAATAATATGTTGGAAAAATTAGCTTAGATACAAATATCCCGAAAATATTTGAAGCATATTGTTGCTTTATAGTTTAAATCTATATTCTCAGATACATGTAATGCACCTATCCTTCATAAGATGCAACTCATTTTTGGCAGGCTTTTTTTTGTTGTTTGTTTGTTTGTTTTGTTTTTCGAGACAGGGTTTCTCTGTATAGCCCTGGCTGTCCTGGAACTCACTCTGTAGACCAGGCTGTCCTGGAACTCAGAAATCCACCTGCCTCTGCCTCCCAAGTGCTGGGATTAAAGGCATGCACCACCACTGCCCGGCTTTTGGCAGGCTATTCCTGCTTCAAAAAGCATAGTTTAATAGGACACCAAAGCTTAGGAGATGGTGTGGGTGTTTTCATGAAGTTAGAATGGAGGAGCTGTGTGAAGCTAGGCAGTGGAAACTTTTAAATGAGTGAGGCGTCATGTCCTTCTCTAAAGTTGTGAGGAAATGCAGAAAAGGAAATGGGTGGACTCTATGGCATGATTGGTACTATTTATTCTGTAAAGTTCAAAGGTTTCAGGAACAAGAAAATATATATGCAAAAATGGCATTCATTGGTCATAACATTTTATTAGTGTGCTTCCAAGATGCCCATAAAAAGCAAGTTTAAGAAATCTTCATTTGGCCAGGCAGTGGTGGTGCACACCTTTAATCCCAGCACTTGGGAGGCAGAGGCAGGTAGATTCCGGAGTTCGAGGCCAGCCTTGTCTACAGAATGAGTTCCAGGACAGCCAGGGCTACACAGAGAAACCCTGTCTTAAAAGCCCAAAAACCAAAAAAAAAAAAAAAAAAAATCCTTCATTTTTTAATTTACTGACATGCATATAGGTAGAAGAATAGACATATATGTATATATAATACACACATTGTGGTGGTTTGAATGTGCTCGACCCATGGGAGTGGCACTTTTGGGAGGTGTGGCTTCTTGGAGGAAGTATGTCAGCGTGGAGCAGTTAAGATTACTTATTGTTCTTGCAGAGGACCTGGGTTTGATTCCCTGTACTCCAGCCATCTATAATAAGATCAAATGCCTTCTTTTGCTGTACAGACACATACATGCAGACAAGCACTCATATACATGAATATGTAAATGAATAAATCTTTTTTAAACAGAGAACAAACAAGATGTTAAAAGAAACCACACTTGAAAATTGCATGTTTTTTTCAATTTTTATTAGATATTTCCTTCATTCACATTTCAAATGCTATTCCGAAAGTTCCCTATACCCTCCCCCCACCCTGCTTCCCTACCCACCCACTCCCACTTCTTGGCCCTGGTGTTCCCCTGTATGGGACATATAAAGTTTGCAAGACCAAGGGGNCTCTCTTCCCAATGATGGCCAACTAGGCCATCTTCTGCTACATATGCAGCTAGAGACAGGAGCTCTGGAGGTACTGGTTAGTTCATATTGTTGTCCCACCTATAGGGTTGCAGCCCCCTTCAGCTCCTTGGATACTTTCTCCAGCTCCTCCTTTAGGAGCCCTGTGTTCCATCCAATAGATGACTGTGGGCATCCACTTCTGTATTTGCCAGGCACTGGCATAGCCTCACACGAGACAGCTATATCAGGGTCCTTTTAGCAAAATCTTGCTGGCATTTGCAATAGTGTCTGCGTTTGGTGACTAATTATGAGATGGATCCCCGGGTAGGGTAGTCTCTGAATGGTCCATCCTTTCGTCTTAGCTCCAAACTTTGTCTCTGTAATTCCTTCCATGGGTATTTTGCTCCCCATTCTAAGGAGGAATGAAGTATCCACATGTTGGTTTTCTTCTTGATTTTCTTGTGTTTTGCAAATTGGAAAATTGCATGTTCTACCAATGAATATTTTTCCTAAAATTAGTTCTTATCCCTAACAATTCTGTTTTTACTGTTGATTGCACGTGGTCGGCTCCAGGTCTATGGATGTTTAGCTTGCTGCCCTTGAATTTTAATGCAACTCGAAATAACACACACATCGGACTATAACTTCTGATATTAACTGTTGTGGGGAAACAAAACCAACTATTTCCTTGAACGACTAGACTTTTGTCTTTCAGTACAGGGACTTACTAATGAGAATCAGCAGCACATATTAAAGGGAATACTTTTTCTCAATTGAGTTTTTAAAATTAATAAACAGTAAGCTAGAAATGAATGGTTTTCATGAAGGTGTGCAGAAAGTTGAGGTGATCAAGTGAACTGGGCCAGTCTGTAAAATGCCATTCAATTTCTGTTTTGAAGATTCAATAAAGAAAGTTTATTTCCAGTCTATAGATGTGGTTTGAAGTTTGCACAGGTTAATATTGATCTGTACAACTTGTTTTGTTATATAGCAACAAATAATTATTCCATTTTGCTCCAGTCACTATAAAGGGCTCATCAGCTGCCAGTTTAGAAATGGACATTACATTGTGCTGGCACCTCTCTCATCTCTAAGTGAATATTAATGTTCGTCAGTGAGATGGGCATTGTAAACAGTGGGTAAGGTAACTTGATAATAAAGTACTTTTGGATGAAGACCTATGGACTGTTTTAATATTATACAGAGTTGTGATTCAGGATTTGCTGGGTCGAGAATGAAGATTTATTTTTCCTGACAGAATAAACAGTAATAAAACCCCAACAAAACAACTTCCCAGGATGCTGAGCTCGTATGCCAGAGGCAGGATATTCCTTGTCTCATTTGGGGGGGGGGACAAAAACAAGGTTAGAGCTGAATTGGGCCAGTGTGTTGCCAGTTTTCAGTGTGGCCTGGAATTTTCAGTCAGCGTCCATTCATTTCTTTTGCCTTCACGATGCCCGGCTGCTTCCTTCCCACTACCACCTCCCTGAATCCAGTAGGAGTGTTTTTATTGTTGCTACTTATGTGTTGTTGAAACTGTCCTCTTCAAGACAAAAATCTCACAACTATTTCTGTTGTTTAATGAATGTGATATGCCCATCAGACCGCCTCCTGAGTAAGTATGCTTATGCCCAGAGCAGTGAATCTGTGAGTCTTGGTCACAGCAGCTTCTTTTTTGCAGTGGTCAATGGTAACTGCAGACTCACAAAAAAAAAAAAAAAAAAGCAGTTGGCTGCCTCCATGACAGACTGTGGCCAGGGCTGTACCAGTGTCACATCTTACTTATAGTCAGTAGTGTGGCTTCCAGGATCTATAGGGACAAAGCTTCCAGCCCAGGTCCTGCTTGATTTCTCTATGTCCTGTGACCAGGTCAGGAAGTATTGAAATCAGTACTTTTTTGATAGGGAAACCACTGGAAGAAGTAAGACTCACATCTTACCCTTGTTTTATTGAGATTGTTGTTGTTAGAAATATTGGTTTTCTGCTGTAAACTAGGAGGGTTCACAGCAGAGCTTACAAAGGAATATAGCGTTCTGAGTAAAGGTGGGGTGAAGGTGTCGTTCTTGTCTGACACAGCAGCACAGAGTGTATCTGAGACTGCCGAGACACCCTTCCCAACACGAGCACACGTGAGGGAGTCCTGCTCCCGTCAGGGCACCGCATCCTTTTACTGTGCCTTTACACAGTACAGCTCTTGCTGGCCAGCTTGACTTGCCTGCACTGTTTCAGTGCTGGTGTGTGATGTGTGGGCCCTTAATCTGCTCTTTAAGTGTTGTGCTCTTGTTTCTCAGTCCCTGCACTTCACCTGCTCTCCTTCATGCTTAGCCTCTGTAAATCCAAGGAGTCAAGGCACAGGCCATAGGAAGGCTTTTCAAAAGGAAACACACATGGTGGATAAAGTAGTCATCCCTGAGAACAGCTTCTCAGTGTGAAAGAGAACACCCACACTGTGGTCTCTCTAGGAGTGCAGTGATGGAGCCTGATTCCATGCAGTGTGGTAGTAATTACTGCTGTCGTCCTCTTGAAAGAGGAAGGGAGTCCTAAATAATAGGAGAAAGATGGCAAACTCTCATTCTTACATCAAGCATATAGGTAATAAGGGGAAAATACCGAAAGCTTTCTGGTGATATATCTCTTTAGATTTGAGAAGACTTTTTATTTGTTATTTGAAATACATTGTACAAAGACAAATGTGTGCAGAGATGTGTCCACAAGGCTAAAGAAGCATTGCATAGGTCTTCAACATTAACTCTGCATATTCTTTGCTGGTGCCTGGTTTTAGGATATGACTGCGCGGGACCTGCTACAACAGCGGTACACGCTCCCCAACGGCGACACCGCCTGGCGCTCCTCACCCCTTGTGAGTGCTGCCCGGGAAGGCAAGCTGGTCCTGTTGGATGGCATCCACCGCGTGAACGCTGGCACGCTGGCCGTATTGCAAAGGTTTGCATCATAGACAGTCTCCGTGCCAACCTAAACGCTGAGTTTTCAGGTCCCGAGGAATTTACAGTTCTATATTATTAAGCTGAATACAATATTATTAATATTTGGTTATAAACACATGCCTGTCAGACCCCAAACCTCACCTCCGTGGCAGAATTTACTGTGTAAGAGTTAAAGGATGAAAGTGCTCCAGAGGCTTACAGACATAGATCAAATGTGCAGCAAACCACACAGCTGGAGCGTCTGCAATTTTATCTTAACGATACATCTAGACATCATCCCAGACTACACTGGAGCTGAGCTTGTTGGAATATTTTTTATTATTTAATTTTTTTGAGAGAAAAGAAAGATTTAATATAAAATGTGTATTTATTTGCTTATTTCACTCAGCACAGATATGACCATTTCTGTAGCCATCACTTTCTTATTTTGAGTGAGAAACAGTTATCCACACATTTAAAAAAAATCTCCAGCCTTCCAGAGTTTAATGTCAGAAGATTCTCCTGTCTAATTTCTGTGGACAGTCTTCTCAGCCTGTGTCATTTCAGAGGTGACTGATGCTTTTCATTCCTTTTCTGCTGCAGGACTTTTTAATCTGACTTACTGGGAAGTGTCAAATAAATGAAATAAGCCGTTTCTTCACCCAGCTAACCACAGTTTTTATCGCTGACAAGATGCAGACACTGAGTGGAATGAAAGACTCCAAATGTGTTTGTTGTATTAATCTGGATTTGGTCTGTGTGGGTTTAAAAATAGTAATCACAAAGTTTTAGTGATTTACCACATTTCATAGACCCATAATTTAATATTCTCTGCCAAACAGATAAATGTGGATATAAAATAAGAAAAGGCTCAGCCCTCTCTTGTTGGCTGCCTCTCAGATGTCTGACCAAGGACAAAAGAGCAGCAACAGCAGCAAGGGGCCTGTGCTGCGCTAAACCAGAGGCTCCAGGGTCAGCCTCTGGCAGCCTCCATCCCTACCAGGGCTTCAAATGATCCAGGCTGGAGTTTTGAACATGGGCATTTTAAAATGCTGCCTGGAAATCCTAACTTAGGAAAACTGAGCAAGATGATGTTAAGCATCTATTTTAAATTACTTGTTAAATTTTCACACCAACTATATGAGGTTGGCATTGTTGTCTTAATTATTTTTACCTTAATTTTAGAGTAAAATTTAGAGAGATAGAATGGTTCTTCCTTCTCCGATTGTTCAGCACATTGGACTTATACCCAGGCCCTCCAGACTGCACTGCCTGTGCTCATAGCTTCTAGATTAGTCTTTGCCCTCTGACCTTTGCAAACCTAGCAGTAGAGTCTTACATAGTATGGGAAGCTAGTTGCTTCGGGGCTGCCATGTGGAGGAGCAATGGAGTTATTTCGGAGGCGTTTGATATCTTAAGTCCTGCAATTCCAACAGTGGAAATAGGATAGTGATACTTTCCCTTTCAAAGCTGCATTGGATTCAGGAGTGTGTGTGGCTACTTACACGTGAATGCATGCCCCATGGGTGAGCTGAGGTGCTCATTCGTCTCCCACCTCCTCCTTCCCTTCTTCATGTCTCTTCTCCTTTATACCCATCTCTGGCATTTAGGTCTGCTCCTCGGCAGAGTCCAGCATGCCTGCCCAGGATAGTGCACAGTAGCACTGACGAAGTTACAGTTGTGAAAGTACCCCTAAGACAGCTGTTAGGCTTCTCCTCCAGCATGACATGCTGGCTGAGTGGTGCTGCCTCTCCTAACATCATTGATTAACTTGTTTCCCCCAACCCCTTCCCCATCAGACTGATCCATGACCGGGAGCTCAGCCTGTATGATGGATCTCGGCTACTGAGGGAAGACAGGTACCTGTGCTTGAAGGAGAAGCTACAACTGACCGATGAGCAGCTACAGAACAGGTCATTTGAAGGACATTGTTATCAGTTTGTTTTTAACGTTTATTTATTGTATGTGCATGGATGTGTGTGTACACACACTACAGTTCACATACAGAAGCCAGAGGACAACTCGAGGGAATCTCTTGTCTTCTTCCTCCATTTGGGTCTTGGGGATCGAACTCCTCCTGAGGCTTGGCAGCAAGCACCTTTACCCTTAGAGCCATCTGGCCAGCCCTTGACTACATTATTCTTATCATTAACTTGCTGCTAAGTTGAAAGTAGCAGTCTTTATTTTTAGCTAAGCTAGAGTCAAGCAAAACAGTAACTGTGGATGAGATAGCCTGACATTTCCTAAAACCTAAGTTTTAATCTAGGCCCTACTGACTTCTTAGCCTATACTTTCAAATAACTGTCTCAACTGTATTAAGAAGGTAAGCCAGCTTTACTAGGAAGTCATGGGCATAGCGATGGGTGTCCCTGAGGCATTGCTGACCTCCTGCCCCCAGCTTCCTTATAGCTCTTTCACTGGGTATAACAGTCAAATGCTATGGGTGAGGTTTGATTGGACTCTGTAGCAGGAAACAACATGAAAACATTACAAAACACAAATAGAAAAGATTAGTCCTGGGAAAATGGCTCAGAAGTTAAAGTACTGTCTACACAGGCTTGACTCTAAGTCTGGATCCCTAAAACCCATATAAAAAGCCAGGTACTGTGTATATAGGGACTGCAATCACAGCATGAGGCAGAAGTTCAACCAAGTCAGGCAGATCTTTGAAACTAATTGGCTGACTAGTTTATCCCAGTAGATGAAATTTCATCAGTTAGAGATCCTGTTTCAAATATAAGGGTAGACGCCAGGGTGCAGAGGTGTCAGGGACACAGCTGTAGATAGACCTCTCTGAACTGAAGGCCAACCTTGTTATTCACAGTGAGGTCGGAGGCAGCCAGGCCTACAGCAAGACCATGTGTCAAAAAATATATAACAAAATAAAAAAGGGAGCAATTAGCTGAGGAAAGTTGGCTACCTCTGCTATCTCACACACACACCTGTACTAACAAGTACACACACACAGTACAAGCATAGGCACACACATGCACCTGTGCTAATAAGTACACACATGGTATACAACACAGGCACACACATGTACCTGTACTAACAAATACACACACAGTACACAACTCAAATTCACACATACACCCGTTCTAACAAGTACACCCCCACACACATACACACACAGTACATAGCAGAGGCATAACCCTCTCATGCACCCCCAAATGAAAAATGATTAAATATGTACAGTGCGTATATTTCCTCTAATTGGATTCATTAATTCTGTTAATATCATAATGGTATTATGATTATGAAAGGAGGCCTTGTGTTTGCATGAGCTGCTTATTGAGGTAGAAGGGATAGATAAGCTTGTGAATGTGTCAGTAAAATAAGCATGCCAAATGGCCCAGGAATTGCCAATGTGAGCAAGAATATAAACTGATAAAGTCTTAACACTTGGGGAAATCTGAATGAAGGGTGTGAATGTTTGTGTATAGATCTTTACATTTGAAGAAAAATATTTTTCAACTGCATGCCACTCTTCTCTGATGTCGCCCGCATGCCAGTACCTTCTGGTAGGTCTTCACATATTGGAGATTGGTACACTGTGGGAAGGGGACGTGGTTACAATGATGACAAGTTCTTTCTCACGTACGCTGAACTGGAGCAACCAAAGCTTTACCTTTCCCAAACCAGTGATGTGTACTAACTATTGAATGCATGTTTTATTTTTGCCTGGGAGAGGAAATGTCAACTTCTTGTTACCTGGCTTATTCAAGAATAACAGTGGATTTCAGAACTGCTTTTTGAGGTGTACCTGTCAATCAGCTGGAGCTCGGAAGTGGCTCGATTTGGCACTTAGTTTGTCCCTCTGCATGCACTCGGGGCTTGTACATTAGGTGCATAGGAATCATGCCCAGGGATGAGTACAGACTTTGAAAAAGATGAGTCAGAGCGACTGAGCAACAGCTCTGGAGCTTGCCTGGCAGCTTCCCTTAGGACTGTGGGAGTCCTGTGTTTCTGCCAAATAGCCAGGAAATGACAGCCCTTTTTGGCAGGGGCAGGGGGAGGATTACCTATGTCCTCTCTAACAGTCATACAAAGTTTTGCAAATAAAAACACTCCCAGGAACAGAGTGGCCTTCAGCGTCACCTGGAGGGTTTAGCTTGTGGTGGCCATTTTGCACACTCAGATCCTCTCTATCCCCCAGCACCCTGCAGAGACAGCGCAGGGAGAAAACATCAATACTTACTTGTTCTCATACAGTTAAAAAAGTTCAGTATTTCCTAAGCCAGATAGAACCTTCAAAGCAGTTTATGGAAATACCATTCCTCTGTCCTAAGTTCTGTGACCACATCTCATGTCCATCTTTCCATTCTGAGAGGTTTTCACTCCTAATACCTAGCAGGTTCTTCTGATGTTTACCTCACATGATCAAGCACCATGCTTCCTAGGCATTTCTTGACATGCCAGTATGGAGAATTACCTCTCCATCCTGCACATGAAGTGAGGGTGCCAGCCTTCGTCCACTCTCTGCTCAGTGCACATACTTTTTCTCCACCCCCTTATTCTTTTGGCATTATTATGTTGGTTGGGAATTTTGTTGAACTTTAGTTTTGTCAGGACAATAGAGTCTAGAGTTGTGTTACTCAGTACACTAGGATAGATGTCTCTCTTGCAGGCATCCTGTCCTCCCTAAGGCTGGTAATTACCTGCATGTGGTGTAAGGAAGCACAGCGAGTGGGAGCCTGTATGTGAGGGCGCTGAGGGCAAGTGACCTCATCTACGCACACAGCACTTTCTCCCCTAGTCGCTTCTCTGTTGGTGAAATTTCATCTCCCCAGGCACACCCTAATCTATGATGTGGTTCCACCAGCTTCATATTCCTTATGTAGTACATTCTGGACTCATCTTAGGTTGTCGCTCCTGAGCCACCGTAGACCTTGTTCTCCCTGGTTTCCCACGTTCCCTTTCTCTCTATTGTCCCTGTGTAGATGTAGGTTAAATCTCCTGACCAGAACTTGTATTTTTTTTCTCTTTTATATTCTGTCATCCTTTTGTTGTGTCTTCATTACATTTTCAGAACCAAGAAGTTCTAACAATGATCTTTTCTAAAATTCTTCAACCTGTTAAGGGACTGGAAAGATGGCTCAGCAGTTAACATACAATGCTCTTGCCGAGGGCCTGAGTTTGCTTGGCTCACAACCATCTATAACTCCAGTTTTAGGGGATCTCATGTTCTCTTCTGGCCAGGGAGGAAAATAAAATAAAATGAATTCATTAAAATATTTCTTGTCAGATCCAAAGGAATTTGGATTCAATTCTTGTGTATGACTTAGTAACGACAAATGTTTGATGATTATAGTTATAATTCTGAGGTTCTAAGGTCTATTCAGGCTATCAAGAACTAAATGAAGGTATATGTCTAGGCTCTTTGTCTTTTCTGGCTTTATGACTCATTATCTAGCATGAGTTGATTCTTTATGTTGTCCACATATACCATGCCACTCTGGGCAATAGTGTGTAAAGTCCAAGTTCATGATCCAAATTACCTGACCATTAACTTAGATGACTGCTGGTCACAAAGCTTTTACTTTATAGCATTTAAACCAACTCACTTTCTGTTTTCACTTATGCCTTATTTCCTTCCGGGAGATTAAAAAAAAAAAAATCACAGAATTGGCTAGGGAGGTTTTGTTGTTTAGAAGGACAGACTTTGGAGGGATGGTCAGAGGTCCTGAATCATTGTAGCGGCAAATGGAATGGCTCCTATGGTCTTGCATGAATAGATGAATCTATCTCTTAGGAACGGGGTTCTGAAAACCGTGTCTGCCAGTGTGGGAGCAGAGCCACCTAAGGAGTGACTGTAAGCTCCTGGCTTTGTTGAAGGTGAATGGTTTAACAGTAAAGAAGATCTAAGAACATCTTTGTCTTTCAACCCAGTTCTAAAAATGCAGATTCCCATCTCTGCTTACAGGTAGGAACGGGTTTCGTACTTGTGTTTGGAAAGATTTCTTTGGCTGTCAATAGCAGAAGATTTCTAGTTGTTTTCATCAAGGATAATAGGGTCTCACATATGAAGAGTAAGGTTTGCCCTTAGGAAATACATAGACTCTGGGTCTTGACTCTTGTCAGAAATCTGTCTTTTGTCTTACATTCACTTGTTTCTAAGATCACAATTGAAGGCTCATAGTAGACTACTTAGTGGATGCTTTATTTTTGATTGACTTATTTACTTTTATGTGTGTTAGTGTATTACCTACCTGTATAAATGGGTAGCGCATGAGTGCCTGGTGTCCACAGAGATCAGAAGAGGCCACCAGATCCCCTGGAATTGGAGTTGGTTGTGAAACACTATGTAGGTGCTGGAAATTAACACAGTCCTTCACATGAATAGTAAGAGTGTGTAACTGCTGATCTATCTTCAACTCTAGTAAGTGTTTTTGAATGAGTGCACTATCTTAAGCTGAGAGAGTTTAGGCAGCCAAGGAAAAATGTTTGCTGACTGTTTGGGCTATAAGTCTATTCACTAGGACTACCTTGATGTACTTTAATAAAATGATACCTTGATAGTAGCATAGGGTCCCAGGATTAGCAGTGATGGCTGTGGGTTCCCAACCCTTCCAACTTCATGGCATGAACCCAGTTTCAAAATAATATTTGTCTCCTTCATTGTTTACTTGTTCTTCCAAGGGTCATAACCTAGGTCATGTCCAGATTCAGGGTCTTACATTTTCCTCAGGCAGTCATATACTAACCACCTTTAGAAATGTTAAACTTTTCTTGTATTGTCATACCGAGAGTACATGGTCACAGTGATTAAAAATAGTGTGATGGCCCCATATACCAACCACACCTACGTCTCTGCAGGAAGTACGGACCAAAATAGAACTACTTCCTTTAATGAAGTGCTTCTTTAATGAAGTCCCTTTCCAAAAACTTTTTTCTTTTTTAAAGTAGCTTTGATGCTCAACTTTTTTTTTTTTTCATATATATATATGTAAGTACACTGTAGCTGTCTTCAGACACTCCAGAAGAGGGAGTCAGATCTTGTTACGGATGGTTATGAACCACCATGTGGTTGCTGGGATTTGAACTCCGGACCTTTGGAAGAGCAGTCGGGTGCTCTTACCCACTGAGCCATCTCACCAGCCCTCCAAAAACTTTTTGGAAAGCGGGAGTACAAACTCTAGTGTCTGTTCTTGCTGGAGTCTGATGCAGAGAAGTAATTCAGATTTGCAACCTGTACTTGAATGTACTTAGATATGCCCTACTAGTTTTTATATTGTTAATATTTTGTCTTTATTGGCTGTTATTGAATGTTGAAAATAGTTTACATCTCTCAGTCTTTAATAATTACTGATGAATTATAACAACATTTACAGTTCTTATTAGATTGTATTCTGCAGGCGGCCCTTTATCGTTACTGTGGACACAGTATGAACATTCTCTCTGACCTTCCTAGAAGCTGCAGCATATTTTTAAACAATTTGTTCATAAAAGAAATCAACAAATTTGAGGGAGGTCCCAGATTTTATGTGTTTGATTCCTAAACACAAGCCTTAAGGAAATTCTGGTTTTTGAAACTAATCCTGACCATTTTTACGGTCAAGGAGCAGTAAAGTATAATTACATTTTTATTGTGCATTCTGTTTGTCTGTTGATCCAGGGAATACAGCTTCTTGCATAGATTCATTCAAGAGCAGGTTAAGACTAGCTTTTCAGCAGGAGAATACTTTTAGTTCTTATCCCTTACCACTAACTGTCCTTGGTCTTTTGATCATGGTGATTAGATGCAGCAACCCCCACTTGCTTACCTGTTATTGATTTCCTTGCTTCACTCAGTGCTCAGCTCCTGTATGGAATGCATTAGGAACGTCTCCCTGCAGTGCAGTCCTTGTGTGGAAAGAACGGAACTGTGGCCCGTGCTCACATCTGTGTAACTTGTTGGTTTTGATGGGAGCATTGGTGTTATGCCATAGGAGGCCAATTTTAAATTCCTGTTGCAGCCCATGATCTATGTTGTTATTGAAACCTTCTGTATCAGTCTTTCAAGTTACTTAAATACATTTTCAACCCAGAGGTAGTATAATTCCCTTCAGAAGGCTGGGGCTTATTGCTGACCTGCTTCATTAGGAAGAGCTTTGTTTAGGTGTAATCCATCTGCGGCACTGCGTATTTAGCGTAACCCCTTTTGATCATGTTTGTATATGCCTCTGAATTCATTACCACAACCCTTGTGAAGGTGACCCTCCTATCCTCCCCTTCCTCTTCCGGTCCTTATGTATAGCTTGTTTTGTTTGTTTATAGTCAGTATCACACAGCACGGGATGCACTCTGTTTTGCTAGCCTTTCTACTCAGCTCCTTTGAAATTATCCATGTTGTAATGGTTTATGTTCATCCCATACTGTTTTATTTTATTTTATTTCGATTATGATTATTTTTGGTTTTTGAGACAGGACTTCTCTCTGTAGCCCTGGCTATCCTGGAACTTACTTTGTATGACAGGGTGGCCTTGAACAGCAGAGATCTGCACGTACCACCATTTTATAATACAAACATTAGAAAAGATTTTACATTCTCAAACTTAACCTGTACCCACAAACATATTAAACCCCAATAGTCTTCAATAGTTAAAAAATACATTTTTAGCTACTAACATCTTTAGTCCTTAGGAAATGATTCATGTTTATCTGAAGCAAAAGCCACAGCTTGAATTGTCCTTGTTTTTGTTATCGTTGTTAAATTTTAACAAAGTTAGACCTAACCTCGATTTTATATATTTATAGTCTTTGTTTATGTACTTATAGTGAAGAAATACTGCTTCAGTCCTTCAGCCTTGAGATTACCCCAAGGGCTGCTGATTCACACTGACAGATTTCTACTCTCTGATTTGCAAACTTAGGAAACTTAGGATCAGGAAATGACTCTTCGTATAACTATTTGTATACTAGGAAGCCTAAGGGAGACCCTAGAAGACTAAAAGGTCCTGCTTATCCTGTTATTCAGTGGTTTGGTGGGCTGTTTTTATCACCAGCATGTACCTTTCAGCCCAGCACATAAGCCTGTGCTTATCTGGATTGGTCTCCGTTAGGTTGCAGCTCCTCCCTCCAGTGCTTGTGAGAAGCAATAGTTAAAAAGCAAGCTGTGGACAGTGTATGTTCCAGGCAAGAACCATCCCCCATGTCTACACTCAATCCCCAGCTTCCCTGGCTTCAGTTGCTCTTCGTTTAACAGCGCAGCTTAGCTGTGCTCTGCCTCCTGCCCCTTGGTTTGAGAATACTCACTAGGCATCCCCTTTGGCTTGTCTGGTGGATTTTAACTTTTATTCCTAATTTGCTATCCTCCTCATGTTAAGTGAGAAACTGTACCTGCAGCTTTAATTGTCTGCAGCCAAACTGTGCTCTGTGCCCTACCTTCTGCCCAGGCCCAGCCAGGAGTCAGAATCAGTGAATCTGGCATCTGTAATTGAACCCCAGGATGTCATTACCTGAAGGAGAACTGTGGTCACTTGTCTTTTCTAAGGATCCCACGTGCAGTGTCTGCTGTGATCTGAATGTCCAACAACTCTGAGAGACTCCTGGGGACACGAGGGCCCAGTCAGTGTTGTAATCCTCCTTTGCTTTCCCAGAACAACTTCTTTTGATGCATCATTCCAGACTCTCCTAGAACACACACACACACACACACACGTCTTATTTTTTAAAAGTTTAATCTTACATCTTTAGGATGGTAATTTCCAAAATTGCTTTTCTCCCACCTTACAAATAATGACATGACCTCAAAAATCTATGCAGTCAGGACTTAGAGCTGCGCACTGTCTGGTTGCCACTTCCCCCCTCTAACTCTTCAGAGTTCTTCTGGTTTCACACATGCCCCCCTGCCTGTGCTCCAGCCTCCTGTCCTATAAGTCTTGGGTTCCGCAGTCGCCAGTGGTACAGTGCCAGCTTCATAGCTGTAGTTTTGTTTTCTGCAAACCTTAGCAAGCACCTGGGCTTTTAGTTATTTTCTCTCAGCAAGAACTGTATTACCCTCTTAAAAATGTTTTGTTCCTGGTTAGTCTTAGTAGGATTTATTAATAACAGAACCCCAATAGTACCACCCACCTGGCTGGACCATAGTTCGGGGACCTTATTTTCTGGCTCCCCAGACACTCGGGCACTTGTCTGTCCCGGAGAAGTATCATCTCCCCCCTCCCCCCCGTGTCCTTGGACATTGACATACTTCCACAGATTCCTAGCACAGATTTGTTAAATCAGTTTTAAAATTTTAACATGTTTGTATCATTGACGAATGCCTTCAGCTTTCTTTACCTCTTTGGTTACTAAATACTCTCTTGCTGACCTAATTATAAATTTAATGTGACCCCATATGCCTGAGTTAAATGACTATATTTTAAAATATTTCCCCACCCCAAATGGTGCCTGCTAGCTTCCCTGATTCATACAGAGAAGGCTCCTTAAAAGGGAGATTTTGGAAAGGCGTTAAGTGACCATATAAACAAGGAGGTCTGTGTGATGAATGGAAGCTTGGCATTTCAGGGTAGTTTGGAGCAGTCACTGTGGGAGGGCTAGGGTTTCATGAGCACATATTGTACACTTAGCAGTAATTATCCTATTCTCTGACTCTTGGAGTTTTAGGGTTTTTTCCAAAGTCCATTCTTTGGATAACAATATTGACATTATTAATAGAATGAGAGTTTTATTGGTGAGTTCCATGCCTGATGTCCCAGTTTCTGTTGTGGACAGTTATGTTTTGTTTTGTTTTTTTCTTCTTTCCTTTAGGTCCATTTTTCCTATCCACCCTTCCTTCAGAATCATTGCATTGGCAGAGCCCCCAGTTGTTGGAAGCACAACACAGCAGTGGCTGGGACCAGAATTTTTAACCATGTTCTTTTTCCATCACATGAAGCCACTTGTGAAAAGTGAAGAAATCCAAGTGATAAAGGAGACGGTAAGATAGGCACCATACCCAGCAACCATGTGCTTCAAAAGTCTTGGAGAAAGATCTTGAACATTCATTTTGTACACAGGAATCCTTTTGGGTTACCTAGTAACTGGATGTAGGCATATAATATATGTATTAAATTACACCAAAATTAATGACTTGTATGAATTACTATTCTACTGTGCAAATTTGATTTCAGTAAGACAGTGCCTAACTTGGCTCTGAAGAATCCTATTGGAGCTTACAAAGCAGGAGCTGGTGTTCACAGGCATGCTAGATGTCAGCTTCCTGTCTGTGATCAGCTGCATGCAGAGAGGGTAGCTTGGTGTTATTTGCCTGGCTGTTTCAAAGAGTGCCAGGCCTCAGGTGTTTGCTGAAACAATGAAGTGGTAACTTCATAACTTCAGTGTAGTCCCAGTACTCAGAGACTATCTAAAAATACTCTCCTGGCATTATTTGCTGAATGTCCTCATTTCTTCCTGCTTTTCCTTACTTCCCTCATAAAATAGGTTCCAAATGTACCTCAGGAAGCGCTGGAGAAATTGCTATCAGTCACTCACAAACTCAGGGAGACCCAGGATCCCACAGTAAGTCTGGGCTCTGCCTGCCCCTTTGCTGTTGTTGACCTGATCAGTCTTCAGCTGCTGCTCTTGTCCCTGTGCATAGTGTAGCCCTGGTGCCCCTGCTCTTGTCCCTGTGCATAGTGTAGCCCTGGTGCCACTGCTCTTGTCCCTGTGCATAGTGTAGCCCTGGTGCCAC
>NC_034597.1:69399219-69400552 GCF_900095145.1 Mus pahari
AGTGTAGCCCTGGCGCCACGGCTCTTGTCCCTGTGCATAGTGTAGCCCTGGCGCCACGGCTCTTGTCCCTGTGCATAGTGTAGCCCTGGCGCCACTGCCTTGAGCGCTGTGGCCTTCCTCACTCAGCCATGGAGGATGGCATAGCTTCAGAGGCACCAGTGAGGTCCTGTGGCTCTGCGCTGTCCCTCCATCCTGTCTGTTGAGGGCCACCCTCTGTTGCCTAGGCCTTCATCTTTAGCTTCCAATTTATCTTCGCTGACAGATTGTTCATATTTCTGTTTCAGGAAAAAGATACTTATTCTCTGTAGAAAAGTAGTTAATTGTATGTGTCTGCATATAGGAGTCAGAGACAACTGATAGGAGCATTTCTCTCCTCCCACCGTGTGGGTTCCAGGGATCGCTTTCAGGGTTGTCAGGCTTGGTAGCAGGCACCTTTACCCACTGAGCCAACTTGCTTACACAAGGGCAATAATTCTTTCTTTTTTTCTATCTGCAAAATGGGGCGATGATCTTATAAGACAAGTGTAGTGATTAAATATAAATGCATTTTTTAAATTTTGCTTAATAGTTGCTTAATAAATAGTAGTTTCTTTGTTGAACTGGATACTTTAGGTTTACTATAAATTCAACATATATAACTATCTCTTAAATATCTAACTCTGTTCATGTTCCTGATTTAATCTGCTGAATTGCCTACATTTGAAGCCTTGATACCCCCTGGTCTGTGCCGTTCTGATACAGAGTCACTTATTCTGAAAGCGGGTCTCTCCAGTGGCTGTGCGTTTCATCTGTTATCTGTAGTCAGCAACTGGCCTTGTCTCAGACTTTCACAAAGTTTGTCCTGGAATACTTCTTCCTCTTTATTGACCCTTCACTAGTATAACTATCTGAAGCATGGATCTCTGCTAGTTTTCTGCAAAAGCTTAACAAGTTACCATTACTTTTTAAATTCTTGATAAAGAAATTTTTGGTCTGGACAAAAGATTTTGAAATTAGCCACAATGGAAGTGTCAACAAAGCTGCACATCTGGGAGGCTCCCAGGAGAATTCCCTCTTAGTTCCTTCTCATTGGGGAGACTGCTGCCAGCATCCTCAATCTGTGGTCTCATTGTCCAAGCCTTCTTCTGTATTCCCATCATCTCTGCTGTATCTGTGTTGAGTTTTCTTCTGCCTCCTTACAGAGAGGTGCACAAGATTGCATTTGGGGAATCACCGCATTAATCCAAGACAATGTCCTTTTTTAAAAAATTCTTAATCTCATCTCCAAAGACATCTTTGCCTTAAAAAACCACATTCCTAAACTCCAACAGTGAGAGAGAGAGAGAGAGAGAGA
>NC_034597.1:69402127-69470073 GCF_900095145.1 Mus pahari
AGGGGAGGGGAGGGGAGGGGAGGGGAGAGAGATTGATTTCTGTAATTAGGATGAGGTTTCCGCTAGTCTATGGATATAAGAATATTTAGAAGCCAGGTTGACACTATGTCCTCCTAACAAAACAGTAGTAGTAGGGACTGTGAACTTCACAGCCTGAGTTCTGGCCTACGATCCAATACCAGGTCTCAGTTCCCCTGTCGAACAGTTCCCCTGTGTTAAGTCCAGTTACAACACAGCTGGCTATCCCACAATAGTCATGCCCCTGCTGCATCACTGGGCGTGTCTTGCAGGCTGTGCACCAAAGCTTTCAGGGGTCACAGCCAGGAGGGACTGTTGATGGCTCTTCTTCCCACTCAGTGTTCAGAGCACCCTCTGGCATATGAAATGGAGCTAGCAGGCAGTCTTCCCTGCTCTTGGGCATTCGAACTAGTGCCAGGCGTGAAGCATCTACCTCCGTGTTTTCCTCTCCTTGGTGGCTTTAGGACGTTAGATTTGCTAAGATGTCATGTTCCCAGTCATTCTTTTCCAAGTCAATGTGAGTCAGAGGCATTTTCCTTGTCATTTTATTTGTGTCTTCCCCTCTTGCCTCAAGACTCCAGTAGGGCTTATGATCTTAGGCGTGATAGACATGCTTTAGGTGCATTCTGTTATCTGTTTGCCCCTTGGGTTTCATTTGTTTCCTTCTCTGTGTATCTGTAGAATCAGGATCTTTGCTTGCAGAACAGTAGGTATTTAGCAGGTATCTGATAGAACAATGAATAGATGAATCTTCTATCTTGTCCATGGAGCGATCTTTCTCAGTGAATTTCCAGACTTCTTGTAAACAGTGAATACTCTGTTTGAGGGATCCATTGCCTTTGTCCGTAGATGGAGAACATGCTTACCATGCTGCTGGTTCTGTGACTCCGCTGCCTTGCCAGCCTCACTTACTCAGCCTCTGCTTAAGCCTCTGGGCTCAGCTCACGCTTAGCTTGGCGCTGTCTTTAGCCTTAGCACACATTAAAATGCCTCTTCTTTAGAAATGCCTAGAATGTGTGTTCTCTCCGTTGGCTTGTTCCTCAGGACCCCATTCTGCCAGGTCGCTATCTCTGTCCCCTAAGCAGAAGCTACACGTACCTCCCAGTCTGCTTTCGTGACACTAGAAATACTCACGGTACTGACCCATCACAGTTGCTTGGGTTTATTTTTAGCTCTCCAGTTAGTACTTGAACTCTCTAAGTCTGGGCTTGTTCCGTCTTCCACTCTGACTTTCTAACTGGACCCTGACAGATAATAGATACTTAAATCCTTGAGCAATGAGTGGAGAATTAATTAACAGTTTATTAAGAGATCATCTCTAGGCTTCTTTCCTGGCAGGGCTTATATACATATACATATACATAATTCTTTAAGATGAAGAAAAGAAACATTATTTTTGTTCATGTCTCATGAGATCTTTTGTATTTTAAGCAGTTGAAGGTACTCATAATTGCGCTAATATGAAAAACCCGTTGAGTGTGCCTTTAACTTGCATAACCATGGTAACCAAGGAATGTACTTCACATCCTCACCTTCCTTTCTGCAAGATAAAATTGCTGTTAGAAATTTAATATTACAATGCTAAATACACTAGGACTTTTAAAATTAAAGTCTATTCTGAATTTTTAACTGACTGTCTGAAAGCAGGAGTTACTAAGTCCTTTATTCAACACAAAAATGGCTTACATTATACTTAGCTCCGGTGTTTTAAACAGTAGATGCTATTGTAAAGAATTTGGTGCTGTTCAGTGAAGGAACTGCTCTTCAAACTGTATGAAACCTTCAGGGTTTGCTGGGATGAGATACAAAGCCCATGTGATATTAGCGTACAAGACTGGGATGTTGGGTCTTAGGAAGTTATATTAGTTAATTATTAAACTGTTGGACGAGTCATGTTGGGGTGCATTTCTCAGACCTTGTGTGGTTAAAATAGGAACTTTTCACAGTCTAAGATATTAAGACTGGGAATTCCTTAATTCTCTGTTTTCCTGCACTGGAGTAAGCACTTATTCACAGCTCTGCCTTCTTCCTTGTAGGCCACTTAGCAGGTATTCAGGTCATTTGCTGCCACCTTTTTTTCTATCTTGGTGTCATAACCTTACTATAAGACTTTGTCTTCTTGAGCAAAGACCAATGAAGCAGTATCTACTTCTGGTCTCATTGTCTCTGCTCTTTTGTCTACACTATTGCCAATCAAGTTAGGCCTCAGTCCTGCTTGTAAGAGCACCCATCCCACAGCTTTGAGGCCAGAGCCTTTTCTGTAGTCATTGGTGCTTCAAGCAGTTGGAGAGCGGGCCTTCTAGAAGCATGGCTGGCAGCTCATGTATCTTCCTTTTGCTTTCATGCCCTTGTCCATTTCTCCTGCTCATGTGGCTGCTTTAAGCCACATTTGTCAGTGTTTTGCTTTGTTTTGGCTTATTTTAGCATTAAATTGCATGTCACTTTTAATTAAAATTTATTTATATTTAAACATTCTCTATGTCAAGAATGCACATTGATTGAGAACAAGGGTTCACCAAGTCATTTCCGTGTAAATGAGTTCTTTGAAACTTGTCTAACAGGGGAAAAGTGTTGATGCTGTAGCTGTTGGTCATATTCCTGATCGGGTCCTGAAAGGCTGTGTGACTCATATCATAGCCGAAGCACAGCACCGGTGGCGGCAGAGCCACACCTCCTGGAGCTGAGGGTGGGGATGTTGATGCTCCTGGTGCGGGTTTCACGGAGGTCCCCTCACCCAGACTCATCTTAGGCATATTCCCTTGTCCTCTCTGAACCCCGTGTTACTTCCTCTGTTTCATCTTGCTGCTAAGATG
The DNA here is from genome assembly GCF_900095145.1 of Mus pahari. Taxonomy (NCBI): domain Eukaryota; kingdom Metazoa; phylum Chordata; class Mammalia; order Rodentia; family Muridae; genus Mus; species Mus pahari. The sequence goes on from NC_034597.1 coordinate 69,404,959, forward strand.
CTCAGGGTCACTCTGCCGCCCTCTTCCCTCTTTGTAACAGTTCACTCAGCCTTAGTGACCTCTCAGAGGTCACATAGCTTCAGAAGAGCTTTATTACACTGCCTTAACCTAAACCATGCTGTTGATCTGAGTTGTTAACTAGGTCAGTAATAATTTGATTCATTGCAATTGTGTGGATCTTTGTGAGTGTGTATGGCTACTTTCATTGTAAGGAGGCCATCTGGCTCATCTGTCACTTTTTAAGCATTCCTATCATCTCTGTCATTGTTTTTTGTGTGGTAATCTCTGTCAGGTGTCGAGTACCCCATTGTCTCTGTCATTTGTGGGGCACCCCCCATCCTCTCTATCACTTGTTGAGAACCTGTATGTCATGTCTATTATTTTGGAAATAGCCCTACTTTTCTGGCCTGTGCTAAGTGCTATAGAATCATTTTAGAATTTAATCCTCAGAGCAGTTTCATAGAGGAAGGTACTGTTAGTGTCATCTTGAAGATGCAGGAACAGACTGGAGAATTGTGTCCTTAGTGATGTGTCCAACATCGCATGGCTAGTAAGAACCCAACTTGTCTAACTTTAAAGTCAACGAGCATTAAAGCTTTACTGTGCTGCCTGCCAAGAGAATCTAAAGCACTGGTCAGCAGATATTCTGACTTTCCTGGAGCCTTGGCTCTGTGTTAGCAACTGTATTACTGTATTACTGAAATTAGCAACTGCATTAGTGCATTACTGAAATTTGGGGCAAGTGTAGGAAACAATAAAGGAACTTATTCCAACAGTATTAAGGAAAGGGTTCCAGTAGCAATCTGCCACTGAGGTGGTAAACTGGTTGACATCCTTGTGGTCAGCGACCTAAACTGCCCACAATTCCTTTTTTGTATTTCAGAGACCACAGATTTCCTTAGAGGTCTGAGTTCAGAGTATCTTAACAAGTCAGCTGTGTGAAGAAGAAAAGCGAGAATAGTCAATTGTACGTAAGGGTTTTGTGAGGCAGGTGTGACCTGCATTTAGAACAGCCTTCTCTCCTCTACTCCCTCCCCCACCAAGAGACCTCAGTTAAATTTAATTGATAAATGCTTTCTATAGATTAGTAAAACTATCCTGGAGACTATTTTAAGTATAAAATGGATTCTGTTCATTTTTATTCATAACTCATTCCTCGCACATATTTAAATTTGTCCTTGTCCCTCAGGAATAGTGAATTATATGGTGACATCTATCTGCAGGGGCATTAACAAGTTGAAGTGGAACTCTTAGCAGGCTGTCTTTGCCTTCTCATAGGCACAGTCCTTGGCAGCCTCACTTTCCACCCGTCAGCTCTTACGGATTTCTCGCCGGCTCTCGAAGTATCCCAGCGAAAACCTTCATGATGCCATTACCAAAGCCTGTCTTTCCAGGTAATTCTGTTCCCCTGTTGCCAGAGTTCAAATCCCTGACCCTTGGCTAGAGTGGTACCATAAGCTAGATTGACTGTCCCTGTTCACAGTCTGTAAGAAGTATTACATTAACCACATAGCTGGCTCAGCCTTGCTCTCAGTTGTTAGAACATACTTTGTAGTTATTCAGGAATAAAAGCAATTTTAAGGTTGGTTTAGTGGTAGAGAATGCCCTGAGTTCAATCAGTAGTGCCAGAACATAAAATAAGAACAGAGTAAATACATTTCCCAAGTGTTTCATGGATGAGAAAACTGTTCTAGTCACTTAGTTGGGTCGCATGGGAGTAAACAGTGTGCTTGTGATCTGTGTGGTTGTCCACGGGTCTTCTGAGCAAAGTTTCCTAAGCATTAGGATTGCCACTTCTCAAATTGGGTCTGCAACTTGTCTTAATAGTACTGATCCTGTAGCTACATTTTATAAAACTAACATCTTTTCGTGTATACTAAAAGTTCATATATCAGTTTGGAAGTGATTATAATCTACATCACTTGCAGAATTTTCTTACAAAATCATGTTTGTATGAAATTATTTTAAAAGATTAATAAGGGATGGAGAGATAGCTCAGTGGTTAGGAACACTCAATGTCCTTACAGAAGACCTGCATTCAGTTTCCAGCATCCAAATGACAGCTCCCAGCTGTCTGTAACTCCAGTCCCAAGGGGTCTAGTGTTCTCTTCTGGGTTCCATGGGCACCAGATACACATGTGGCACACAGACAAGAACTCCATACACAGTAAATAAATAATTTTAAAGAGAATATGTTCTCTAAAAATAAATTCAAAGATCAACAAGAAAAGATTAATAACAGTTCCCAGTAGGCAAAGTTTTTCTTAGATTATTTTATATATTTTAATATTTTAGACTATTATTTTTAATGATATTAGTTATACTTGTTGTCTACTCCTTGACAAGAGGAATTAAAGGAGAAGTGTTTGGCTTAGGGAACTTTGCAGTTGTCCTTTGTGGAACTTTTCTTGTAAATGCCTTGTGCTATGGCTTCAATTCTCTCTCCCTGTGGTGCATCCAACTGAGCTCAGACTGCCTGCAGCGGAATTTCTTAAATAGCCCATAGTTGTAAGAGATATTATGCTTGTGTTTTAAACAGAATAATATAAGACTTCTAAACAAATTTCAAAGCAAAGAAGTCTCAGCTGCATATTTTTAAGTCATAAGCTGCAGAGACAGCATAGTCTGTTTGGGGCAGGACCTAAGAGCAGAGATGCAGATCCTCAGGGCTAAGCAAAGTAGGCAATTTAGAAGACTAGGGAAAATAATCACTGCAACCTGTACGATTCTTTGTTTAAGAAAGTAACAGTGTATCAAGAAATAAGAACTAATCAAAGAAATGAAGAAGGATCAGCCAGGAGAGTAAATACAAAGCCTCTGCAAGTAGTGAGAATGTGGAAAGACAAGGCGAGAATAACGCAGATGTTCGACTATTGAGTAGATGATTTTTAAAAATTATTTTATTAGATATTTACTTCATTTACATTTCAAATGCTATTCCAAATGTCCCCTATACCCTCCCCCCACTCTGCTCACCTGCCCACTTACTCCCACTTCTTGGTCCTGGTGTTCCCCTCTATGGGGCATATAAAGTTTGCAAGACCAAGAGCCATCTCTTCCCAACGAAGGCTGAGAAGGTCATCTTCTGCTATATATGCAGCTAGAGACANGAGCTCTGGGGGTACTGATTAGTTCATATTGTTGTTTCACCTATAGGGTTGCAGACCCCTTNAGTTCCTTGGGTAATTTCTCTAGCTCCTCCATTGGGGTCTCTTGTGTTCTATCCTAAAGATGACTGTGGGCATCCACTTCTATATTTGCCAGGCACTGGCATAACCTCACAAGAGATAGCTATATCAGTGTCCTTTCAGCAAGTTCTTGCTGGCATATGCAATAGTGTCTGCATTTGGTGGCTGATTATGGGATGGACCACCGGCTGGGGCAGTCTCTGGGTTGTCCATCCTTGCGTCTTAGCTCCAAACTTTGTCTCTGCAATGAAAGAAGTTTCGTGGGTATTTTATTCCCTATTTGGGGGAAGAATGAAGTATCCACGTGTTGGTCTTCTTCTTGATTTTCTTGTGTTTTGGAGATTGTATCTTGGGTATTCTAGGTTTCTGGGCTAATATCCACTTATCAGTGAGTGCATATCAAGTGAGTTCTTTTGTGATTGGGTTACCTCATTCAGGATGATATCTTCCAGATCCATCCATTTGCCTAAGAATTTCATAAATTCATTGTTTTTTTTATAGCTGAGTAGTACTCCATTGTATAAATGTACCACATTTTCTGTATCCATTCCTCTGTTGAGGGACATCTGGGTTCTTTCCAGCTTCTGACTATTATAAATAGGGCAGCTATTTGTAATACTTCACATAGTGAAGCATGTGTCCTTATTACCAGTTGGAACAGCTTCTGGGTATATACCTAGAAGAGGTATTGCTGGATCTGCCGGTAGTACTATGTCCAGTTTTCTAAGGAACCACCAAACTGATTTCCAGAGCGGTTGTACAAGCTTGCAATCCCACCAGCAATGGAGGAGTATTCCTCTTTCTCCATAACCTTGCTAGTATCTGCTGTCCCCTGAATTTTTGATCTTCACCATTCTGACTGGTGTGAGGTGAAATCTCAGGGTTGTTTTGATTTGCATTTCCCTGATGATTAAGGATGTTGAACATTTTTTCAAGCAAATGGTCTGAAGAAACAAGCTGGAGTAGCCATTCTAATATCAAATAAAATTGACTTCCAACCCAAGTTTATCAAAAAAAGACAAGGAGGGGCACTTCATACTCATCAAGAGTAAAATCTACCAAGATGAACTCTCAATTCTAAATATCTATGCTCCAAATGCAAGGGCAGCCACATTTATTAAAGAAACTTTAGTAAAACTCGAAGCACACATTGCACCTCACACAATAATAGTGGGAGACTTCAACACCCCACTCTTACCAGTGGACAGATCCTGGAAACAGAAACTAAACAGAGACACATGGACACTAACAGAAGTTATGAAACAAATGTATTTAACAGATATATACAGAACATTTCATCCTAAAACAAAAGGATATGCCTTCTTCTCAGCACCTCATGGTACCTCCTCCAAAATTGACTATATAATTGGTCACAAAACAGGCCTTGACAGATACAAAAATATTGAAATTATCCCATACATCCTATCAGATCACCACGGACTNAGGCTGATCTTCAATAACAGCATAAATAATAGAAAGCCAACATTCACNTGGAAACNGAACAACACTCTACTCAANGATACCTTGGTCAAGGAAGAAATAAAGAAAGAAATTAAAGACTTTTTAGAGTTTAATGAAAATGAAGCCACAACATACCCAAACTTATGGGACACAATGAAAACAGTCCTAAGAGGAAAACTCATAGCTCTGAGTGCTGCCAAAAAGAAACTAGAGAGAGCATACACTAGCAGTCTGACAGCACACCTAGACGCTCTAGAACAAAAGGAAGCAAATTCACCCAAGAGGAGTAGACGGAGTAGATGATTTAGATGGGAGGCATTTGGGACAGGACTTGGCAGTAACACAGAAGAAGTAAAATGCACTGAAAGCATGGGCTGTGGAGAGTAGGGCAGCACACACTGCTGGTGTTCTCCAGCCTGGGCACAGGGAAGCAGAGCATTGTGGGTTTATCATTGAGTAAGCAAAATGTTCTCAAATCATTTGAGATGATGGTTGCACTACTGTGAACACAATTAAAACAACTGAATCATACACTTTAGGCAAATTGTGTAGGCGGAAATTTTGCATCAGTAGATCTACTATTAAAATAAAATTAAAATTAAACCAGAATAAGAAAAGACTGATATTATAGCTGCCAAGAAGTTAGTGCTAGATTTTAATGAGCAGAATCTGAGGGTCTGGATGTGTGAGAGAGTATCTTCACCAGAGCTCCTTGCTGTAAATAGACATGTTTGTTGCCAGTTTTGACTGAAGTGGTTTTGCTCTTATAACCAGAAAATGCTGGAACTTTGTGTGGGAAAGAAAGCTTGGTATATAAAATCCAGTGCCTGTGTGACCTGGTGCAAGTATGAGGTCTGTGTTGACACTGTCTTATTAGGGTGAAAACTATAGAGTGCTATTTTAAGTTAACTCATTCATAGTTTTGAACAACTGTCAGCTTCATAGACTAGCAACCCTAAAACCCAGTATACATCAATACTGGTATTAAGCAGTCCATCTGAATATAGGGTCACAATCAAAAATTAGAAACTTGGGACTGGAGAGATGGCTTAGCAATTAACAGCACTGGCTGCTCTTACAGAGGACCTGGGTTCAATTCCCAGGACCCACATTGAGGTGGCTCCTAACCATCTGTAAATTCAGTGCCAAGGGATCCAGCAGCAGCTGGCCCCTGTGGGCGTTAGTGACATAACTGGTAAACAGACGTATAAGTGGGCAAAACACTTAAAAAATAATATTTTTAAGTTAAACTATACTTGAGAAACAAATTGTGAAGGAGATTTATCAGATCAAACATTGATAAATAGAACTCCAGGAACCCAATGTAAAATATTTGATTTCCCAGTGAATATACTTCAGATGGTGTAAATGTTAGAAAAGCCAGCAAAGGAGACCTGGAGTTGTGCATTTGAGAGAAAAAGTAAACAGAAATGTGTAACAAGAATTTTGAAATAAGATTGCTATTGGGCTAATGAATAGTAGAGACAGAGCTGTAGAAGCATTGAAGAGGGTGGGAGCTAGCACAGCAAGTTGAAGAGATGGAAAATGAATGGTTGTTAGTAAGCAAAAGATAACAGGAGAAAGACTGAGATCCACCTAATGGACCTTTTGTGTGGTTTGGAGGGATTAAACCCAAAGCCCTGTGCATACTAATCTAAACCCCTATTCAGTCTTTGAATAGAATAAGAAACAGGAATTATTCCAGCAGATTTTAACAAAGTGTGTTCTAGATCAGTAAGATGTGAGTTTATAGGTTGAAATGTGTCAGTTCCCAAATGGAGCAAATTAAGCAAATTCCCATGGTGTAACTCAGCAATAAGGACAGTCCTAAACGTTTCAAGAGGAAGTCTGCAAGAAGCAAGGGTTATACATAGAACCTGAGAACAGCCACAGTCGATTCCAGAAGCATTAGATATCTGTTCCTAAGTTTCTGTGGTATAAGTGAGAAAAAGAGATTTGATAAAAACCCAGTTCCCCAAGCTTCTGCAAAACAACCAACAGATTGGAAAAAGATCTTTACCAAGCCTACATCCAATAGAGGGCTAATATCCAATATATATATAAAGAATTCCAGAAGTTAGACTCCAGAGAGCCAAATAACCCTATTAAAAATGGGGAACAGAGCTAAACAGAGACTTCTCAACCGAGGAAACTCGAATGGTGGAGAAGCACCTAAAGAAATGTTCAACATCCTTAGTCATCAGGGAAATGCAAATCAAAATGACCCTGAGATTCCACCTCACACCAGTCAGAATGACTAAGATCAAAATACCAGGTAACAGCAGATGCTGGCAAGGATGTGGAGAAAGAGGAACACTTCTTCACTGCTGGTGGGATTGCAAGCTGGTACAACCACTCTGGAAATCAGTCTAGCAGTTCCTGAGAAAATTTGACATAGTACTATCTGAGGACCCAGCTATTCCACTCCTGGGGATATACCCAGAAGATGCTCCAACATGTAATAAGGACGCATGCTCCACTGTGTTCATAGCTGCCATATTTAGAATAGCCAGAAGCTGGAAAGAACCCAGATGTCCTCAACAGAGGAATGGATACAGAAAATGTGGTACATTTACACAATGGAATACTACTCAGCTATTAAAAACAATGACTTCATGAAATTTGCAGGCAAATGGATGGANCTNGANNATATCATCCTGAGTGAGGTAACCTACTCACAAAAGAACATACATGGTATGCACTCACTGATAAGTAGATATTAGCCCAAAAGCTCAGAATACCCAAAATACAATTCACAGACCACATGAAGCTCAAGAAGAAGGAAGACCAAAGTGTGGGTACTTCAGTCATTCTTAGAACAGGGAACAAAATACTCATGGGAGGAATTATGGAGACAAAGTGTGGAGCAGAGACTGAAGGAAAGGCCATCCAGAGACTGCCCCACCTGGGGATCCATCCCATACACAGTCACTGTTGTGGATGTCAAGAAATGATTGTTGACAGGAGCCTGATATAGCTGTCTCCTGAGAGGCTCCTCCAGAGCCTGACAAATACAGAGGTGGATGCTCACAGCCAACCATTGAACTGAGCACGGGGTCCCCAGTGGAGGAGTTAGAAGGGTGTGCAACCCCATAGGAAGAACAATATCAAGCAACCAGACCGTACCCTTCCCCAACCCCAGAGTTCCCAGGGACTAAACCACGAATCAAAGAGTACACATGGAGGGACCCATGGCTCCAGACTCATCTGTAGGATGGCTTTGTCAGGCATCAAAGGAGAAGAGGTGCTTGGACCTGTGAGGGCTTGATGCCCCAGTGTAGGGGAATGGGAGGGCGGGAGGCAGGAGTGGGTAGGTGGGGGAACACCCTCATAGAAGCAGAGGGGGGAATGGGATAGGATGTTTCTGGGGAGGGGGTCAGGAAAGGGGATAACATTTGAAATATAAGTAAAGAAAATATCCAATAAAAAATGGGAGAAAAAAACAATGCAATTTCCCAACTATAGCCAAACTCCTCTTAACCCTGGAATATTCTTAGTACATCATGGATAAAGGCAAAAGTTCTTCAACTTGATAAAGACTGCTGAATTGAAATTCACAGCAAACATTTCTCATGGTAAAATACTTGGCATATTTCCTTCAGCATTAGGAGAAAATGATTAGAGTATCTTCACTTTTATCCACTGTGTCTGCCCAGGATTACATGATCGGTCATAGTAAAAGTATTCAAGAGACAGTCATATAAATTACTAGAACAAATAGAGTCTAATGAAGTTCCTATGTTCACAGACCGATGGCATTCTTGTACTCTTGCTGACAAGAGTCAGTCAAATAAATGACATGCTATCCTTCTGTGGAGGAAAGAATCAATCTATTGATGGTTGACAGAGGAAAGCTCTCCTTATGGCTGCATAGAAGAGATTCATTGTTATAAAAGTGCCCTCCCAGCAGTCTGCATGTGCATAGTCAGAATCCCACAGTTAATAGTGAATTTGACAAGTGAGTCTCAGGTTGGCATGGGAATAGAAAGCTCCAAAAATAGCCAAGGAAAATCTGAGTTTGTGTGATCAGATAGTGTCTGTTGTATAGCTGCATTCTTCATCACCATGTTACGGCAAAGAAACTGAAACTATAGAAGCTACAGATCTGTGAAGCTTAGTGTGTGTGAACACATCATTATTAATGTAGAAATGGATAGACATGCCAACAAAGGGTTAAGACAAACACATTGTCTTATAAAAGAGGAAAATCTGGTTATGTACCCAAAGGAGTGTAAGCTACAGTGGAAACTAAAGCCTAGGAGCATGCTTGACAAAGCTGATGGTCAAGGGTGGGCTAGCACCCAGAAAACGACTAATTAGAAAGGAAAAGAACTGGGCCTGCATAGGCAAAGGATTGGCTAGGCCTATACGTGGAGAATGAGTGGTTCCAGTCCACAGTTAACACTTAGCCGGATGCTGACCTGATTACTGATCAGACCAGCGAGCATGCAAACAGTCCCAGGTACCATTCTACTCTTAAGCTTTTGGTAATAGTCTCTGAAGTTTTCTGGAACGTTAACAGATTTTAGAGTTTTTAAATGTTTACTTTTTAATCTCTTAAATAGATAATTGCGCATGATAACTAGTATTTCCAGTGTTCTCAGAGGACCACAGTAAAAGTCGGTTTTCTTAGCACCCTGGAACCCTTTGGAAATGGGTCCATCACCTGTCTTGTCCACTCATCATCTGTTGCTGTTAGCAAACCTACAGTGGGGTATTGTCCTGCCTGCCTCAGAGGAGCACAGAGGCAGGAAGGAACCAAAGATTATTGGTGCATGCAGGACAGTAGTGGCACACACCTTTAGTCCCAGCACTTGGGAGGCAGAGGCAGGCAGATTTCTGAGTTCGAGGCCAGCCTGGTCAACAGAGTGAGTTCCAGGACAGCCAGGGCTACACAGAGAAACCCTGTCTCAAAAAAACAAAACAAAACATTAATGGTGCATGAAGTGGGTTTTCCTTTCTTAATAACCTCTTTTCATATTAAAGCAATGAAAGGAACTAAATTTCATTGAGACTTTAAAGACAAAAATGAAAAGTTTCATAAAATACCCATGAAGTACTTATTAAGCAGATAAAAATCAGGAGAAGCCAGCCTCACTCTGGGCTCTGTTTCGTTTACGCTCCTCATCTGAGTTACTGTGTAGTCCTTCCCTCTTTGCTCTGCATATGACTCCAGAGTTGTAGCATACAACTACATTATTTGGTGTCTAGATACTCAAAACCCAGGGCTAGAGCAAACATTTAGAGGCTCGGGACATACTCAGTTTGAGTTCTAAATCTGCCTCTTTTATAGAAGGATGAAAGGCTACCATATATAGATTTCTAGTCCACTCTGTTATTTTCCATTACATTGACTTATGTACTTCTACATAAATTTGGAGGAAATGATCTTTTAGTAGTAAAATATTGGATAGAGTTCTAATAATCCAATCAGAAATAAAGATTAACTGTCTTGGAAAGTGAAGTAATGAAAAAAATTATTCTAGGCACCAAAAACTAAGTTACATACATTGTAAAAAAAAAATTCCAAATTATATAAAATTAATAGTATGTGTATAATATTTCTACTTTGTAAATGGTTATATAATTAATTTTAAAATAAGTCTGATACTAATCATATCCAGTGTTTAACAGTTATCATCATGAAATTTTTACTGTCTCCAGGAATAGAGACTGACCGTCTAGAGACAGCTTTGTCTTAAAATCTGATTCTGTTTTTTAAGGCTGTGATTAAAAACTTCTTTGGACTTTTCTCTTAGTTAGGTTCATTAACTGTAAGTCTACTAGATCTAAATAATTGTATTTAAAGGCCGTTGGAAAAATACTGAATTCCATTTGTAGAACTGCCTAAATACCTTGAAGCTTTGAAACCATATTAATAAATTGCACATATAACAAATAACCACAGATTACAAACTAGACTATACTATGTTAAGTCTTTTAATACCATTTGAAAATTTTCAGTTCCAATCACCAGTATAAATTAATTTCTTATACATTCTAAATATGACTCTTTGATCTCCATTGTGCTGCTAAAGCGTGTTATCTTACTCTTTCAACAAGGCGTCCCTGTGGAGCTGGTTAGCCCTGGCTATCTTTGTGCCTCAGCCGACCCACTGCCAGCACTACTGCAGTATAGGTCCTCATCTGGTCCTTTAGGCCTAGTATTAACATCTCTCTTCCCAAGTCTCCTATCTTCTCGTCTTTGGACAAGACCAGGAGTGTTCCCCTGTAGGGCCAGCCTGAGATGTGTTAGTAGACACTGCAGAGACCAGGGCTGCTGAGAATGGCAGACAAGTCAAAGCTTATGAGTGCTAAGTATCAGTCCAGGCGATCTGACAGGGGGAGTAGAAAGGCCCAGGAAGGGCCCAGTATTCCCAGACTCTGGGGCAACTATGAGAAGAATGTTGGGCATGATGCCAGGTCAAAAGCTCAAGAAACAGGACAGAAACCCCCCCATAATGGGTTTGGTAGATAAGGTGGGGGCTTGGTTTTGAACAGCGAAGCCATGATCTAAGACCTGTGATGACTTGTGAACTGGTAAGACAGAAACCTAGAGGTATGTAAACTTCCCCATGATCTTATAGGACCCAAGTGAGTCAGTAGGTAAGACACAGTGTTAGGTCTGTGGCTCAGAGTCTTATGGGGACAGGAACTCATAACCCTCCTACACCCCCCCCCAGTGTTTTACACTCTTGTTCACATGCCTTCTGGCTTATGTCAACCTTTGTACTATTAGGGGTGTGTTCTCAAGTCTGAGGGAGCATGTGCAAGGTTTAGTACTATGTAAACCTAAATGTGGATGGTGTTTTCTGCACTTGTATTTTTGGGACACTGCATTCCATGATAGTTGCTTTATACTAGCACAAAATAGGCAATCACTGACTAAGATCCTACCTGTGAGTTAACCGGGATCATAAATTCTAAACATAACTTGGTGTAGAAGAAAAACTGTTCCAAGCCACAGTGCTTACAGTGTCTTTATGGTTGAAGAGTGTCTTGTCACGCACAGATTGTTACTTTGACAATAAAATAGGTAGAAAGCAATTTCTTAATGGAAGGAAATACAAAAATGAATTATCTTTCTGTAATTTATGTTTAAAAAGTAAGGAAAGCCACATTAATCTACTTCTGCTGATTTAAATTTGTGATTGCCACCTTAGAGCAGGCTAGAATATTGCTGTTTTATTTACTTAGGAAAAATTTGATATGCCACAATATACAGTTACACAATAAACAAATAGGAAGTACACAAAATCCACTTATGAAAGCCCAAGTTTTCATCATAATCTGCAGAATGTATATAAGTGAATATTGGCATTATATATAAGCTTAGTTATTAAAGATTACAGTAACATGTGCTTGACACACAGTTTCTCCTTAATTGGTAATTAGTGAAGGACTGTGTGTTAAAAGATACTTAGAACTGAAGAAAGCATTGCGTTCATCACAGCCCTGCATCCCTATTACTAGGTTCTTACCAAGCCTTGCTCGCTCAGCACTGGAGAAGAATCTGACAGATGCTGCAATAGAAACAAAAGCTGACGACAGCCTGGAACCAGAGCTGGAGAATTACAAGTGTAAGTACTTGACTTGGCTAGTTGGTTATGTAACAGTGATCAAACACTTGGTATGAGAGCTTTCAATAAAGCTCTTGTTAAATCCATTTTGTTTTGTGTATTGTACTTAACAAGTGAATCTGTATTCCTTTCTCTAAGAAACAGTCTGGGGTCAGACATAGTGGTGCATTCTGTGAGTTCAAGGCCAGCCTGGTATACAAAGTGAGTTCAGCCAGGGTTTTTGGTTTGGTTTGGTTTGGTTTTGGTTTTTTTGTTTTTTAATTATTTTATTAGATGTTTTCTTTATTTACATTTCAAATGCTATCCTGAATGTCCCCTATACCCTCCCCCCCGCCCTGCTTCCCTACCCACCCACTCCCACTTCTTGGCCCTGGTGTTCCCCTCTATGGGGCATATAAAGTTTGCAAGACCAAGNGCTCCTCCATTGGGGGCCCTGTGTTCGATCCAATAGCTGACTGTGAGCATCTACTTCTGTGTTTGTCAGGTACCAGCATAGCCTCACAAGAGGCCACTATATCAGGGTCCCTTCAGCAGAATCTTTCTGGCATGTGCAATAGTGTCTGGGTTTGGTGGCTGATGATGGGATGGATCCCCAGGTGGAGTAGTCTCTGGATAGTCCATCCTTTCGTCTTAGCTCCAAACTTTGTCTCTAACTCCTTTTATGGGTATTTTGTTCCCTATTCTAAGGAGGAATAAAGTATCCACATATTGGTCTTCCTTCTTTTTGGTTTTCTTGTGTTTGCAAATTGTATCTTGGGTATTCTAAGTCTCTGGTCTAATATCCACTTATCAGTGAGTGCATATCTAGTGACTTCTTTTGTGATTGGGTTACCTCACTCAGGATGATATCCTCCAGTTACATCCATTTGACAGCCAGGGTTGTTATACAAGAGAAACCCCGTCTCCAAAAACAAAAGCCAAAGCCAAAGCCAAACAAATAAAAATCAGTCTGAAGCCATTTTTTAATATCACTTCTTTCAGTGGATAGCAGACAAACCCCTGCCCCCACTTTGCATGTGTGCCAAGAGTCAGTTTTATACTAACATACTAAAGGTTTTAGAAGTTTTTGTTGTAAATTAACTTGTCTAATTTTGACAAATAAATGTCTTTGCATATGTGTTTCACCATACAGACGAGAATTCTGTTTTCGTCATACATTCGCATTTTGAGGGCTGCCAAGTTTCCTTATGGAGCATGTCAGGGAGCACTTTCTAGGGTGACATAGACTAATGTAATGAGAGTCCCCTCTGGTCCCTCATTCACCCACAGAGCCACCTCTCTGCTGCGTACCCAAAAAGAGAAGCTTGAACCGGGGAAGACTGAACACTCTAAACGTTTCCTGTCCTTCAGTTAGAACACAGGGAAAATTTCTATTCTTAGTAGAAGTCCTTGTCCTTCAAAGCATGAGTGTGTGACTCTTCTCCAACGGGACTGTAATGGCTGCTTTTGTGATTAGTGTTTTAGTAACTGTGGCTGTATTGAACCAAGAATTTAGTATTAAGGAAATTGAATGAATTTTAAAGATTAATCTATAAATTTGATATTGATGGGTCTGAGCAGATGTGCACGGGCCACTCACAGAGACATAATAACCCTGGACATATGGAACCTTAACGTTATTTGATTAGAGCTGGTAACATCTGAGGGAGATTGTGTTGTCAGGGTGGTAGATGGCTCAGTCCAGGAAAGGTCAGGCCTGGCAGCATCCATCTAAGCTTCCTGCAGGGGATGAGGGACCTAAATGAGGAGATTGTTCACTTGACTGGCTTCATTCATCTTAAAAGCTACCATCTTATGGAGAATGTATTTAATTCCCTCTCCTGTTGAGAGCTCAGGCCCGCTGAACAACCTTCTCACGACGGCTTGCACTCCACATAGGTCTCTCTCCAAGTAATATGGTGATGGCAATCTATGTAGCACCGTCATAAAAAGGATGAGTCTTTATATTCAATGCCATAGTCTCCAATTCTTATCAGAATATATGGTTAATGTTCTCCTGAAATTATACTTGCCCTCATTTGTGATGGCAAAACCAGTCCTTGAGCCTACAAAGCCAATATCCTTGGCAGAATTACGCAGACAGTGTGAGACTTCTTGAAAAACAGCTAGGCTGCTTCCTCCCAGTGTGTCCTCTTTGTAGTTGAAACGTTATCAGCAAGCACTGGTTGTATGAACAAAATGACCCTGAAAGCCTCTATCTACTGAATAGCCTTGTTCTGTAAGCTGAACTCTAGTGGGTGTTGTTGGACCTTACATTGCGTGCGTTACCTCAGCAGATAGGTGTATACGTCGGTTCGTGGCCACATTCTTGCTCTTTTTCTTTGTGGACCTATATTGGGTCTACAATATAAACTGGAGAGCAACAGTGTTTTTGGTTTATTTTTTCTTTGCTTACTTTAAATCCTGAAGACCTGGAGGTTACAGAGGCCACCTTGTGTTGTGTATTGGCTAGACTAGGCTTCTCTGGATATTAGCAAGATGTTGCTGAGACTAATGCTCTGTCCTGTACAAAATGTTCAGGTGAAGTAGTCGCCGGGTCTCTGAAGATTGGCACCGTCAGTGTGCCAGTGCACAATGCCCATGAGAAGATGAAAGTGCCTGATGTCCTTTTCTACGACAATGTTCAGGTGAGACCATTGCTTTGTGATCTTGAGCTAATCACATCATAGTTGTCAATTCTGATCCAAATGACACTGATGTGTAATTGTAGTCATTATTTCCTAAATTGAGTTCAGGTAAGGTATGAAGTGCTGAAATATTTTTAATTACAGCGATATAAGACTTAAAATTCCTTCCAATGGTCAAAATTAGAGGAGTTACTGCTATGGGTTTAAATATATGCGTGCTATGTGCACACATGTGTATGACTGTGCTTGAGGCTAGAAAAGCATTTTATTGAATAAAAACCAACAGACCTATTGGTTATCGCTTTGGTGTCTAGTTAAGTCCTTTCTGTAGCTCACAGGAGGTAAGCATCCTATACATCCTGTCTTCCTCTTTCTTCCTTGCTGCATATTCCAAGGCTTCTCCTTTGCTTTCCTTATTTCTTTGGAGAGTGGACTGTGGCAGAGATTTTGCCTTCAAACCTTACCAGTAACTATGGACTGTTTCGGAAGACACAGAAATAAGTTTGAACTTAGAAAGCTTTATTATTATAAGATTAATTTCTGTAAGACTTGGTTCTACTAAGTATTTCTGAAGCTGTTTTCTATTTCTCCCACTTGTATATTTCTTTTATCATAAAAGCTTGCTTATTTTTTGTAATTCTTATTTTCTAACCTGCATGCAGATAATGACATTTACAAATTATGTTAGCACTTGTCTTTTTAACTTTTTTAAGGAATAAGTATCATAATTTATGCCTCTAAGTAAGATAAATAGTATAAAGATATCTAGGCAAGTTTTTTCTTTCTTAATAAAATAGTTCTATTTAAACATTTATATATCAAAACTATACTTTTTATTTCATTCTACAATCAGTTAACTGATGTTTTTCCTTTCAGACCACTGAATCATCGTATATCAAAGGGGTAGAAAATGAAGTTATATAGCTAGAAGGAAAGTACTCCTATCTGTGGTATAAAAACAAAACCCTGATTGAAAGAAACAATAATATTTCTAAGCACTCTGTTCAAATTTCACATTGTATCCACATAGCAGAAATGAGAAAAAGAAAAGAATGTGAAATTGTTACAAGTAACAAAGAAAAAAAACTCCAAAATAGTTAAGGTTGCAAAGGCTTCATGACCTAGAACGGATGTAGAAGAGCAGTTTAGTGGGAAGGAAGACCGTTGTGTCCCTGTCCTTGAACAGTGTCTGTTGCTATGCTATTGGTGACACAGACATTGAGGACTGCAGGTCCTCAGTGAACTTTCCACGCACGCCTCGAGGGGCTTTGTGTAACCCTCCAACTGTTCCTCCTCCGGCAGAGCATAACAAATGAGCCGTTAGAAAGGATTTAGTAGCTGCAGTTCTGGCTTCCTTAGGTTTGCTTCTGCAGTAGGCATCACCCCTTCACTTTTGCTGCATGTTGTCTTAGAAACAGGAATCCCCAATGTCACAGAGGGCATATCCAGTCCATCTTTTCTGTGATGTCCTGTTGTCCTCTTACCACAGAGCACTGAATGATCTTTAAAATGTTTTTCCCCTGGTCTTTCCTTCATCTCCTGTCTCCATTGAATAGCAAAGTTTCTAACACATGGTAAATAAGTATTGAAGAAATTAAAAGGGATTAATAAGGTTTTGAACATCTATTCTAAGGAGTATTGTTTCATTAAGTCCTTTATTGTGGAATATGACCCTTGGAGCAGTAACTAAGAGAACTTGTAGAATAACAAGATTAGTAGCTTTTTAATAAACCTAAGGAGCTTTAGACCTGAAAAATTAAACATGAGTCAGGCTTGGCCATAGGGTACCCTTGGCGTCAGGATACAAAGATTAAAATGTTCGCACACACGCAGATGCACCTCCAAGACTCATAAAGTCATAAATTGCTTTTGATGTAGAGGAAAATATAGGCCAGTAAGTACATATGGTTACTACAGAGTGTGATGAAGGTATATGCAGGTTCCTATGGTAACACCAATGAGGTGATTGATGGTCACTGACTGAAAAAAAGCTCAGAAAACTGGCTTACAGAGCAAAGATGGAAACTTACTCAGTCTGAGATGGGTATCTGCAGAGCCTTGGTTATGTATGAGAGACCATGTCTTAGAAAGATGCATACCCTTGAACTCAGTCCACTGAGCTTTGGTTTCCAGTGGTGTTGAGTAATGTGGCTGATGCATGAGGAAGGACGGCATTGTCCAGGCTTCACTAAGGAAGGAATTAAGATCCTTGTCGAGGAAACCCAGTGACAGAGTTTAAGCACATTTGTACTTTCAATAACTTTCTCTTCACCTTCCGGTGTTGTCCAAGAGTCAGAAATCAGACAGACAGTGGAGCAGGCTTACTGAAACAGTCCAGGTCACAGTCAAGGAGGACCCAAATGATCTGAGGCAGTGGGAGTGGAGACCTTACAGGGCTCCTTAGGTGGTACCCACGGGGACTTTGTTTTGGACTCTCTCAGCAAGCACATCGTCTGGTGGATAGAGAGGGAACAGAACTCATTCCTGATGGTGCCCACACTGGAAGGAGGAGATGGGGGGTTTGTGTGGCAGAGGTAAAAGCAGAGATTGGTCCCACACAGGAACAGGAGAAAGTGCTATTCCCAAAGCACTGAGAGTCATGTCAGGAACTTTGAAAAATGAGTGGCAAGTCTCTGAACAAAGAAGCAGCCACAGCTCTAGTGTGGAGAACACATTTGCCCTGAGAGAAATGGGAGTTTCAGAAGCTAAATTGGCCAGCGAAATCTAGGCCAGAGATTATAAACCCCTGAATCCCAGCTGTGGCAACAGAAAAGAGTGTACTGTGTGTGTCTTAGTTTAACTAAGACTTGGTTTAAAGCTTGGTTTTAACGAGATCCCATTAAGAGAGGAGCAAGATGGGCAGAGTGGCCATGGTGGTGTCAGTGCCATCAAGAGAAAGAAAGGGATCCTGTAGTGAGCTGGGAAGAGGACGAGGGCTGAAGATGAGGACTCGAGAAGGGGGCAGGGTTAGGCTGCCTTTGATAGACTGGGGAATAGCAGTCATCACTAGAAAGCCTGCAGACACCGATCTCGTGGTACAATCCCTTACAGCTGAAAACACTGGCATTGTTTTGTTTTTGTATGTTGTGAGTTCATGTATATCTGTGGTCACACACATGGGGGAGAAAGAGCAACTTGTGGGAATCGGTTCTCCCCTTCCACCACGTGGGTCCTGGGGACTGAACTTGGGTCCTCGGGCTAACGGGGCAGAACCATTACCTGCTGAGCCGTCTCACTCGCCCTGAAAATTCTGTTATTTATACAAGAACATAAGGAAATAAAACTTGTTTTCAGTTTGGAAGGTTTGCTCGGAAAGGGCAAGGGAGAAGCCCTGTGCTCTTTGACCACCAGCCTGCAGCTCTGCTCATATCCCTTACCTGGTTCTCAGACGGGGCCCTGTGTCCATGTAGGCTCAGTCCACTCTGTCATATCCTAGGTGTCCAAAGCAAAACAGCCAGGAAGACAGAGAGCAAAGGACAGAGCTGCAGGAGGATGGGTACAAGAGAGAACCTGCCTGCATGCAAGGGCGACCAAGGGACTCATGTGGGCAGTGACCTTAGCCTCAGCTGCTTCACGTTGGTTCCAGCCCACCAGGCAGGTGTGAGGAGGGTGTGCAGTAGAAGGATATGAGAGCAGAGAGCAGACAGAGCCCGGGGTCTGCAGTGTCACCTGTGCAGGCCCATCCGGGATGCCTTTGTCCATTCCTCCAGCTGCTTAGCTTATTAGTTCCGGGAAGTACTAGGGCCTTGAGTTTGCCACCAAGTTTTCACTTAGTTAAAAGGAAGCAGCAAGCCCCAGTGTAAGTGATGTCCTAGGTCCTCCTTCTAGAGCAGTGCCTCTCAGCTTTCCTATTGCCACCACCATTAATACAGCTCCTCATGTCCTGGTGACCCCCAGCCATAAATCTATTTTCATGGCTACTTTATAACTGTCATTTTGCTACTGTTATGAATCATAATGTAAGTATCTTATATGCGACCCTGTGAAATGATTAATCCCCAAAGGGATTGCGGCCCACAGGTTGAGAAACACTGTTTTAGAAGGTAGTCATACCCGCATGCTATCAGAATACTCTTTATTTATACTGATAACCCAGTGCCTTTTGTTTTACTTTTTAGTGGCCCAGGAAGACAGTAAGCAAATGCAGTCATTTTACCTTAAACCGTGTTAAACCTTTACTTCCCCAGTGTTTCTAACTTAAGGAAACTAAGAAATGCCGATATACTCATTATTCTTGAAGGAAGGGAAAATAGCCTTGTAAGTTGTTATTTCTCATTGAAAAAAGAGTGAAAATATTGCAGAATTTGACAGATTTTGCGTGTAAAAAAAAATAAGTTCAAGAAAAGCAAGCAAGTAAAATTCTGGAAAATATCTGTAGCATGTATGCATAATAAAAGGTTAATTTGCTGTTTCCAAAAATAGAGCCTGAGTACCTTGAGCACTTCGGGCCATTGTTGATTTGATCCAGAAACCTAGAAGATTTAGAGTGTGCTGGGACACAGCTCTTCCTTCAGTCCCATGAGCCTTTGTAACCTACTCACAGATGTCCTATTTCTTAGTCTACAAAGAGAACGCAGCCTCCTCTGTGGCTGCTGCAACCAGAATTTCATCTTTTTTATTTTGTTGTGTCATAATTCAAGTGAAAAGAACTGGAAGGGAAAGAGTGCTTTTTAATTCTGACTACATAGCTTTGAAGGTAAATGGTTAAGCTATGTGTGTGAATGAGTGCATCTCTGTTTCCCATGCCTTCTCTTGACACACATACACACACACACACACACACACACACACACACACACACACACATTTTAGAAAGAGAAAGCTCAGAACGGAGACATTTGGTTGCTTTTGGTAGCCTTTGTTTGCTTATGCTAGCAATTTGTCAATTTAAATTTAATGTTGCATTAAATTAAAGGCAAGTCTACAGAGTTTAAATGCAAATATTTGAATTGGATTATAGAAATTTGTTGAAATATTGGTCAATAGTTTACTCTTGCTCACACGAGCTATTTGAAGTTGTCAATATTGATGACACAATTGATTACTGAACTTACTTATATCCACCTCATTAAACATGTTTTTAACTATAGCCAGGGTGGTAGTGCTTACCTTTAATCCCAGTACTAGGTAGGCAGAGGCAGATGGGTCACTGAGTTTGAGCCTAACCTGGTCTACATCGAGTGTATAGGATAGCCAGAGCTACAGAGAGAGACCTTGTCTCAAACAATAATACAAATGTATTTAATTGAAGTCAGTTACCTATTTTATTAGAATATATGTTCTGTACTCCTAGATAACATCCATATAACTAACTTTATCTGATTGTATCTTTTTTCCAGCACATGCTAGTGATGGAAGGCATGCTTAAAGACTTTGTCCTTGGAGAACACTTACTATTGGTTGGTAACCAGGTGAGTTTTGACTGGGAGCCAAGCACAGGGGAGTGACTGCCAGTACAGTAAGCTCATTTTGGGGGGAATAAGAATTTGGAAATTCTTCCTCCTCCTAATAAAACAATATATTTAAATTTACAGCATAAAACTCTTTACCATCAAAACAGGCATCTATACCAACTAAGACTTAGAATTATCCCAAGATTCAAAGTGTTCCCCATCTCCTGTCACACTGTCCATTTACCTCATGCACATTTGCAGCTTTCCAGCTCTGCGGCCCTAGTCAGGCTCTGTCTCCTCCACCTGGAGTGCAGAAAGCTTTCAGGCTGTAGTTGCCTCTCCTGCGCTTGCTGGGGTCCACTCTCAGCCAGGTCGGTCAGTGCAGCCCAAGTGTTCCCCCGTGTGCTTGCTGTAGTCAGTGCCTCACCACTTAGATAGAGCCCACATCCTAGCTGTGCCACATGACAGTGCAGGGCACCAGCTCTGCTCAGCCCTCCAGACCAGGCTTTGGTGTTCCTTCCTTAGCCTTGAACCACCCTAACCTTCCATGCAGGTTCTTGTCCTTTTGGCCTTTGTATGCCTGTCCTTCTACCTGGGGTCTCCCTCCTCAGCTCCTGGAAGGGAGCTGCCTTGTCCTGGGAGAGCGAGCTTCCCTTGCTTCTCTTCTCCCTCATTTTCTAGTTTCATGGAGCCAAATTTCCCATATAGTGACCATCCTTCCAATCTGTATGTTCCACAGGAACAAGAACCGTGTTTCTCCTGTCCATCTCTGTCCTGGGCTCCCCACACACTACTGCTACACTGTGGAGAGGTTATTCTGTATATGCTTATGTAAGGGATGGGCAGACACTCAGTATTTAGATTAAATCACATTCTGCTATTTTCGTCAATTGAATCATCAGACCCAAAGTGACCAGCACTTTGTTTTTAAAAGTTAATCTTAAGGGCAACCAGAAGCTTGGCCTCTGTGTGTGTGTGTGTGTGTGTGTGTGTGTGTGTGTGTGTGTTTCTTGTTTTGTACTTATATAAAAATGTAGATTCCTTATAGTTTCTCAAGCCTGAAGTTAAAATTTTAAATTTTATTTACTATTACTGTGTACATGCCTGTGTCTCCAATCGTGTTTGGAGGTCAGAGGACGACTCTGTCTCCTTTACCTTGTTTTGGGGCAGGGTGTCTTTTCAGACTCCAGGCTGGCTGCCCACAAGCCTCTGGGTCGCCTCCTCCCTGCAGGAGTTCTGGGTTTACAGGTGTGCGCAGTTTCTGCCTCCGACTCTCTCCCATACCCTCCAGGAATCAAGCTCGGGGACCAGGCCTACTCAGCAAGCTCTTGCCCTCGTGAGCCCACTAACTGGGTCTGTCGTTGAAGGCACAGATCTTAAGTGTAGTTTAGTTGGTGCTCCCATATGAGTGGACTCTGGTGAATGGCTCAGCTTCCTGAGGTCTAGCCTGGCAACATAGACAGTATGCACTCTGCTGGGCTAAAGATAACTCATGATAAAGCATAGGAAGGACTCCGCACCATGCTTAGTGCCAGCTAAAATAAGATGCATGCATCCTAGGGAAGTTTTACAAGCATTTTTTTTTTTTTTTGTATTTTCTTGGTTCATTTTTTCTAAACAAGAATTAAACATAAAAAACTATAATTCATGGTTATTTTCCCCATTTGGAATGTCTACCTACTTCTGTTTTACTGAGATTTTTGTAGGCTAATGAAGAGTGGTTGACAGGTGGCATTGAATCCTTGGTGGTCTTGTCTGACTGAGAAACGACTCCAGTCTTATAAAGCCCAGAGCTCTTTTAGTTTTTTAGTATAGTAGTATGCTTTTATTACTCTTTAATTTTTATTTTTTTAGAACTTTATACATGTGTACTATATCAACATCCCTCCCCTCCCCCTCCTCACTCTCATTCCAAAGCTCACAAACCCAGAGGGCTTTAAGAGTCTCGCTGTATATCCCTGGTTGGGCTGGGAATTATTATGTAGAGGCTATTATGTTCAGGCTAGACTTGAACTCTTAGATTCACCTACCTCTGCTCCTGAGTGCCGAGATTACAGGTGTGTGCCATCCAGCTCGGCTCAAGCTCAGAGTTCTTAACAGAATTTTTTCGGTGTGTAAAGCCTGGTGCACTTATTTAGTGTGTCCTTTGAAAATTCCTGCTGTCAAGTGAATGACGCTAGAAACAGCCATGGCTGACAACTCAGCAACAGATCAGAATGACAGAAAGAGTAGACTGAGCATTACACAGAGCAGCTGGGGCTTTGAGGATGGTTTCTCCGGGACACTAGAGTGCAAATGGCAGATTTCTAGAGGTTAAGGCATGATCGGCCATTTTCATATCAGGAGGATTTTCTGAGTTTTGATTATAAACCTAGAATTCTATCACCAGCATCTATTGAGTACCCGTATTGAAGAGACTTTTAGATTGGGTATTTCTGCTGTCTGTGTCTTTTTGTTTGTTTCTCAAGACGGTTTCTTTATGTAGCCTTGGCCGTCCTGGAACTACCTCTGGAGACCAGGCTGGCCTCAAACTTAGAGATCCACCTGCCTCTGCCTCCCGAGTTCTGGGACTAAAGGAGTGTGTCTGCGCCGCTGCTGCAGCCTTCACCACCAATTCCACCAGCAATAGCACTGATTATCTGTGTCTTTTACATTATCTAATAGAGAGTTCTGACTCCTTCAGAGAGTTGTTTGATATTGCCATGTCTGATCCTATTGTTTTCAGCCTGGCATCTTAAGAATTCCTCACCTTGAAGTCTGTTCTCAAATCTAAGTTTGAGTTGACTTCCTGAGTGGATCTTTGTCCTGGTGCTGTATTCCAGCCTCTGATCTTGGTCAGCATCTCTCCTCCATGCCCACCCCAGTCCCTTGTCTTTTGGTGTGTGTGCTCTTATCCTCATAGTGGCAATGTGCTGTTGTGGAAATGAAGCAAGCACAGAGACCTCTTATACGCCCAGGGTCCAAGACACTGAGTAAAACACTGTCCTGGCTCAGTTCTCTGAAGTGATAAATATACCACCATATTTAGGTTTCTGTCAGTATCTGGTTAGAGTCACAAGTTTACCTGCCCTGTCTGCCGGTGTGAGTGAGCCATTGAGCACCTGGATTTTACTGGCCTCCTCTCAGATGCTTTTGTATAGTATTTACCAGGTATTTGAAAAAGTATCATGTATTTGAGAAGTGTCTTAGAGGATTCCACATTTCCTACTTAGTAGACGAAGTATAAATATCAGTAATTCATAAAACATTAGAAGTAATTTGAATTTAAAATTTAGACAGATTTTTCTGAACTCTTCTATAAATGTGCCCCTGCTGGGCCAGTAGGAACCTAGGTAAGCCATGGCTCAGTGCCCATTTGCCTAAGATAGCTCAGAATCTGAGACAGACAGGAGCCCTATGATCAGAGCTGGGTTATCTTTGTGTTCCAAACAGTCACTAGTTAGCATTAGCGATGAAGAGTGGCATTTCATCACTGTATTTATCAATCAGAAGGTGCAAGTTGGGCCAACGTGGCTGGCTAAATGCCCAAATGGAACAGGATAAACACTTGAGCCAACTGAGTTCCATTCAAACTTGTTTTCAAGAGGTGCCATCCATGTGTGGAACAGGCAAGACTCTGGTTAGCCTTTGTCCACCTGCTCCTGACGGTGTGAGGAGTAGAGACTCGGAGGGCCCTTAGCAAGTGCAGGGCGAGGCTGGCTCGTTCTCTTTCTCTGCTCTTTATTCAGGATGGTATACTGTCGCAGTTACGGTAACTAGGTAACTAGGTCCTTCTTCAGTAGCTTTGAACACTAACACCCAGCTTTGTTGATCAGTGGTTTTCCTACCTCCCAATGTTTTTACTCCTGCTCATCTGTGTTCATGTCTGCCATGTCAAGCATCACCATGAGAAAAAGCAGGCAGAAGAGAGTGCAGGCCACAGGCTGTGGACTCTTAGCTCCCCATGGTGGTGTGGCTGTTGTTTCACTGAAAAGGTGAGAGAAAGCACCAGTTCCCATCACTGTAGCGGTGATCCATCTCCCCCTTCTCTCTTTCTGAAACATCGATGACAACTCAGGGAACAGAGAGAATGAAGTAAAACTTTGGGGCTTAAGTATGCCAGAGAAGTCAACAGTAGGTTGACATAAATGTAAATATACTCACTACTCTTTATATGATGAAGTGGTTATAGTTAAAAGCTGCCCAGCCTTCTGTTTACAAACAAGTGCTGGCTGGACTCCATGAGGAAGTTTAAGTTTTATTGTAACTGGAAGTATTTTAGAAGATTGTTGGGATACTAACTGTAAGTTTTAAGCAAGGGAAACTACAGGAAGTGAGTGTTGATTGTGAGGTATCTCAATGATTTTTACCTTTATTAGAGCCAATCCTACCTTCCCCCTTGCATATAGTTCCATCCTGCCTAAGTGTCTAGAGCATTAGCTAGAATTCCACATATGTCTGTTAGGAAGCCGAAAACAGGTCCACATACAACACTTGCCAAAGTAAATGAGAATAACATGGCTTATGTTCTACTTAGACAAAATACATTTTTAAGCTTCTATTTTGGGTGTAGGGTTTTATATCAGAGCAGTCTTTCTAGTAAATGAGGCAGAATCGCCACCCTTGAACCAAATGGGACTGGTGCCCTGGACTTGCACGTTTGGTCACTTAGGAGCCTCTGCTGCAGATGTAGGAGCTCTACACAGTGCCCCCTCCCCTGTAACTACAGCATGGCAACTTCCCCTGGTAACCAGGAGTCTTCCTTTTATATTATCATCTTAGCATGACATTCCATTCAACAAAAAGAGAGCTGTCTGCTCATCTCTTAACTGATGATGCTTAGGGAGGTGGGTAAAGGGAGTGAGTCCCCAGCTCTAGGAACACAAAGAGCAAACTTCCTGGCACCTCCTTTTTTGTGAACAATCGTCCATATGAAGCACACATATTTATAGAAATTGAGTTACTGGATCAGCCTATATGTATGTCATTTCATTTAATTCAAAGTCCCTATGATTAAATATTTGGGGATAAGAGCACTTGTGTAAAATAAATTGTTTTAGCTAGCCCATTATTTACAAGCTGCAAGCCTAGATTGTTCAGGTTGTGAGCTATTCTAACTTACATCCCAGTTGTATGTCCCTTGTTACTTGCAGTTTGAGCCTCGCCCAGGCTATTTCTCTTCCTTCAGCTTGTCCTCGGGGTCCATTTCTCCTGGCCAAGTGCTCACGGTCCATCTCCTCTCATGGCAGCCTCCTCTTCTCTGTCTCCTTTCTCCTCCTTTCCCTGCTCTCCCTCACTGGATCCAAGTCCTGCCTTTTTCTCTCTACTGCCCAGTCACAGACTCTAGCCTTTTATTAACCAATTAACTTTAAATTGGTGATCAAGGTTTACACACAACAAAGGCTGGAGTATGTGAGAATTCTCTTACTTGGGGCAACCAGATCTTGGCGTACAGGATTTAGCACTTCTATACACAGCACCAGACCAACCCCCCAGCATGCTTGAGTTCTGAGAGCAGCTGCGTTTTGCTAGACATTAGATGGGAACATATTTTTCTAATACCATCTAAAATGCTCGGCTACCCTTGCATAAGCATTATTTTAAAGCCTTGCCTGTTTTGTTTTAGAAGTTCAACTTTAATCAGCTACACAGTGTCATTTGGGCTTGGTATTAGGCAAGACTTCACAGCAAATCATCAGCATTTGACCTATGCTTAATGAGGTACAATTAATTATTCACAGCCGCTCCTACCTGAACAATCGATAAAATCACTTCTGACTTTTTTCATTTTAAACCAAATTTTTGTTATGTTTTACATAATAAAATAATAGCTGCCTGCTATACTTTGTAGTCTTAGCTTTTTAGTATGTTTCATGATGTTTATTTTTCCCTTGTCAAGATTCGCACGCTCACCTGCTCCCTCAGCCCTTGGTGATGTTGTTTTTGGTGAATGGCCCTACTTTGTCATCTTAGCCTGTGAACGTCCTCAGGTGCTTTGTTCTCTGGCAAGCCTTTCTAACTTGCTATTACAGAGAAATTCAGTATTGCTATTCTCTCAACATCTATGGCATCTCCTACTCAGATTCAATGTTAAGACAGCTGTGCCTTGTATTTAATTTCATCTGGAGTTGAATTATATAGTTTTCTTATAAACAAGGGTTAAAAGCAGTGATATGTGTGTGCTTTACAACTACTAATGCCTTTAATCATTTACTTAGTTCTACAATAACACTGTCCAGTAAAATAAGAGTTGTACTTTCTATATCTTCCCTATAAACAGACAAACTTTAAAAGGTTCCAGTATTTGTCCAAGATCACATAGCCACTTAGTGGCAGACTTAGATCTCCATTTTCTCCAATATCACACAAGTTCTATTCGGTAGATTTTAATAATAATAACAACAGCAGCAAAAATGCAGTGGCTGACTTTGTTGAGTAATTATGGTAGTCCAGGATAGAGACTGCACTTCGTACACAGAGTAAAGGACATTCAGGTTTTTCTTTTATATAGAAGTAGAGTATGTATTTATCCCATTCAACAGTCAATAACATCTTGAAAATCTTCTATTTCTCCAAAACTTCTGAGATTCATGTGTCCATGTGCGTTTGCACTTGTGTGAAGGCTAGAGGTCAGGGTCAGGCAGCTTCTCGGCCACTTTCCACTGTAGGTTTTAAGATAAGTCTCTTCCTGGAGCTCACTGATCGTGCTTGACTACATTGGCAGGCCAGCAAGCCCCAGAGATCTCTGGTCTACCACTCCAGTCCTGAGTTTGTAGGCATCTACTGCCATGGCTGTGCCTATGACATAGGTGCTGGGAACCTGAGCACTTGCCCTCACGCCTGTGTGGCAAACGCTTTACTGACAGCCATCTTGCATGTCATCTTGTAGTGTGTTCTCTTAGCAGATTTCTTAGTGGTCTCTTTCCCATGTTCTGCAGTCTGATTCCACTGCTGGTTGGCTCTAGTCAGTGTCCATCAAAGTCTGTTTGAGAGTCTGTTCAGTTTGATGTCTGTCACTGTGACACACACCTGAAAGAAAGGCTTGTAACAAGAAGAGCTCCTGTGGCGCCATTTCAGAGGTTTCAGCATTGGCCGACAGGCTTCATCCCACTGGGTGCACAGCAGCCTACAAACCTCCCGTTGGGAAGACTCATCTCACCGCGAAGGGCCCAGACTACATGAACCTCTCGGAGGCTCCTCTCAGTGACCTCCCTCCTTCAGCTAGACCAATGTCAGCTCCCTCATCATCCAGTCACCTTAGCGGTGCCCCCAGCTTAACCAGCCTTTAGTACATAATAAGCCTGGAGCCATGATTAATGTTTCACATCATAACAAAAGGATGTTTTCTCCTGTTATCTTTATTTTGAGAGAGCTTGTCCCACTTAGTATAAATATATTATATAGAATTATACCAATCTAGTGAGGGAACTTTATTAGAGTAAACTTTATTAAGCCCATTTAATTTCTTGATTAATTTATACAACAAAATTAAATTATATTCATTTGTTCTAAGCTAGACATAACCTTTTAATTTTATAGCATTCGATTTTATCTATTTTGCACTGTAAAAGTCAGAAAACATTTACTTAACATCAGCCAAGCAGGATTCTGTGACCATTGTTATTATTTCCTATCTTCTTCCCTTTACTAATTACAGGCTTACTGTGATCAGTTTTTTTTCTGTGGACAAAGGTTTCACAACTGAGTTATTTAGTATTAAGACACTGCACATATTTTGTGGCCAAAATTAAAGCATGTGTGAATTTTGCTAACTTGTTAGGAATGGGCCTAAGCAGGTTCTTCTGTGTTCATCAGGCGCGTGCCATGTTCCTACACCAGTGTAATTGTCTAATATCTGCAGAGGGACTGAACAGTGTGTACAGAAATGTTCTTGTCTGCGTTTCCCAGCTGGTAGTGACAGCAGGGAGCTGGGTAACTAAGCGTGCTACACTCCAGTAACTCCAGCAGCCACAACCCACGGCGAGGGCCTTGTTTTCATCGGGTACAGTGATGCTCACCTTCAAGCTGGGATTCGTGCCTTCCCAAGCTTTCTTCAGTAGTTAAGTTGCCTGGCTTGTATGTAGTCTGGAAACTTTTTGCTATTCTATCACATTCTCTCCACCATTTTAGTTTTTCTGCCTTGTGTTTCTTAGTAACCGTTTTTCCATGTTTGTGTTGGATTCATATTTTCTCGTGGAGGATGCGTTGATCTCCCTATCCCCTCCATGCTGGTTTGGTAGTGCTGAGGCTGACCACACTTCCAAACTTTCTTTACTATATATAGTAACCGTGTATTTCATAAGTAGATTATAGAAATACAGATTTTATTCCTGTAAGGAAAGGACCATAGCCTTTTGCAGGAAGCTTTATATGGGAGTCATGCCTTTGAACTCTGTCTTCTTTTCTTGGCCATTACAAGATCCATCTTTGTGAATATTTAGGATTATTTCCTGTTCATTTTTAGTAAAGTTGTTTTTCTGATTATATCATCTGCTTTTATTGAGAGAACTTGGAAAAATAAGAATTTATCGCTGATTGTATGGCAGCAATCTCCTTCTTGGGCATAAGACTAAAGGATATGGTAGTATTTAGAGACCAGCTAGCCTGTGCCTTTGTATTTAGATGGGCAAACCCGAGTCCAGAGGCTGGTTAAGCAATCTCCAGGTAAGAGCAGGTGCACAGATTATAATCCTGGTGTCCAAGCTCCAGTGTAATGAACTATAAGAAAGGTTAAGCAAAAGATTTGAAGGTTCACCATTCAATGAAAAGCTTCAATTTTAAAAAAAGCCAGTTAGAATTTTTTCCAGTTCTTACAATTATTTTACTTTGCTATTGTTTACTGTGTGTAATATTTAAGGACATTCAGTTACTTCTCTAAAATGGGACTAGGGACTCTCTTGAAAGATAATTTCTAAATATCATGCAGACTGAATCAGCATTGTACAAATATTCAAGAGTGAAGGGAACTGGAAAGAAGGACGAAGCCAGAGAGCAAGAGCTCTGCCTGTCGATGGCGCGCACTGGGACGCACGGAAAGCACAACTGCAGGGGACTGCCCCTCA
This sequence comes from Mus pahari, assembly GCF_900095145.1. Classification (NCBI taxonomy): domain Eukaryota; kingdom Metazoa; phylum Chordata; class Mammalia; order Rodentia; family Muridae; genus Mus; species Mus pahari. Next base: position 69,434,249 of record NC_034597.1, read on the forward strand.
CTGGCTGCCCTCACTTCCACACAGGACAGTCCCAGATACTTGATCTGATCCATTTTAGAACCTTGTGTTGACAGAGATTTGTTTGACTCGGTGGCATTGTGACACAAAGCCTCCTGAAAGCAGTCAGGGGAGCCACCTCTTGATGTCTGTTTTGTGCGATCAAATATGAGGTACAGCTACAGCACATGGGGTTATCTTCGGTTCTCCATGGCCTAGAACTTAATTTAAGCGTGCTCCCCTCCAAAACAGGCGTGTTACTGCCTCCATGTACATGGCTGGTGTGCGCATGCGAGCCATTGTGCACTGAAGGGGTATTTGTGTATGCGCAGCAGCTCTGTAAATGTTAATCTCCACTTTCAGTACAGAGCATCACAGAAACTTTCATCATAAAGAACAGAAGGCACCGACAAGAGTTGTCTGGCCCCCTAGGAAGAACAAAGTACAGGACTGGAAGTCACCAATAAGAGGCGACTGTCCCCTTAGGAAGAGCCAAGTGCAGGGCTCCAACTTCCTCCCCTTTCCTTCAGTTCTGGGGCTTCCTACCTGAAGGTTACACAGGAGTCAGGAGAGGGACATCTGAGGGGGATGCACTCTTGCTGAGGTGCCTGACTTTACTGGTGTCCCCTAGGGCATGGCGGTGATCTAGGAAGATGGATGGGGGAATTCTGAGCTGAGGGTTGGAGGAGAGAAAACAGCATAGTCAGGCTAAGCTGCGGAGAAGTGAGGACATCTGACCAGAAAGCTGAGCAGGGGCTGGAAAATAGCAGATGAGGTAGGATGAGCCTTGTAGTCAGCTGTTTTAGGGACAGGAGGCTGACAGGAGCCCACAGCAGTGAAGCGAGCGAGCGTCAGCCTCAGGTTGCTTTGCTGAGGAGCCTCTTCAAGTCCTGTCACTGATGTGAAGTCTCACACTTCAGTCTCAGGGCCCAAAGCCATTTCTGGGTGACTTTCCCTCGGCCTGACTTCTACTCTTCTTAGCCCTTTTCTCCTATTCTTTCTCTTCTTTCCCTCTGTGATAGAATACAAAGAGAGTGTTCAGGAAAACAGCCTTAGATCCCTTTCCTCTACAGAGGGCTTAATTGCCTGAGTACACAGTTTAACTAGAGTAATAAGACTCATAAGTTCCAAGTTGTGACCCCGAGCTCCCCGAGCTGGAAGATTGTAGAGTTCCTGCCTTTGGTTTGAGTTCTGCCTGTGAGCTTCCTATCCTCTGTTACTCCTGCCCTTCTGAGGCCACCGCCTCCTAGTATGCTGTCATGAAGGGCTCAGCAGGGCAGTGATGGGGAGAAAAAAGCTGATTTCATGAGATCTCCTATACCTTCACCTTTTCAAAAAGTTTTACTCACTAAATATATTCTCAATACCTATGTAAGAATTTCTTTTATGTTAATTTTATTAAAAGAGACAAATTGCATTTATAGAATAGTGGCTAGTAAGTAAAGATAAATTTGCACAGGGATAAAGTGAAAATATTAGCAGGTAATTTTTTAGCAGTTACATACTAAATAATGTTTTATTTTCTACATTTCCCAGTGAGAAAAGGGAGTGCATGTAATTGTTATGACAGAAAACTTAGACATTATTTATGTACTTATTCAATTAAAGTACTCCTGAGGATCTTCTGTTCTAGACAAAACTGATGGGAAGGAACACACAGCTGTAATTGTTTCATTTTGCTCAGGATATTTACAGAAATTCCTTCCTAGATTATTTTGTCAGCATTTCCTCGAAGGAACTGTGAGAGCCTCTTAAAGTGAAGTAGGAAGTGACCCAGTGAGATCTCTGCCTTAGGAAAGGAGCCGACCAAAGTGCGGGGTGTGCTGTGCTGTGGTGAGGGTGGAGGTAGGGAGGCAAGCAGGAGGGTGTGCAGCTCTAGAGTCAAGACAGGGAATTGAAGAGGAAGAACTAGCTGTGGGAAACAGGCACTTCAAAATAAACATGTCCAAAATTAAACTGCCTTTGTAAACTTCCCTCCCCTACCCAGCAACCCCACATCTCCTCCCCCGTTTTTTTTTTTTTTTTTTTTTTTTTTTTTTTTCTCAGCTAACGGCCTCCTCTTAGCACTCTCAGCCCAGGATGAAGGCTGATGTCTTCATCTCCTTACCCTCCATCATATCCTCCATCGTGATGTTAGCAGTTTCCTGACTGTCTCTGTGACAGACTGTCTGTTGACGTCCCTGTGCTCCTGGACTTAGGCCGTCTTCATTATGGAACCCTTTAAAGAGTTTCCCCACTGCTTCCCTTGCTCACTTCTTTCTCTCTGCCATTCCATCAGACTAGTTTTCCAGAGCTGACCGGCTGACTCGACCACTCCCCAGCCTCAGTGGCTGCTCTTAGAAACAGTGCAGATTCTTGGCTGCCTGGGCTCTGCCACACTTCGAGCCACCTCCCTATACAGCCTGTTCCTTGCAGCCCCTTCTCCACCTCTGTGTGGTCTTTGACTTCTTGCAGTCCTCTCTGGATCATAGAACCTACAAGTCTCCCCTTATAGCATTCTCTCTACTAGGACACCCCTGCTCCCGCTTCCCCATACCTTCTAATTTCATGATTACTTTAAATCAAATCTTCCATGCACTGGCTTTCCCCCGGTCTCAGGTTAAGACTCAAAGCATCTTGGATGCCTCATTTAGCCACCTTCACTGTGAACCTCAGCAGTGATCCCGTGTGATCTGTATTGCTCAGGAAATGACCCAGGAAAGCCACGCTTTCACTTCCAGTGAGTTTGCAAGTATCTAGGAAGCAAAGGAGGATAAAGAGCAAGTAGAAAGAAGCAGCAGCTCAGTACCAAAGCACTACTAAATCCGATGCTCTTAACCGCCAGCACAGACAACTGGAGTAGACCAATTAAGAGAGCAAACAAACAAAAATAGCAAATTTGGGGGCTTACAAACATCCTCTAAAAATTGTAGCCTCATTGAAACAGCCAGCTGGAGGCTTCCATAGAGAAAGTGTCTCCTTTGGTGCGTTTCTTGGAATGAGTATGAATGGACATATAGAAACTGTAACCACACCTGGGCACTTAGAGTCATCTCGCAGAAACTGCCGTTCTGGACTGAAGGCCCAACAGAGCAGAACAGTCTCTCCATGAGTGAGCTTGGCCTTCCCTCTTCCACACAGGCGTTTTGTTCTATGGGATAAGCAACAGCGACCTCTTTAGGGAGTGTCCCCCTTCTGGCTGTTCTCAAGGTGTGCTGCTTTTCCTTGGTGCTAATTTTAGTTTTCTTTTGTTAGAGTAAGGAGGCCAGCTATCACAAGACAGCGGATTTGAAGAGGGCCTCCCTGCTCCACCTGCTTTTAAAGTTATTTGTTTTGATATTTGAATCTTGAGACAAGGTCTCTCTTTCTAGCACTGGCTGGCTGTTCTAGAACTAGTTGTGTAGACAGAGTTGGCTTCGATCTCACAGAGATCTGCTTGCCTCTGCCCCTCTCATTCTGGGACTAAGCGCATTTACCACCACACTCCATCCAGCTGTCTGCTTTTAAGGGGCTTGAACAGCACATGATAATTTACAATATAATATATATTACAGCCTGTCTGTATGAAGTGTTGTATCATATATGCTGTCATATATATTATATATGCTGTCATCTCAAGCTCATTCAGGACAGCACTCAGCCTGTGTACTCATGGAGCTGATAACTGAGAAAGGAAGAAGAGAAGGAAGGGAGGAAAAAGACGGGTTTATACTAAAGTCCTTACCTTGAGTGGTGGAATACAGAGCAGTGTTGTCCTGCTAGGCATAAAAGTGTGCATGGAGTCTGGTGAGTGCAGCCTGCACATCCCTTCAGTTGGCAGGAACAGGGGTCTCCAGTGCAGCCAAGCAACCAAGTGTGGACTCTGCATAGTGACAGGGCGTGGGAGTGAAGTGACACCCCAGATGCTGTGGAGCAAAAAGACAGGAGGTCAGTGTGCTAGAGACCCCAAGGACACAGCAAGGAGCTGCTCCCATGCATGGGGCATCTTAGCCTCTGCCTCTGCCAGGGCCTCCAGGCTCTGCTGTGATGGCTAATGAAGAGGCAGAGCTCCTGATGTTTTTCAGGACTCAACAGCTTTTAGATTTTTGCTGTTTCTGGTGTTACCTTGAGTCTGTGATGTTTGCATTTCTCTGTGCTTACTGAAATTAAAAGAACTGAAAGTTTTAACATAGACATCTTCATCATCTGATTTTATCTATTTTAAACTAAGTTTCTTACAGCATGCCATAAAAGCTTCCATGCTGTTGTAATTGACATGCAGATGTGCAGGTGTAGTTCTCCTTATCTGTGCTAGGCTTACATTTTTGTGGGTGAAATCCATGTAGACACTAAGTCAGTTCCTAAGAGAGGAAATGACCCAGTATCCCTGCACTAGTGAATCTGTCAGCCTGCTTCTCCAGCTTTCGTAACAAATGTGAAGCTTTGAGGATGACTTCTAGGAGTGAGCAAGGATGTAGCTTGAGGCCCAGATTGTCTAAATGAATTTCATACTGAAAAACATAACCTGCTGCACAAGAACTAAAGTGATGGGCATCAGGGTCAAACACCTAGAACTGAATCCTGTCAGTGACTGTGATTAGTGTACTGCTTAGCATTTCTGAGCCTTACTTTCTGGGTTTGTGAGATTAAGACAATCTTATTTCCTAACTGATGGTGCCACAATTGTGTGGTGATTAAATGGCACATAAAAACAGAGACCCTGAGACAGTATAAGAAATTAATGCTGTTATTGATATTTCCCACGATTCTGAACTCAACTCTTTAACTGTTGCTCTTCACACACAGCCTAGTGGTTAGGTTGTAGGGAGGTAATGTGGGCACATGGTCTGCCTTCTACAGAAGATCAGTAGCTCCATCATGAGTCAGAGGGAAGGAGGGCACATCTAAGAAGAGCACATACGGCCAGACTATGCTAATGCGCCCAGTGTTAAAGTCCCGGAGTTTTAAAGGACAGGACTAAATCAAGAAGAACTACAGTGTTCTGTTTCTCTTTCTATTACTGAAAAATGTATTTCTGAGGAACTGAAGAAGAGTATATATATATATATATATATATATATATATATATATATATATATNGTGGTTCATCCCCAAGATCTCAGATAGATAAACATCACGAACATAAAACATATTACAAACTTAAAATTTCACAGTCTTTACCAATTCAAACACTTTAAAAGCTATCTCTGTAATATATATATATATATATATATATATATATATATATATATGATTGCCTTTGATGGCATTTTATAACCTGCAGTCTTCAATGTTCTGTGGTAATATGAGACTTAACTGTGCAAACATAGGTCAAGAGGTAGACGCCAGCATCTGGTCTTCCTCTCATAAGATCAGCATAGGGATGCCACGCTTCAGAGTCAGAGTGAGCCTTCAGTGGCCTCTGTCACAGGTGATGTGCTGTGCATGTTTGATGATTTGGGTTTTAGTAACAACAAAAGTAGTAGACCTTTGAAGAAGTAGCTTGCCAGAAATTTACCTCCAAAGCCTCTTACTGTTTAAATCTGTTTATATACTTGCAGGGTGTAGGAAAGAACAAGATTGTAGACCGATTCCTTCACCTGCTCAACAGACCCCGAGAATATATCCAGCTGCACAGGTAGGAGAATCGTCCATGAGGCCTTTAATCTCTGACTAAGTTAGTCATCTCTCTCCTCCTGTGAATTACATAGACTCTCCTAAAAGCCTGCTTTATAAGCCAGCTTCCTTCCCATTCTTCAATCTCATAGCTCTCCTTTCCTTAAAACGTCATGAGGGACAAAGGATGGCTCAGGGAGAAGAGCACTGACTGCTCTTAAAGAGGACTCAGGTTTGCTCCCCAGCACCCACATGGTGGCTCAGAGCCCCCTGTAGCTCCAGTTCCAGAGGATTTAGCACCCTCTTCTGGCCTCTGCACATGTGTGGTCCCCATACTCAGGCACACACATAGACATAAGTAAATCTCTTTTAAAAGGTATTGAATTATGGATACCCTGTAAACACAAGTTGATAGATGCCTTGTGCACAAAGAGATGCAGCAGGTCTCATCAGCATCAGGACACTCAAGTTGGAAGACATGTGGTGCCCAAGCCCCTGCTCCTACTCAGAAGCTAAGCTGGCCGACAGGGAGAAGCAGCAAGCTTTGTGGGCCCCATGGTGGGGTAAGGAGCACAGACTATGGAAGGGACACCGTATCTCTTGCCTTTCTTAAAACACTGTGTGGATGACTTAGTTTTGCATGGTTGGAATAGTGTGGTTCAGGGATAGCTCTTAAACAAATGAGATTTCTCAGCATGAGTTGTTTAAGCTGTCACAGTGGACTGGTTCTCATTTTAGAAGTCGAATGGAGGCAGCAGATGTACTAGGAACTAAATACTGGAGCAAATCAGTACACAAGCGAGACACACACACACACACACACACACACACACACCAAGTACTGGGCAGCTTAAACCTAGTGTCATGGAAAGAACACTGGACTGTGTTAAAAGGATGAGTATCTGGTTTGAGTTCTTTGCTAAATAATTATGAGTTCCCGAGAGAAATTTTTAGAGTAAGAACAGTTAGCAGGTCAAAGGTCAAAGAGAAAAGTTCTAAAGGAAAGTTGAGATATGATAAAAAAAAAAATAGTAAAAACAAAGCAAACCAAAACAAACATTCCATCTCGGAGTTCATACCCTTGACGGCCCTAGTGGAAGAAGAGCATCTTACCCTGAGGAGCCCTAGCCGAAGCAGAGCATTAGACCTGGGCAGACCCCAGGCCCAGGGAACAGCACCACCCTTGGGATTCTGTGAGCTGAGCCACAGTCACCAGAGCCTACTGTAGGTGCTGCGGTGGTTAGACATTAGCCTATGCTGCGTATGCTTTAGAAGTAGGTTTTTTCATCCTTTCAAGAGCCATTTTGGACCATCCTGAGCCTAACAGGAACATGAAGAATACAGGCTTGCTGCTGGTGGATGCGGCACACACCTGTAGTAATGAGGAGACTGAGACAGAAGGGCTGAGTTTGAAGAGCAGCCTGCTCTGTATAATGGCCTGAGCCAGAGGAAAGGGCAGAGGGATAAAAAGGGAAGAGGGGAGAGCCTAGCTCATCCGTTATATAATGCTGGAGCTTTTTTCACATGCAAAACAACATTAAAAATGAAAGAATGGATATTTTTGGAGGCAATGAGGAATGTGGGACATAGAAGCAACAAAATTAATAAATATGCACTTAAGATGATGGAATTAACACAGAGCAATTATAAAATAACCACCATAAATATTTTCAAGTATTCTAAAAGGGAACTGAGGATCAGAACAAGACAATAATTAGTTTAAATCCAGAATGAGAGTGAGCAACATGATATCAGCACCTGAAGTCTCAGAGGTGGAGATGGGGTAGAGCGGGACGAACAACATAATATCAGCACCTAAACTCTCAGAGGTGGGGACAGGGTGGAGCGGGAAAGTGTTTGAAGAGGTAGCAGCAAGAAAGTTCCTAAAATTGCTGTAATAATAATAAATCATCAATAGCCCAATGGATCTCAAGTATAGTAAACAGAAAACCAAAGCCTGCCACATCATAACCAGATGGCTGATAACCAAGCGAAAATATCTAAAGCCATTAAAGTTGAAGAAAATGTACTGAACAATAATAAAAATGACTGTTGACTTCTTATGCGCAATAAAAATGAAATGATTTGATCAAATGGTTGCTTTGCCTTAAACGGAGAAAGTTTTGAATAGCACATTAAGAAAAATGCTCTTTTATATAAAGGAAAACACATATTTTTAGAGCAACACACATACACACACACACACACACACACACACATCAAATAACTTGTAAAGGGATAGTATGGGGCTTTGGGGGATGGCACAGTGGTTGTGGCATTTGCCATACAAGCGTGAGAAGCAGAGTTAGGACCCTCACATCCCCAGCAGCCACATAAATGCCAGATATGGCAGCCTGTCTGTCACTCCAGCCCTTGTAAGTCAGACACAAACGAGGCCCAGAGCTGGCAAGCAAACTAACCATGCTGGTAAGTTCTCAGCTCGATGGAGAGTAACCTAGGAAGAGTTCTGACATCAACCGTGGGTCTCCTCCAGCACATGCATAAGCACATGCGCCCACACAGTTGTAAGCATGCACACATACATATACACTAACGGTAGTGACCATATGGTGTGATCCCAAGGATATACGAAAAGTAATGGCCTCACTTTTATTCCTGTTTGTGCTTGTTATGGTTGTTGTTTGGATTTGGTTTTGTTTGGGACATGTGGATCTATGTCCTGGGACTGGTTATGTTGCTCAGGCTGATCTTGAAGTCAGATCTGCCCACCTCTGCCTCTGGTGCATGGATTAAAGATATACACCACCATACTTAGTTAATAATCTTGTTCTATTCAAAGAAATTACTATTATTTTGTCTTTCTTTCATTTTAGTAATTGCTGATTTTTGTCTTTATTTCTCTGTTCTTATATTTCCTGTGGACTTGATCTATTCATCTTTAAACTTCTAAATGTCTAAGTCACTGACTTTCAGCCTTTAAATTGTAACGTGTATTTAAGATTATGAGTGTGTTTGGGTCTTAGGCCCTTCCCCTCTAAGTGAAGAGCATAGACACAGTATTCATGATGTTCCTTTCTGTCTGGTATTCCAATATCTTCAGTGAAGAAGTTGGTACCCAGGATGCTTTCAAAACCCTAGAGGATTAGAGATAGATAGCATCTCTTGCTTCCTGTCTAGAGTGCCTTTAATATGAACATTCTGTTATGAATTAACAAGTGGGCCACAAGTGAGTGACACCTTCTGCCAGTATATAATCTGTTCTAATTCTGACACTAAGTAAATGTGTAGAGATAGTTTCTACAAGGAATTTTCTAAACTCAAAATAATAAAAATTTCAAAGCTGAAGTTTGTATTTTATGGCACCTATTGCTATAGGTGTTGCAAACAAAATAGCTATTTGTTTTATTAGGGCCTAGATATCTCTACTCAATCATATTAAATATTTACCTGACTATGTAAGGTGGGAGACAAAATGGTTCAATTTAAAATATAAAGTATTATAGAGTTCTCACTAATTAGACTGCTATTCCCACTAATTTCAAATAAGGGTTTCCTCCTTGCCGACAGCATTAGAGCTACATTTCACATAGAATTTAATGTATGCAGTTGCTTTAAGTGAAACATGTTTAAAGGACCTAAAACTAACTGTCTGAAAGAATGTATAGGGCTTCTCTAGCATGTGGATGATCACTTACGGTCTCTGCTGTGTCTGTGGTGGAATCCTTCCAAGGGATTGCTGATGATACCCTGTAATCAGTTCCTCTCAGTTTGGTTTATGGATGTCATTTGAAGAGATTAGTTATAAGAACCATTCAAAGCAGTCCTGGTTAGTAATGCACAGTGAGTGCCGTGCTCAAGGTGCTTCTGAGTGTGGTCTCATGAGCTTAGGTTCTGATGACCACAGTGCACATGATGAACAAGCTAAGCAGTTCGTGTCTGTGGTTAAAGTCAAGATGTCTGAAGGGTGTAGCTTAAGAGACTTAGAAGATTGATAGATGTGACTAGGGTTAATTGTATACATTTCAAATGGAAGAATCTATAGGAGTCCTATTTATACAAAGACTTGTGAAGTGAATTATTCAATTTTATGATCTTATGTTCATTTGACATGAAAGAGGACACCTGAATATTTAACTTCTATGGTTCTTGAGTAAAAGTACATGTCTTTATTAAAATTAGGATTTTAGGTAGGATGAGCTACCAGATTGTATTTCATTCGCTACTCTTTAGATACAAAGCTGAAAGTAGGAGTCCACAGGTATGATGTCTGCCCTTGGCTCTCTTCCTTGGCAGGATCATAAGAAATTTAAGTTGCACCTCCCAGCACAGCTCTCACTCTCTATCCCGGCTGGCCATCCCTGCTTGTAATCAGCTTATTCCAGACCAGGAGATTCCATGCCCTGCTCACAAGTTTTGAAGTTGAACAACTCGTTTTATTTCTTCATACAGCATTTGGTTGATTGGTAACTTCTTGGCTAACTTCATCTCTTGTTATAGTTTAGGTTGTGCACAACATTCGCTCCTTTGAACATCCACAGTAGGGCACTGTACCACTACATAGAAAGAGCATGAGCTTTAGAGGGCAACCCTGTCCTCACAAATTTCTGTGTTCCTAAACTCCTGGAGTCCTGACTTCCCTGTCTATCAAAGTAAAATGAGTTCCTGCAAACAGCTGAGGAGATTAAATAAGAATATGCACAGCAGGCTCACCATGGCGGCAGGCACTCGCCTCTGTCTTCCTGCTGAGCACTCAGGCTGAACTAATACTTGTTAAGCTCTTGATCTGCATCACACGAGCAGAACATTCCTAGTCCAGAAATCTAAAATTTGAAATGCTCCAAAATCCACAACATTTTGAATCTGACATGACTTGATACAGTAAAGAGATCTGGAGAAGGAAGGTGCCACTCACATTGAGTTTTAAGGGATTATGGGAAGTTTTCTAATTAGAAAAAGAAACAAGGTATTGTGGTTATTGAAGAGAAGGCTGTATGGGGACTCCAGAAAGAAACACGGCTTGGAGGAGAGAGGGCATGACCGGGATGGAGGAGAATCTGAGTGGATAAATGAGTGAATGTGTGTGACCAAGAATACTGGCAAGAGAATGACCGTCAGGGGATGGAACAGGTGAAGGGAGATGTCTGTACATGTGACCTGCAGTCATGAGGCCAGCACGCTGGCTCTCTACATACTGGATGCAGTGAATGCTTATTGAACTTACTTAGTGTGTGTTCATTTCATCTGGACTGTCAAGCTCATTCTTGTCCACCATCAGCTTTCGTTAACTACAGGAACCCATGACTGTTTGAGAATTGAGTGAGATTCTTTGTAGACTCAGGCAAAGGGGACCTGTGACTGTGTTCTCTAGATAATGTAGACAGCCCAACTAGTTAAAATATTGTGGTTAGTTATTTTTAAACCATTTTGCCTTTTCTCTGTTTTGTCTTTAAATTTGTCCCTTTCCAAAACCAAATGAAGTATACTTTGTAGCAAGTAGGTGCCAAATTAGCCCCTTTAAAATCAGATATCTTGGAGTGAATGCCTTTTCAAAGCACAGCATCATCCACGCACAGGGCTGTTCCCAGGGTGAAGAAAACAAGACGAAGTCCCAGGGGGCAGATGGAAGTGTTGGTAGGAAATAGAAAGGATGCACACTTCAAGTCTCATGGTGAATCTGACTGAACCGTCATCACATCATGCTTATCTGTGATAAAAGGGATCCCGGACTGGGACAGGGCACATGGCAGCTGCTGCTGAGCACATCTGCAAGCGAGCGAGCGCCTGTGTCTCAGCTTTCCCCATTACACATTTGAAAAACCTATTTAGAAACATTTTATTAGCAGCAGTTAAGTAAGTGCTGGTTTTCCTATTAAATGCCTGCCGCTGCTCCCATTTGACAGCATGGAGTATGATAAAGCCTCAGATTGCTATGTGTAGATCTTTGGTTTGTAATTATTTTTGACTTGTATCTGGTTGATTTCCAATTTCATCAAAATTCCTATATTTATGTCTTCCACAAACATTTATATAGCACACAGAGATTATCAACTTCACAAGTTCTACAATCACCTAGGACAAAGGGTGTACCTGTGATGGGTTATCTAGGTTAAATTTACCACCTTGAGACTATCTGTAAGGAATTATCTTGATTGTATTAATTGATTTGGAAAGACCTATCTCGATTGTGAATGGGTCCATTCCATAGAAGAGGATCCTATATAAAATGAAGAAGGCACTTGAGTACCAACTTGCTCTCTCTCTAAGCGCTGACGGACCAGCTGTTCCTGTCACCGTGGCTTCCCACCATGGTGAACTGGACCTTGAACTCTGAGCCACAGTAAGCCCTTCAGCCCTTGCGTTGCTTTTGGGAGAGTATTCTCTCACAGCACAGAAAGGAAACTAAGATATATGATGTCTGTCCCTGTTCCTAATATGCTTTCAGCCTGTAGCTAGTTGCTGTTCACCGTGTGCTTGTGAATTCTACCGTGACTATCTCTGTTTTAGGTGAACCAGTGAGGAGTAGGAAGGGTAGAGCTGACTGAGCTCACATAGTCACACATTGCCTATCATGGCTTCAGCTCTTGGCTTGATTTCATTGCACTGGATCTGAGGTGTCTCCTGTATGTACTGTCATATAGTTAAACTGTTGGCCAACTGATGCTTTAACTAACTCTGGGCTATGTATGATCACTTGATTGTTAAATTCTAGCATCATGTTTCTAATAATCTCCTCAGCTTGATCCCAAACTATTTTCCCCTAAGTGGCTGTTCTATCATTTCCCATTTTAAATCAATAATACTGTCCTTACTAGATTTTTTTCTTCTGCTTTCTTGGCAATTTCTCCAGGTTGTTGTTTTATCCATCCCTCCTATGAGGTGTGTTACCAGCAAATTTTGTAGTCCTCTTTTCTGTCTCCCAGGTGATTCACAGATCACATTAGTCAGGGTGGGCTTTGCCTACCGTCCCCCGGTGATAGCCTGCTTCCATGATACCGTCTTGTGCTTTGCTTCTAGCTGCTTGTCTGTGGGCTGCAGAGGCTGGTGAGTGAGCACTCCAGGCCAGGGTGCTTCACTCCCACCAAGCAGCTTGCTCTCCAGTGCTTTGTAAAGGCAAACTGGAAAGAGGGAAAGTGAGACTCCTTCTCAGCTCAAGTTCTAAGTCACAGGCTTAAGCACGAGAGCCACTGATATGGTCTGTCTTTCTAGCTGGGTTATCTGTCCCCACCAGAGCACAGTACCCTTTAAGTCTGAGAAAAACTTAAGAAATACAAATATATAACTCAGAATTTTTCATACAGATTTAAGAACTATTTATATTTTTTAAATTAGATGGTACGCCTCCATTTGTAGAAATAAAACAGTAACTACAGCTCACACCATTTAGCCACTACCTCTCCCCTTCTCAGCTCAGTCACTATTAGAATTAAATTTGTACAAGCTTGCACTCCCACCAGCAATGGAGGAGTGCATGTTCTCCTTGCTCCACATCCTTGACAGCATGTGCTATCATTTGAGGACTTTACCTTAACCATTCTGACAGGTGTAAAGTGGAGTCTCAGAGTTGTTTTGATTTGCATTTACCTGATGACTAAGGACATTGAACATTTCTTTAAGTGCTTCTCAGCCATTCTAGATTCCTCTACAGAGTGCAAACTTGTACAACTGCTTTGGAAATCAACTTGGTGGTTTCTCAGAAAACTGGGAATAGTTCTACATCAAGACCCAGGTAGACCACTCCAGGGCATATACCCAAAAGATGCCCCACCATAGCACAGGGACACATGCTCCACTATGTTCATAGCAGCCTTATTCATAATAGCCTGAAACTAGAAACAACCTAGATATCCCTCAGCTGAAGAATGGATACAGAAAATGTGGTACATCTACACAATGGAATACTATTCAGCTATTAAAAACCAAGACATCATGACTTTAGCAGGCAAATAGATGGAACTCGAGAATATCATCCTGAGTGAGGTAACCCAGACCCAAAAGGACATGCATGACGGGGACCTAGCATAACTGTCCTCTGAGAGGCTCCACCCAGCAGCTGACTGAAATAGATGCAAAGACCAACAGCCAAGCATTAGCTGGAGCCCCAGGAAAGGAGAACTATGTGCCCTGGAGGGGATAGGAACTCCACAGGAAGACTGACAGAGTTGACTAAGCTGGACTCTTGGGGGCTCTCAGAGACTAAACCACCAACCAAAGAACACATAAGGGCTGGACCTAGGCCTGTCTGCACATATATCACAGATGTGCAGCTCAGTCTTCATGTGAGTCCCCCAACAGCTGGAACGGGGGCTATCCCTAAAGCTGTTGCCTGTCTGTGGAATGTGTTCCCCTAACTGAGCTGCCTTGTCTGGACTCAGTGGGAGAGAATGCCCCTAGCCCTGCAGAGATGTGCCAGGGTGGAGGGATACCCAGAGGGGCTGCTGCCCTCTCAGAGGATTAGGGGAAGGAAAGTAGGGGGAGGGGGGACTGGGAGGGGACAGCAATGGGGTTGTAAAGTGAAGAAATAATTGATTTTTTTAAAGATAGGCTAGCCTAGACTTTGTCTTACAGACTTGACCAGAATCAAGTTCAAAGGATTTTCCTGTCTCTGCTTCCCTAATGCTGGGATTACAAGTATCTACTACCGCATCACACAGATGCATAAAGAAAGAAAGAAAGAAAGAAAAATAGAAATATTAAATTAAGGAAATTATTATTTTACCTTTATTGCCAATATAAAATCACTGGTATTCCAATGAAGGAAGGAACCAAATATTTTTAGTATTTTTTTTATAATAAAAAATAAAACAAATAAAGTCTGTTAAAGCTTTTCCAATCTCAGATCATCTAACCTGTTGGATAGTGTGTCCCAACCATTTACACTGCTACCCTCACTGGGCGCCTTTCCGGCCAGCCCCAGCTGCCAGTTCCTTGTGGTATCCACAGGGAGCCAGGAACAGCTAGTGCCTAAGACCTACCACCTCCCAGCTCATGCAGGGTGGCCATGCTTCTGTTGAGCTTTAGAAAGTGTGGACTGCTTTTGACAGCTATTGCTCTTAGGTGGGGGCAGCAGTGACAAATGAGCAGATGGTATTTCTTTTTATGATTTATTTATGTGCATTGGTATTTTGTCTGCATGTATGTTTACATGAGGGTACCGGATCCCCCCTGGAACTGGAGTTACAGGCAGTTGTGAGATACCATGTGGGTGCTGGGAATTAAACTTGAGTCTTCTAGAAGAGCAGCCAGTGCTCTTAGTTGCTGAACTATCTCTCCAACCCCTAATAGAAGGCTCTTTCAGTCAACAGATTTGGTATATGTTCCTGGGATGGCTCAATGCACAACTCTATGAGAAATTCCTACGAACTGAGTTATATCTATAATGTTGTGCAGGAAGAAACAGTAACATTGCTGAAAATCTGAAAGTGATTGCTATTTTCAAAGAGTTAATAAGTACGTTAGGTTGTTGTACTGGATAGTTTTGTGTCAACTTGACACAGCTGGAGTTATCACAGAGAAAGGAGCTTTAGTTGGGGAAATGCCCCCATGAAATCCAGCTGTGGGGCATTTTCTCAATTAGTGATCAAGGGGGAGAGGCCCCTTGTGGGTGGGACCATCTCTGGGCTGATAGTCTTGGTTCTATAAGAGAGCAGGCTGAGCAAGCCCGGGGAAGCAAGCCAGTAAAGAACATCCCCCCATGGCCTCTGCATCAGCTCCTGCTCTCTGACCTGCTTGAGTTCCAGTCCTGACTGTTCAGTGATGAACAGCAATGTGGAAATGTAAACTGAATAAACCCTTTCCTCCCCAACTGCTTCTTGGTCATGATGTTTGTGCAGGAATAGAAACACTGACTAAGACAGTCGTGTTCTCTTGAAGCAAAGCCAGAGATAAGAATGTTTGTGTAAGGGCTGGAGAGATGGCTCAGAGGTTAAGAGCACTGGCTGCCCTTCCAGAGGTCCTGAGTTCAATTCCCAGCACCCACATGATGGCTCACAACCATCTCATAATGAAATCTGATGCCATCTTCTGGTATGCAGCTGTACATGCAGATGTACATTAAATAAATAAAACTTAAAAAAAAGAAGAATGTTTATGTAAGTGATTTCTGAAGGACAGTTTTTATAGGAAACTTTCAGGGAAGTAGAAAATGGTGTAGACATTTAAATAAATGATCATGTGATAGGGAGTAAATTGAGACAAAGTAGAATTTAAACACTGAAAGTTTAGCAGCAATGACTCATTTTGTAACTACCATGGGATTATTCTGCATTTTGACAATTTTTCTAGTCTAGAGACTTAATGGGTAAGTTGATTCAGTATGAGATGAACCCATAAGACAACAACAAAACATGGACTGATGACTGCGTAAGGGCCCCACCAGTAGCTAAAGGAAACAGGTCTACCTCCAGTCTCTTGGGGAAAGAGAGCCATCAGTGTCAGCCTGTTGACATAGCGGACATTAGCCCTTTCTGTGTCTCTGCCCTGGTTTGCTGTAGCCTCCTAATTAAAAACTCAGCCTCTGTTCCGTGGTGACTCCCAGTTCCTGGCAGCAAGTCCCAGAGAACCGTACTTTCTTAATGCTTCCCTGATCCTGGTCTTTGGCAAGCAGATGTTGTTCCTGTTCTCTGTGCCACCTTTGGCCAAAGCATTTGCAGTGCACAGCAGAGCAGGGAGACCAAAGTGTGAATGTCACCTAAGGGCACTTGTCTGTGTGACATGTTCTTCAGCTGTTGATTAAACTGAACTTAGGGCTAGTTTAAATCACATATAACTAAGTGAATCATTCGTATTGTTTGTATCAAAATAGCTGTCTTTTTCTTTTAAAGAGGCCAAATGGGTATTTTTAATTATCAACAAATAAAAAATGAAGGTTATTTTAAGGTATTTTTCAGCTTTAGCTCATGGTTTTTTGCTTCTATTTTTGTACATTTCAAAATGTGTCTTTTCAAAACAAACTTTATTGATGGTAAGTTTAGGGACAGTGAACTAGGACACACTCCGCTAGCGTACCTGTCATTCCTTATCACAGCTGCATGTTCCTATCCCCATCTACCCACTGGACAGTGAGCCCTCCCAGGGCAGGGCTAGGTCAGCTGCCTATTTCCAGCACAGTAGCTACACAGCTAGTGTTCTGGAAAGTGTCTTAAGCCCGAGTCAGTGAGCGTCTCTCCCCACCTACACACCTTTGTGACATCCATTTGGAGAATCTTGTCTCCGAAGTAGATAGACATGAGATTGCCTGTGGACAGACTCCAGCATGATGTTTATTGTTGCTGCTGTTGTTGTTGTTTTCTTTTATTTTTCCTTTTTTATTGGATATTTTCTTTATTTACATTTCAAATGTTACCCCTTTTCTCTGTCCCCCCCCCCCGAAACCCCGTATCTCATCCCCACTTCCCCTGCTTCTATGATGGTGTTATCCTCTACTGGAAGGATAAACAGGCTGAAAAAGAAATTAGGGAAATGAGACCCTTCACAGTAGTCACAAATAATATTACATACCTTGGTGTGACTCTAACCAAGCAAGTGAAAGATCTGTATGACAAGAACTTCAAGTCTCTGAAGAAAGAAATGGAAGAAGATCTCAGAAGATAGAAAGATATCCCATGCTCCTTTTCCTTTTGTGTAACAATCCTATCACAGCTGATGCTCCTTCTGTAAGGCTAGGAGAGATTGCCAGGAAGTGGGAGGACTTTCTAGTCTCAGGATGACACGGCCATGTGACATCAGACAAAGGTGCCTTTGCTGATGGGGCTAACAGCAGAAGCCAGCAAATGCTGTATGTATGCAGCCTTTTCTCAGCCTCAGTCTGGATCGCTCCAAAGTACTGACCCTCATGCCACACCACAACCCATCGCTGATTAAGCCACCGGTTTTCTTCATTTGGGGGTTAATGAATGATATGAGAGATACAAGCAAATGCATTCAGATGGTGCGATTTAAATAAAACGTGACATGTGGAACAACAAGGTTCACATGAATGTGGCCGGAGAGCCTCTGCTTCTCAGCCCTGTGATCCCCTGGGAGCACATGCACGTCTCCCTCTGCACTGAATGCCCAGGAATGGGAGAGCTGGAGCGGAAGCTGATTTTTGCCACTAACAGCAGTGTATCCCTCTGAGATCATCAAACACGAAGCAGCAGGCAGGTGAACTGGAAAGCGCCAGCAGTTCACACTTGTTTGCACAACCACTTCTGCCCCACGTGACTCTAGCCTGCTCGCTTGAGACTGGCAAATGTAGAACCAGATCAGTGGGAACGTTTTCCAGTCCGTAAACCACCAGGAGTGGATTTCCAGAGTGAGCGACATCAATGGCCATTTGTTTCCTCTGAACAAGACATTAGTCATGGACTCCCTGGTGAGGAGAGTTACTGTGTCGTCCTGATGACAGCATCCCAGGAAGAAAGACACCACACCGGCTTTTCAGTGAGCATTCTGTGGGATCGAACTCGGGTCCTCAAGCTTGCATAGCACATAGCAAGCCCTTTCCAAATGACTCATCCGCCCAGTCTGCTGCCTGATTTGTTTAAATATTCCTCCAGTAAAGCCATATGTGTTACTACCAGTGAGGTAAGTATGTCTTGGATGAAAGACTACAGAATATCATGCCATGAAAATTTGTTCAGTTTTCCTCTTAAATAGGAAAATTAGAATGCACCATGTTTTCTGATAGCAAAAAGCATTCATCAGTCCTACCCCCTGGTGGCCTCTGTGCACAACTTTTAGTGTTTGACCCCACCCATCCTTCTAACCCTTTCCACACTGACTGGAGAGAAACTTACAGAGTCTTTCATTTTTTTGTCTGAAAAAGAGAAGTGCCTGCCAAAAAGCAAAATTGTTTTGAGTTCTTAAAATTTCTCAACCAAGAAAGCTAGTTTTCGGCGAAAAGGATCCAATTATCTATGCTCCATTTGAGCAGAGTGTTTTTATTTCTAAAGGCTGAACAACTTGCAAAGCTTTTCTGAGTTTGTGGGAATACTTGTCATGGCTTCATTAATAGAAGGATTCCTCGTGGAGTCGCGTGGATCCAGAAGGACAGCAGACATGGGAGAGGTAAACCAGGCTGGCTTGAGAGTTTGGCACCAGGAGGAGACTGGCTTAGCTTCCTTTCTTCCTGCTGCTTCCAGGAAGCACCTACCCAAGATGCAGCAGATGCAGCAGTACATCCATATCCAGAAAGCTTCTTTGGAAAAAAGAATTACCCCTATCCCCTACCCAATCTTCTGCCCGTCATGCTTTGACAGGACTTTTTTGGGGTCTAGGCTTTTAGTAAGGAGCAAGTGGCACTAGGTAAACTCTGTCCCCTATGGGACTATTTAAGGGCACGAGTCTCTTCAGTGTCTGGCAGGAATCCTAAGTGGTTTGCTCTCCAAAGGACTTTTCTTTATAAGCCATGAGAAGGCTCAAGCACTCTGGGCATTCCCATTTCACCTCCCACACCCACACCTCCTTCCCTTGCTTTCCTCTCAAACTTTATCATCTTTCTCTATTATATTTTTCTCATGATGCATGTTAATTACCTCTAGAGATGAGTTCCCTTGGGCTTTAGGGGACTGAGTGGATAACCAAGCCAGATGTATTCAAATGTAGTCTGGTGCTGTTTTTAAATTTTGTATTGCATTAATGTATTCTTGGTTTTTGTCTCCTTTCTTTTGTATTGGTTGGCAACATTTCTTTTCACAAGGACTGAGTGAGTCTCTTTGAAAGCCCAAGGAAGTTTCTTTCCCAATATAGCAAGATAAAGTTGCGGGTCACAGGAGAGGCCAGGTGCTTCTTCTAGTCAGTAAAAGGCCAGGGTCACTCCTTAAACTAATTAGCATCATCTCCACGTGAGGACCTCCCTGTTTCATTAATAATTATTACCATACTTCTATTTTACTACTTATCTTAAAATAATGCCGGCTTGTACAAAACTGATCCTGTCAACAGCCAGCTGTGGATCAGGGAAGGGTTCATGGGGCCCTGTCCCTGATGAACTATTGGCTACTGAAGGATTTGAGGGAAGGGAAAATCGTTACCTTCAGTCGTGTATCCACTGGTGATTCTACTAGGAACAGTGGGTGTTCTAAACCTGTGGCCACTCAGATGGCTTGGTCAAAATGAGTGGATCACAAAACAAAGAATTTGGGAAAGGAACCTGTAGGCAGGAGACAGTGATGGCAGAGGATGATGGGAGATGAAGGTAAACAGAAAGCAGTTAAGTTGTATGTGAAAATGTCAGTGAATTTAGCCAATAAAGAAGTATGTTCTTGAGCCAGGTGGTGGTGGTGCACACCTTTAATCCTAGCACTCAGAAAGCAGAGGCAGTTTGAGTTTGAGGCCAGCCTCATCTACAGAGTGAGTTCCAGGACAGTTGGGACTACACAGAGAAATGCTGCTACGGGGAAAAAAAAAAACAATTAAATGTATGTTAAATGTTTAATCCCAGCACTCAAGTGTGGGGGCTGGGGAGCAGGGGGAGGCCGAGGGCAGGTGGCTCTTTTGTGATTTGTGATTTCTAGGGCAGCAAAGATCACATACTGAGACCCAGTCTTTAAAGAAACTTTATTTAGTAAATATATTTATGTTTTATTTGTTGTCGTCTAATAATAACTATTAGTTCTTATTATGACCTGGCCAGCCCCCCAATAATCTAGTCAAAGTCTTATTGATTTATTTGATTTTAATAATAATGATCTTAATTTAATACTAAAGCTTATTTAATCAGCTTTAGCACAATTACTGGCCGATTACCCCTGATGTATTTTCCTAGGCTAGACTGGCTGCTTCCCCTCTGTGCTTCCCCATCACTGTTCTGCAGTCTGAGTCTCACCCACCATGCTTCTGTCCCAAGTCTGTCCTCAGGGGCAGTTCTCTTAGCCACATGCTCCTGGTCCGTCCTGTCTAAGGGAGGCCCCCTGCCCTCTCTGTCTTCTTTCCTTCTCCTCTGTTCTCTTTCTCACGTTCCCTGCCTGGGACAGCCAACCTGGTAGCTGAAACCCCACCTACTTCTACTCTCCCCAGTGATTGGCTGTCAGCCACTTTTTTTTTCTTTTTTTTATTATTTTCATTATTTACATTTCAAATGCTATCCTGAAAGTTTCCTATACCCCGCCCCCCACCTCTGCTCCCCTACCCACCCACTCCCACTACTTGGCCCAGGCCTTGCCTTGTACTGGGTCATATAAAGTTTGCAAGACCAAGGGGCCTCTCTTCCCAATGATGGCTAATTAGGCCATCTTCTGCTACATATGCAGCTAGAGACACAATCTCAGGGGGTACTGGTTAGTTCATATTGTTGTTCCACCTACAGGGTTGCAGCCCCCTTCAGGTCCTTGGGTGCTTTCTCTAGCTCCTCCATTGGGGTCCCTGTGTTCCATCCAATAGCTGGCTGTGAGCATCCACTTCTGTGTTTGCCAGGCACTGGCATAGCCTCACAAGAGTCCGCAATATCAGGGTCCCTTCAGCAGAATCTTGCTGGCATGAGCATTAGTATCTAGGTTTGGTGCCTGATGATGGGATGGACTCCCGAATGGGGTACTCTCTGGATAGTCCATCCTTTCATCTTAGCTCTAAATTTTGACTCTGTACCTATATCCTTTCATGGGTATTTTGTTCCTTATTCTAAGGAGGAATGAAGTATTTAACCAGTCAGAGAAGATAGGCGAGCAAAGTTTACAACATCACTTGGCGTACTTGAGAATGTGTTACTCTGGACTGCAACCGGATCTTATTTTTTAAAGATTTATTTATTTTTATATATTTGAATACAATGTTGCTGACTTTAGACGCACCAGAAGAGGGTATGGGATCCCATTACAGATGGTTGTGAGCCACCACATGGTTGCTGGGAATTGAACTCAGGACCTCTGGAAGAACAGCCACTTAACCACTGAACCATCTCTCCAGCCCCTGCAACTAGATCTTAAGGGCTTGTATTTAGCATTTGAATACATAGCAGCACCAGACCAAACCCCAATAATTATTGACAAGAATTATCATTTAGTTCTACTTCTGAATCACCCCTCTGTTTACAGTACTGATCAAATCTGTGTTCGTTGTCTCCTGAGCCTTCTGTTTTCTGTTCTCATGTTTACCTCATTCTGAGTGTTCTGTAGACACTTTGGTTTCAGGGCATAGCAGGTACTAAAGGGGATACCAGCTTTTGAAGCTCTTCTGCCTTCTCTTTTTCTTTCACCCCCGGGTCCCCCCCCCCCAAGGAAAAAAAACTAATTTAAATCTATGGCAATGACGCTCATTAAAATATCCTCAAAATAAATATCTTTATTTTAATATGTTTTGGTCCTGGGTGGATTAGGGAATAGCTTTATGTACCTATACAAACAGCTTTTCAGAGCAGACTGCATTTTCTCTCCTGACTTCTCCCTACCACTTTTTGCCCCTTCCCTCAGAGGCTAGTTACCCACCCACACCCTCCCACCCTTCCTCCTCAGAAGTTCGCCTCCCCACACCACCCACCCACCCACACCAGTTTTACTTCCTCATTTTAACAAAGATTTGGTCTGTAAATAACTTAATTATTTTTATTGTACATGGCATCATTTTTAAGTAAACTACTGCATATAACAAATTTGACTTCAAAAAAGGATATAAATTACAGTTAAAAGAAAACTAGTTTAGCATACTATTTCTTTGTGCCACCCACATACTGACTTAAACTTTGATAGAAAATTGTACTTTGTAAACTAGTAAGAAACAGGAACAATTCGTAATAGCGTAAATGCCAGCAATTAGCTGAACATTCATTAATTAACTCAAGCATTACCAGTAACTGGAAAGCATCTATTAAAACTTGGGCCAACGAAACTGAAGCAGAGATGTGGTTTAGCTTTTCTTTTCCCCAGTATTGTAATATTTATTAGCTAATATTTCAAAGCTGTCCTTTGAAAGGAACAAGTCAAAACAGTTTTGAAATTGCTGTATTCTCTTCAGGCATTGTTTTGTATATGTAGAATTAATATGTTTGACCCAAGATGCTCATAAATGTGGAGCAATGATTTAACTCTAATACTCTGGAAGAAATAACTATCATTGTGTCCTTAGGCATCTGTGTCCAGTGCTGTCTGTGGCCACAGTAAATGCCTTGTTATTTATGACTTCCAGTTTATAAGATGTTGTAGAAATTCAGCTCTTCTCTTACTATTAGGTACCTGCAGAGCAGAGGACATTGTGCCATCCCCTCCCCCAGCACACCGACGCATCAGCACATAACTGTCCCAAATACAAGCAACTAGAGTTTTGTGTCACTCTCATTTTACATAATTCACCAGCCCTTCCTTTCCCTTTGATGTTCCAGATGAAAGCATCCATAGCACGGCAGAGCAGACAGGGTTTTTATCCTGAAATAATCCTCTTTTTCCCGTAGCCAGTCTCACTGACGTCATGGTTCCCATTTGCCTTTATCCCCATTGCAGTCACCTCTGGAGAGCATCAAAACTTAATAATAATAGTAATAATAGTAAAGGAAAATAAAACTAAAACCAAGACAACAACACAACAAAAAAGGCAAAACCATGTGTTCTTACTTCAAGCACCGAACCATTAATGAAATCTAATTGGGCAGGTTGCATACTATCAGATGTCAAACATTATAAAGCAATTTCATTGGCCTTTTTAAACTTAGAATTCACCTTAAGTTGACTGATCCTAAGGCGCTGTGCAGCACCGTTACTGCAGAAACTGACTTTCCTTCCTTCGAACTGACAATGATGCAAGAGTTTCTTGTTCCTTTTTGGTGCTGGAAGGTGTCAAGTTGTTGCCCTTAAAAGATGTGAGAGCTGAGGTGAGAAATCCATTATGCTGCTATAAAAATCTGTGTGAACAAGTATTTTTCCTCTCCCTACCCACCCTCTAGCACTAGAATATTAATAGTGGATTTAAGTCAGCTAATGAAACTTTGTTCTTAATTTATTCAAAACTGAAAATTAATTTGTCATTAAAAGATAGTATAAAATACAACTGACAGTGAAGGTATAAGACCTGTGAATTCAGAAATGGATATATAACCACATCCCCTAATGTCTTACAAAGGCATACTG
The DNA here is from genome assembly GCF_900095145.1 of Mus pahari. Taxonomy (NCBI): domain Eukaryota; kingdom Metazoa; phylum Chordata; class Mammalia; order Rodentia; family Muridae; genus Mus; species Mus pahari. The sequence continues at coordinate 69,457,813 of NC_034597.1, forward strand.
AAGGGCACCAATAAATGGCCAGAATGTATTTCCACAGTTCTTTACATTTAATTTGATTTTTATTAAAGACAAAACCATGATTCTTTGGGATATATTCTTGGTGAGGTGGAGGAAACAATGAAGTCTGGGGACAAACCATTATCCCACAAGACCATGATCATGGAGGCTTGAAAGAGGCTCAGGATAGTGATGAGCCAGACCCAAGGGGCTAACTCAAGAAACCCATTACCTGTCAAATTAAAGAATTCTTTCCAACAAGGTATAAATGAGACAGGAAGTCTAGAACTGATAAAGGTGCATGATTATATTGCCCAAGTATCTGTCCTAGCCCTGGTACGTGAAGACTTTGATGGAGAGTTACCCAATGCAATAGGAAATCTAAATTCAGCTCATCTGGAATAAAAGATGGACCTAAACCATCAACTCAGTGCCGTGACTAGTCACCCCCAAGGGTACCTTGCTGACATCACAGTACTTTGTATGACAGACTTAAAGATGATTCGGACCATACCTTACCTCCAAGATGCACGTTACAAATTTTTAAGTTTGTAATAAAATACAGAGTCGAGGTCTAAAGTTCACAGCATGGCCAGTGTCTTACACATAGTAGGTGCTCAAGACTGCATCTGAAGCTTTGTTGTTTACTTTGAATAACTAACAGGGTCTTTTGAAAAGCAATTTGTACTTTGAGAGATACCAGTTATAATTTATTTCATGTGATTCCATTGTGTAGCTTGGTCAGGTTGGCCATAGGACTTTTCATTTTTAAAATGCCATGCACACAGAAAGTAAAGGCATGAAATTGCTTACAGCACTGCACATAGGTTTGGCAAAAACATCCACAGGTGATAGTAACTTCACAGCTCATTAGAAAAGAGGCTCAGAGCATAGATAACTCAGTGCTGACACTTTTCAACACCCAAACTGAAGGGCCAGATAAAAAGTAAAAGAATAGCTTCAAATACAAACAGTATGGCCTTGGATTTCATCTCCAAATCTTCAAGATCCTATGAAGTAGTTGTGTTCTTCCAGTAGCATTATAGTCTGACCTTTGCCCGGACGACGGGCTGGGTGGGATGTGCTTGTTCATCTAGTGGCCAGGATAGCAAACTTGTCATCAGAATTTTTAAATAGTATAAGCATTCGTTGTAATATGTAGTAATCTATGCATATTTTTAAATAGTCTATTCATCCTCAGGAAATCATTTAGAGTAGTGAGATTACTACAAATAAGATTACTGGAGGAACGAGAACTGATTTGGCCACTGTATTAATTTATAAACCACTTAGACTTACATTGTCAACAGAACCCTGTTGTTGGCGGCAGTTTTACTCATTATGTCGTTTTCCTTGGGAAAATCAAGATGATGAACAAATGCAGAGATTTACTCATTGGTTTATTTATTCATGCCCAACATCGGTTTATTTCCTTACTGACTGAAATGTTTGGTTTGACTTTAGGGACACCACAGTGCAGTCTCTGACTCTTCAGCCCGCAGTGAAAGATGGACTGATTGTGTATGAAGACTCACCTCTGGTCAGTAAGCCAATGATAACAATATTTTAAAGTGTGTTTTGCTTGTAACTGTATCTCAGATACAATTAGACAATGGGTTAATTGTCTGATTGGAGCACATTTGTTTATCGTTTTAGATGCGCAGGTCTGTCTCATTGGAGCACACACATGTATCATTTTCGATTCACGTTTCTATCAAAATGGCATTATTGGGAAAGTAACATATTCTTTTACTGCACTTTCTCTCCTGAGTGAGAGTCAGGGACTGACACAAATCCCTTGCTTATTCTCTGAGATTGTTTTTAAGTCTGCTGTTGTTCTAAACTAACAGAACATTAACTGGGTGTTTTGAGAAGCCGACTCAGATCTAAGCCTGGCCACAATATTGCAGAGCAGGCAGCCATCATGGGACTACTGTGGGCCAGACCCCAAGGTTGGGGACTTTGACATCTGTACCAGGAGTCTCCAAGGTTGAGCCTAGCTCTTCTCTGAAAAGAGAGGTTAGAGAAGCCACATGTTGGCTTTAAAAATAAATAAATGAATAAATACATCCTAAATTAAAAAAAAATTCTTATCAAGTCTTTGAGAGTACAGTATGAGGTTTTGTGATGAAAGGGAGCATCTTAAGGCAGTGGCAACACATGCCTTTAACCCCAGCACTCAGTAGGCACAGGCAGGCAGATTTCTGAATTCAAGGCCAGCCTGGTCTACAGAGTGAGTTCCAGGACAGCCAGGGCTACACAGAGAAACCCTGTCTAGAGAAACTGTCTCGATAAACCAAAATCAAAACAAACAAAAGGTGGAGGAATAGCCTTTATCAATTTGCATTTAAAATGATTAGTTAACACTATATAGTCAGAACAATTTATGACGTGGTCATAAATGTTATAGGTTGTTAGTATCTCTTTTAGAAAGAAATCTTAGGTTTATGTTGAAGTGCATAGAGTATCTCCTGTCTGCCTCCTTAAAAGCACGAGGAGAGGCATGGCAAGGTGGATCATCAAGTCCACAGCTCCCATCTTCCTTCTCATGGCCCCCTCCACGTAGTTACTGAAGACCTCAAGAGCTTACCTGCCTTTCTCCTTCCTATGCAAACATCTATAGACTATACCTTTATACAAGATCAGTCTAGTCATTTTACCTGTATTTTTCCATACCTGCTTCAGTTTTCCAAAGTAAGTACTTTGTATATTCTGCCAAGTTTAGTATCCTGCAGGCTAGCCTAGTGCTCCATTTTCGTCGTGTTGGAACTCATGCACGTGTAGTTGTGCCCTGTTACTTGTGAGGTGACATGCATAGCTCCTGCTCTGGCAGCCCATTCCTTAGCCTTCATGTGCCTTTTCTTACCTTTACTGTCTAGAGAGGACATAGGCTCTCCATGTTCACTCTTCCCCAAGTGCAGTTTGACCATTGATTCTCTTTGCCTTGAATACCTACCTCCTCTGATCTATAAAACTTTGACAGTATTTAATGATCCATGAAAGCAGTTTTTCAAAACACACAGTGACTGTCATGCAGACTCCTGCCAGCTCTGTGGCCCTTCATCTACATTTTACACTCCCTAAGCACCCCCATTCTAGGGAGTGAAACGGTTGGGAATGATAATGCAAAGCTCGCTGCTGTGTTTTAGTAACTCTGTGATGCTTCTGTTGCTGTGTGGGAGTGGGCCGTAACCTACAGCAGCTCTGCCAAGTGCGGAGCAGTGAGCAGTGAGCTTTTAGTAGTGCTTCCTTTGGTTCTTTTCTTTTTTTTTTTTTTTTTTTTTTTTTTTTTTTTTTTTTTTAAATATCAACAATTTTAATTTAATGCATAGTGACAAAAAATTAATAATGAATGAGTAGAAAATTAATACTAACAATGAACATGGAATATGATTTAATCACTCAGAAATTCCATGGCAGACAATTGTATAATATACATGCATAATTAAAATATAATTGATATAGATCTAAATATGTCCATTACTACATAAAATCTAACAATTGTCCAAAGCTTATTAAGATATGGTAATTAAANTGATAAAATTTTTACATATCTTGTATCTTAAAGTGGACTAAATAAAATTCAAAGTATAAAATTATTCTCAAAATGTTTTTGACCATTAGTTATTAAACTAGAAATAAATAAGTAAAAGATAATTAGAATGACTGCAGCTATTAAAAATTAGACATCATGTTTCCAGTTGACATGTTATAAAAAAGAACTGACAGGTTCTTTTCTTGATCATTACAAATTTTTCTCTCTCAAAAGGTCAAAGCAGTGAAGTTGGGCCATATTCTAGTAGTAGATGAGGCAGACAAAGCCCCAACAAATGTCACCTGTGTTTTGAAAACTCTAGTAGAAAACGGAGAAATGATTCTAGCAGACGGAAGGCGTATTGTTGCGGGTAAGTACTGAAAAGCAACGTTTTCCTTACTGTGTCAGTTTGCACCTTTAATCTGCTTTGTTGGCTATTTGGTTTTGTTTGATGCTAAGAGTAGAATCGGAGCTTCAGTCATGGAATCACATGCTCTGTCATACACATCATCCACAGCCCCTAGTTTCTCTCCTCTATAATCAGTCTCTATAAATCTCAGTTGTAGAAGTGAGACAAATCAGCTTTATACCGTCCTAGTCTAAAAATGTCAACCTTGAACCTTTATACTAATTTTTCATATAGTTGTGTATGATTGTATTATTGAATTGCTATCTGGAAATTTTTAGAAACATTGGTGTGTTTCTCTTGCTCACAAAATTTACTTTATATTATTGGCTCGGTACACTTAAAAATCACTAATATGTACTGGAGACATGGCTCAGTGATGAAGAGTACTTGCTGCTCTTCCAAAGCATCCAGGATCCATTCCCAGAACACCCATGTTCACTCACATCTGTACCTCCAGTTCTGGGCAGTCCAGTGCTGTCCCCTGGTACTAGACACACAAGTAGGTGAACACGTGCAGACACAATGCTAGACACAGTTTTTACAGATCACTGGATGTTTCGTTTAATTTGTTTGTGTGTGTATGTGTGTACAATTGTATAGATAGAGATAGCGATATATATCAATCACTCGGGAAGAGGTTATTCTCTGCTTTAAATTTTCTTCTCTTCCTACCCATACACACACTCGTTTTGCAGTTATTGCTGGAAAAGAAATGAAGATAAATTAATCTCATAAGTGTTGTCTTCATTAGGATTTCTGTTCCTGTCATAAAGTAGTGTGATCACATGCATCTTTGTGACTTCAGGTCATAGTCCATGGCTGAAGGGCAGGAACTCAAGGCAGGAAGCTGGAGGCAGAAGCTGAGGTAGAGATCATGGAGGAGCGTGGATTACTGGCTTGTGCCTGGTAGAGCTCTCAGTGTGCTCATCTATGCACCTAGGAACCCCCTGCCTAGGGGTGGCGTTACCCACAGTGGGCTGGGTCCTTTCATAGCAATCACTAGCAAAGAGAAGGACTCAGAGAGTTTTCTACAGGTACTCTTACTGAGGCATATTCTCATTAGAGGTTCCCACTTCCCAGGTGAACTACCATGTGTTAAGCTGACCAAAAACCAAAACCAAACCTAACCAGCACAAGTATATATAACTGCAAGACAATGTAAGTTTATCAAATGCAGTGCAAGATTCTAATTTCAGAGAGGTTTTGTCTCCTGAAAGACTTGAAAATTCATAACTAGCCATAGAAAATACATAGCCGGTGCCGTAAAATCATCAGTATTTGAAGTGTACATACAAAGAGGGCTCTGCTAGAAAACTCAGCATCATAGAGGCTCTTTAGTGCTGTTGAACATGGTACTCCAGCCTCTACCTAGCACCAAACATCATTTTAACATTTCTCTTTCACAGTTAGTGAAAAATGAGAATTTGCCTTAGTATTGTCCCTTGACAGAATCCCTCAGACTCTCAGAGAATAGAACTCAGCCTGCTCCCTTGCTCTGGAGCTCACAGCACTACAAAGATAGTGCACCAAGAAAGGAGAAGGGGCTCCTGAGACAGCACTGTGGTCCAGCACTGCCTGTGCCTGGCCCTTTGTGTGTTCCCCTGTGGTTTGGAAGGCTAGCTTAGAAGTAAAAGAAGAGAATAATTTTCAAACTCAAGTGTGATTTTTAAACAGCTTTTTTTTTTCTGGTGTTCCAGATTGAAGCGGGGCCATTGAGCCATGTTTATCATATGTCCTACCGCAGCCTCATGGTGGCAGTTGAATCGGGAACACCTGTTTTGAGCAGAGTTTCACAAACAACGCATTTCATTTTTCAGATGCAGCTAATGTGGATGGAAGAGAGAACATTATCGTGATCCACCCTGACTTCAGGATGATGGTTCTGGCCAACAGGCCTGGCTTCCCTTTCTTGGGCAATGATTTCTTTGGAACTTTAGGTAAAAACAATGACTGTAATAATAACAATGATAGTTTCAACCGCAATGCTGCAGTGCGTGGCTGCTGTTGCTTACCGTGAGCTGTGTCTGCCCTAGCCACATGGGGAGTGGAGACCTTTTGATACTCACAGGAGTTATTTTTCCTGAGATCACTTAGCCAATGAGTGGTGGAGCTGAGCTTTGTGTCCAAGTCTGGCTTAGCCCCTTCCTCCTTAAGCAGTTGTACTGTACTTGCTGTTTAATGCTACATGATGAATGGCTACTAGTGTCTGCTTCTATCACCTCCTCTCACTAAAAAGATCAAGGCCAGCTGTGAAGAGACTGAGTCATACTGAGTAGAGAGGCCCCCTGAGGATGCTGCATCATCATCATCATCATCATCGTCGTCGTCATCGTCATCTTCCTCCTCATCCTCCTCCATGAAGGAGGATTCCTCTGCTCTGGAATCTCACACTCAGTACAAAGCAAGCCTGTGCTCCTGTTAGGAGCTTGATCTGGTAGCTCACATAGGATTCGTCCCAGTGGTTTACCTGAACAGCCATCTAAGCACAAGGACAGTCAGCACAACATTGTGTACAGTAACTAGAATGAAACAACTACTCTCCTTCCTTCCAAAGGAGACTAGATAAAGAAATCCTGCTGTATCCACACAGTAGATAGTACGCCACTATTAAGAGAAATATCAGTAATACTAGCATGCTAAAATGAAAAGCAATAGTAGTTGTAACAATAAGTGGTGGCAATGAGGATGGTAGTGTGAACATTCCAGAAGGGACAGGTGTATGCTGGAGTCTCACTTATACTGTTTAGGTCATTTTTATTTTAGACTGCTGCATTACTGCTGCAGTTACAAATGTGCTCCTGTAACACTCCAGAGCAAGTCTGTAGTTCTCTCTAGTGTGGAAAGGTAGAAGTTCTTCCCAGGGTCAGGTTCTCCATAGCTGCTCTCACCCGAGGGCTGTGTTCTCACCTTCATCCCAAGGCCCACAGTGATGCTCACTGTCTCTCCAATGCCCCTGCCTCCCTCTCCCTTCCCCGGGCCAGGTGTACTTGCTGGAGCTGAATCAACCACCTCGAATGCTGGTGAAAGCAGCCTCATTTTGTCAGGCTTTCCCTGCTTGGCGAGGCCTACACGACTGCCCTCTCCCTCCTCCGGCTGTACCACCACGGACCATCCTAACTTACCATCCTTGTAACAATATCATTCCACAAGGATGGGGAGTTTTAAAAATCATTGAAATATACCTAGGTAACATATGGTATCTGGAAGATGTTTAGTAATTATTTGGTGACTGCATGGTAGAGGGACCAAGTACCTTTTACATTCAGGATAACTTTCATTTTCAAGAAAAAACAAAACAAAACAAAACAAACAAACAAACAAACAAAAAACCCAGAGCTGTCCTGCATGTTTGTATTTGAAATTGTCAGTCTGTGAGATGAATCCTGAAGCTGTGATACTCTGCTTTTATTACTTTAAATACACACAGGCACAGGTACATATGCACACATAAAATAGCTGTGTATCCAAATGGTCCCTAAATCAAAATAAGGCCTCACTGCTGCTGGTCTAGACTGAGCCATTCCCACTGAGTGTTTTGCCAGGGTTCTCTCCCAGTAAGCATGTATTCAGACATCACATGCCTTTTTATAGAATTAAACTCATGCAGAACAAACCATACATCATTCAGCTTTCTTCTGGTTCAGGAGTTTTCTTTCTTCTTTGTATAGTTCTATTATTAGATGGGCTTCCTGAGATTTGCTGAGCAACTACTGGCTCTTTAAGCCCTGGTTGCAGTTTGTGCTGCAGCCTCACAGTGGATTGACTGCTCACTGAATGGGACTCTCCTTCTTCTCTGTAGGTGACATTTTTAGCTGTCATGCCATTGACAACCCCAAGCCCCATTCAGAGCTTGAGATGCTCAAACAGTATGGCCCAGATGTGCCTGAGCCCATCCTTCAGAAGCTCGTGGCAGCCTTTGGAGAGCTGAGGAACTTGGCTGACCAAGGGATCATCAACTACCCTTATTCCACCAGAGAAGTGGTCAACATCGTCAAACACTTACAGGTGTGGTATACTCCTGTGTCTTCCAGACTGTACAGTTTATAGCTGGCATTTCCATTCCATTCTATGACAGGTCAGCCAGGCAACCTGATACGATGTGTGCATAAGCTAAGTAATAAATCTAAAAGACCAACGATGTTCTCACTTCAGTCTCTGAGTTGGCTTTGGCAAGGTTTTGTGCCTTGGGCATTACCAATCAGCTAAAAACTTTGATGAGTTGACTTTGGGTTTGTTTGGCTTTTTATATGGGTATGATGGGGGGTGCTTTGGAGAGGAAAAATAATTAAGCAGCAAGGAAATGTTTCTATTGTTTGGCTTTTTACAACCGGCATGTGGTGTCTGGGTAGGAAGTATTCCAAATGACATGAAGGTAGAAAGTAGGACAAGATCTAATAGACAGTATACGAAAAGAACGCTTGTCAAGATAGGCAAGTGGTCACGAGAATAAAATTCCTGTGACCATATACAATGTATAACCTATTTAATAAAGAAAAAGAAAAAAGTGTAAACTCTATGTAGCAAGTAATGATCTCCAGACAACAGCCACAGCCTTGTGACTCTTGAATTCTCTTCGATCTCTAGCTCTCCAAGAAAACCTTACTGAAAACATAGGTAGCTGGGAGGTAAAAGGAGGGAGATTTTACAGCGAGAAAAGCTTCCTCCGTTGCAGAGGAAGAGATTCTGTTACATAGCGCGCTGGCTGAAGAGCAGTTAATGATAATGGAAGATTCATTTCAAAGCTGCAAGAGAATAGATCTTACATGATTTTATCCATTGAGATATAATTATGCAGAACAACAAATAGGTCAGTTCACATGCTTTAATGACGCTGCAACATATGCACTACAGGAATACTGCGTTATCCTGAAGTCTGAAAACTGACTTGAAAAAATTTCATTGTATATTGTTTTATGTATAATATATATATTTGTTATATATGTATAATATATCTATATGTTTTATTCTATGTGTGTGTGTGTGTATATGAGAAGAAAAAGAAAAGCTTACGCTCTGTAGGAGGCCTCGCTAAGTCTAGCTCACCAGCATGGATGCCAGCTCCAAGAGGAAATGAGAACAGTCAGTAGAGGAGCCACCAGCACAGGTCTAGCTGCGGTGGCTCCTGCCTTCTTAGCTCTGTGACCAGGGAGCAGCAGGCAGCACCGTGCTCCATTTCCTGTCCTTAAGTCCCTCTTCCCCTCCTTGTCCCTTTATCTTTTTTTCCCCATTTATTCATAGACTGTGAGTTTTCTAGACATGTCTGTGTTGACATTCAACATTTTATTTAGCTGGTCTGTTTAACTTGGTCAGTCTAGTGTGTCCATTTTTCTTTTTGTAAATTACATTTTATTTAGAATACAGAACAATGGGTTTTCATACAGGCATGGCATGGTGCCCTGCTCTGTCCACTCCTCCCCCCTCTGCTCCTCCTCACTATTCCTCCTCACCTCATATTGGTTCCCTTCTGCCCAGATTGTTCCCTCTGTTCGGTGTGTGTGTGTGTGTGTGTGTGTGTGTGTGTGTGTGTGTGTGTGTGTGTGTACACATAGTTAAAGCCCCCTGTGTGTTTAACAGAGAACATGATATTCCGTCTTTCTCTCCTTGCCCTCTTTTGTCCCCCACTCCTCTCCCCCTTTAAACCTTATCCTCACCACTCAGAGGCCCCCTTCCACTTGCATGTCCTCTGTGTGTTTGTTTAGCACAGGATCCACATGAGAGAGAACACAGCATGCTTGTCTCTGCTTCTGGCTTACATCATGTCTCATGATCTCCAGCTCCATGCATTTTCCTGTGGGTGACAGGACTTATTTTCTTTATGGCTGCCTAAAACTCCGATGTGTGTACATACCACATACTAATCCAGTCATCTGTCATGTCTTGGCTGGTGGGTTGTGGAGCAGTAAACGGTTGAGAAGCCAGCAGAGGGTCTGAGCAGGGTCCCACACCTGAGCTACACAGTAGAAATGGAAGAGCTGCTAAACATGAGTGTGTGTGTTTCCTTCCTGCCTGGTTATCAGACACAGCTAATGCGTTTCTGCTGAAGCCCATGTGTGCGCTGTTGCTCTATAAGTTTTATAAACCTTTATAATGATGTATGCTTTATCTCATAGATAATGAGGAATTTTTTTTCATACAGAAATTTCCCACTGAAGGCCTCTCCAGTGTGGTTCGGAATGTGTTTGACTTCGATTCTTACAACAACGACATGCGGGAGACTTTGATGAATACTTTGCACAAATATGGGATCCCCATTGGAGCAAAGCCTACCAATGTGCAGCTGGCAAAGGAGTAAGGAAACACACTGTTGATAGAACCTTGAGCATTGTCCTTCTGACTCTTAGGTGCTGATAGTCCCTAACCTACTGTAGACATTACTAAGCTGACCTGGTGTGGGAAGGCCTCCAGGAGCAGTGTTCCTCAGAGGCTACTGTTTGCTGGCTGGTCTCAGTTAAGTAGCATCATTTATAGTCCTGTAAATTAAAGATTTCAGTTTTTATGACTATCCCATGAGTAGATGTAACACACTCAAATAAAGGGGAATATTTGTTTCTTTATCAGTCTCCGTCCTTTTGTTGAATGACTGCGGGTCTCTATTTCATAATCCAGTACAATTTAGTATATAGCTGTGAAAACTGCAGAAGAGTAAAATGTTCATTTGTCAAGATGCTTTCTTTAGGACAGATAGGCTTCTAAATATGCCAGATTAATGTAGATCTAAGGGTACTTATTCTAGTTTTATAGATAAAAGGGGTAATGAGAATAATCGGACTCCTAGCACATGGGCTGACAACCAGCCTTTTATATGTTCAAACCAAATATGTGGTTGACCAGATGGTGGTTGGCATCTTTGTCTACAAAATGTAGGTTGCCATAAATTCGCATGAAGCAATCACAGCTCTTAAGGTAAATTACTAGACCTTATTCTACGTGAGGCACTATTTAGAATGAGGTTAAATTTAAGTCACTGATTAGTCTGGCAATATATGTTTTCCTAAGTCCATATATCATCATTCTTTGAAGTCATAAAAACATCATAGTGGAAGCCAAGAAAAACCAATTACTAACATACCGAGAATTTCTCAAAGAGAAACAAATATTCCCCTTCCGAGGTAAAGCACAGCTGGCATCACGTTAGACATTCCGAGGGGGCTGCTGGGTGCTGTCGGGAAATGCGAGTGGGAGTCAGCTGCTCATACTTACGTGTTTCTATACAATGCAGCTTTAGTGACTGCTTAGCAGTCCTTATGGCATTTTGAACAATGTAATTTCTTGAGTACAATGTCTTCTATATTAGAGAGTCGAGAACATGTCTTTAATATACAAGCTTCTGTTACTTTCATGTCTTTCTTACAGACCCTTCTTTTTTTTCACTTGGCAATGGGATGGTTTAATCACTGTTAACAAACTTTCGTCATTAAGATTCTAGCCCTGTGGAAAGTAGGCTTGTGAATTGCAGCTAATTTCTTAGTGTGTTATTTATTGGTGTAACCTGTGTTAGTTCGGCACATTGATTATAAGAAAATTGCTGCCAGTTTCTTTTGGAAGGAAGGCAGAATAATGACTTGGCTTCTTGTTGTCATGCTTATTGTGAAGAGCAGCACTTGGTGCAGTGGGCTTGCACCTCCAGGGCAAGAGACTGCTATCTCTGTGCTCACATTGGCGGCTTAGAGAGAAGAGGTCGACCTTGCACTTGAGATTGGACTAGACACAGCTGCATAGACCTAACAATAAGCTGAGGGCAATGTGAGAGAAGGGAAGGGAACTTTGTCTGGGGTGGAGGTGTTTGTACCGTGTATAATGTGCACAGTTGTTCAGAGCAGGTTTGTCATCTGTAAACTATACACTACAAGACCCACGTGTTCCATAGGATTCTTCCTGGCAGGTTGCCAGCCCTGCATTGGAGAAGTCAGGTGATAAAGTGAGCAAGGCTTGGGATTCAGTGATGCGTCGGCTGTCTTAGCCTGCCTTCCTCGGCCTACCACAGCTGCACTCGAGACTGCTGAGTTTCTCTTCAGGCACAGGAGTTTGGAGCAGTTTCTTCACTGAATGGAATCCCTGATGATAAAAAGGAGAACATTTTATTATCGAACACCTAAGAGTAAAATTTGCTCTTCAGATCAGGGCACTTATGAGAATGGAAGAGGAAGTGTTGGCAGTAACTGTAAAAGGAGATGGACTGTCCTGGTTCAGGCTGGAATATGATGCTCTCTTCACTAGACCCTGCCTCTCTCACAGCCTCTGCCTCACTAGGCCCTGCTTGTCTCACAGCCTCTGCCTCACTAGGCCCTGCTTCTCTCACAGCCTCTGCCTCACTAGGCCC
>NC_034597.1:69470743-69473399 GCF_900095145.1 Mus pahari
CACAGCCTCTGCCTCACTAGGCCCTGCTTGTCTCACAGCCTCTGCCTCACTAGGCCCTGCTTGTCTCACAGCCTCTGCCTCACTAGGCCCTGCTTCTCTCACAGCCTCTCCTCACTAGGCCCTGCTTGTCTCACAGCCTCTGCCCTCACTAGGCCCTGCTTCTCTCACAGCCTCGCCTCACTAGGCCCTGCTTGTCTCACAGCCTCTCCTCACTAGGCCCTGCTTCTCTCACAGCCTCTGCCTCACTAGGCCCTACCTCTCTCACAGCCTCTGCCCTCACTAGGCCCCTGCTTGTCTCACAGCCTTGCCCTCTAGCAGAGTGGTACTGTTCCCCATGTCTGCAAAAGCAAACAGACTTTACCAGAAGTAACACACACTGAACATCCTAATCTGAAAATCCAAACTCTGAAACTTTCAAGTATCAAAAATGTTGCCACAGCTGGACATGGTAGCACTGGCCTTTCCTCCTAGCACTGTGTAGGAAAAGGCAGGGGGACCTCAATGAGTTCCAGTACAGCCTTGTCTACAAAGTGATTCATAGGGTAGCCAGGACTATGTAGAACGGCCCCATCTCAAAAATTAAAAAAGGTCCTAAAGTGGAAAAATGCTTACCTAAAGTCACATGACAAGCTAGAGTTAAACACAGATATGCTAAAAGTGTGTAAAATTATGTCTAGCGATGTGAATAAGTTATATACAAAGAAACTTAATGTTTGGACTTGGACCTCATCTCCACATTGTGTATATATTCAAATACTCAAAACTGCACGTCTCCAAACACTTGTGGTGTCAAGCTTTCTCAGAGAGCTCTGGCCTTGGCCAGTCCAGCCTCTCCCCCACTAGAGGATGACTGGATAGTGGATGCACAGACTTTTGAAAGTGTTGGATTCCCATTCCTAAGGGAGAAGGGTAAAACTGGACCAAGTACTTTAATATCTTCTTTCCATAAATGAACCTTCTTGTTAAAACCTGTTCATTCTCTTGTTCATAACTAAGCATCATCTTGATTAGACGGGAGCAAAATTCACACTGACTAGAACATGCGCTCACGGCTACACTGAAGATGAGGGCAGGGACATATTTAGCCACTGCTGTGAGGCTCACAAGACAAATGCAGTGGGCATGGGAGCAGAGGGAGGTTTTTACATGGTATTGATACCCATCCGCACTTCGTCTGTCCCTCCTCAATTCAAGTCAGAGTATGTACGGGGTTTAATAGTGGTGTTGTCAAGCCAGGAGTTCAGTAGCAGCCCTTGGGAAGCAGAGGCATCTAGACCTCTGAGATGGAGGCCAGCCTGATCTAGACACTGAGTTCCAGGACAGCCAGGACCACCAGTCAGAGCCTATCTAAAGAGAAGAGCAGAGGCTCCATCACTCTAGTGCCCTGTGGTGAAGTGCCCGGGAGAAAAGTGCTCTCTCTCCCCCACCCCTCATAAATAGTGCAGTCTCTATTTCCAGGCCAGTGCGATAAGAAGAACTTTACTGTCTTGTCTAATAAAGCTGGCAGGCCTGTTGGGTTTAGCTGGGGGGAGGGTTGTTTTGTTTTATTTGTTTGTTTTAGTGGTTTGGTCACAAAGTAGCCCTTCTTCTTGATACACAAACATATTCCCTGATCCTGGCACCAAGTCTGGACTCACGTCAGACTTCCGGGTTACCCTTACCCCTTTCTTCCAGGGCCTTCTCTGGATGGTTTTGGTTTTTGCAATTTCCACTACATGAGAAAGGACATGTCAAAGAAATGATAATGAAATAGGCACACTGGCAGAAATGACTTCCAATTAGAAATGTGCTTTATAGGGAGTATAAGTTTCATTACAATTTTGTTCACTGGCTAAATAGTCAGAATTATCAGTGGTGTGTGTCCTATGGAACCGTACAAATCTGCATGCTGCAGTGTCAGGGCAGACATTGAAACTAATTGCTTTAGTTTTAAATGCTATTGTTTTTTAATATGTATTGTATATATATGGTGCCATTTCATTTATGTATATATTTGTATATATTACTTATTTGATAGAACTAGTTCTAAACATCCAAAGAAAAGCATATACACCATGTACTATAAACATGGGTTCCTATGCATATAGTTACAAACTTCCTTGGCATAGAGTGCATGTTTGTTGGACCGAGCTCTTACTCTGAAGTTCCTTTTAAGAGTAAACAGTCTGCTAGGATATCAGTGCTTCCAAATTAAAAGGTCTGTTTTAGGATAATTTATGAAATTCATCTTGTTGGAGACATATTTTAAAAGGAGAGCATTTTTTCCACCTTCATTTTAAATGGCATACACTATTTTATACTAAACAGCAATTAAAACAAAAGAACTGAACATCTAAAATAAAATGCAGATGCTTGAGGATGCTATGATTACAGCATTTCATTGTCACACTAATGAGATAATGATAATGGAATCATTAGATGGTGGCAGCAGAACCACAGTAGGTGACAGGTGCCACATGCTCCCCAGGCAGTGTGCGCTGCACCAGCTAAAACAATTCTCAGAGTAAACCTGCTAGACACTTGCACATGCATACACACTGTGCATAAAACTGCATTTGTAAATAAGGAACTTGAGACAGAGACTCTTAGAAAACAGGGACAGAGTTGCTGTGTGTGTGTGTGTGTGTGTGTGTGTGTGTGTGTGTGTGTGTGTGTG
>NC_034597.1:69473474-69492557 GCF_900095145.1 Mus pahari
GTGTGTGTGTGTGTGTGTGTGTGTCTATGCATCTGTGTGTGTCCGCACCCACATGCTGTTTGTGTTCCAACTCCAGTGACAATATAAACAAAATTATTGGCAACTTCTGAGACAGTTATTAGAGACTAAAAAATTTTTTTGTTTGTTTAAAGAAGATCTTACTAAATAAAAGCAAAGAAACTTGTGGTTTTGTTATTCTACTTGGAAGCATCATTGTCTATGACATATACTGCACCGTGTCCTCACACAGGTGTAGCTAAGGTTTCCCTGTGACATGATGGACACTCTTAGAATAAGACTGAATGGTACTCTCCAACATCTCTGTCTCCTGACTCGGAACACAAGATGAACTCTCACTGGCCGTGGTCCTTATGGAATGGATAAACCAGGCTGCCTCTGCTGCTTCCCCTGCCTGTGATGCACAACCTTGAAACCACATCAGTGGCCTCTCTTTCTGCTTCAGATTCATTGACCTTGACTTGGTTTCTCCTCCAGTACCTCTTCATTTTTTCTTAAGCCACTTTTCTTACTGCTAGTTTGTAAACAAAATACCAAGAACCCAGAGACTCCCGTACATTCTACCCTCCTGTTTGGAAGTTGTCTTTGTTTTGTTGTTTGTTTGATTTTTGTGAGTCTCGTTCTCTTGTGTTCCAGACTAGCCTCTGAGCACTGGGCCATGTGTCACCTTGAGCATGCGTCACCTTGCCTGTTTCATGTGATGCTGGGAAATCACTTTACCAGCTGAGCCACGTCACCCACTCCCAGGACCTTTTACAGTCCTATGTGCAGTGTCGTGATACTGAGGCATCGGTGTTGTCTCCAGTCATTTTATCTTCCTGGGGCTTTTCTCTCAGGAGTGCACATGTTCCTAAAAGGCATTCTTTGTAAAATGCTTCATCCTCAAGTGTCTTTGTCGAAAAATAAAAATAGCTAAATTGAGAGATCTAACTACATATAACACTTCTTTCCCGCTTCTCTTTTTGCTCCATTTCCTTCCTTCCTTGGATTTTAAGCTTAAGACACTTACTCCAACTACCATGAACAGATTTGTAAGCCATGTGAGAGTCTCTCAAAAGGAAAGGAAACCTGATAGATCAGTGCTTTGTGGCCTTATGGATATGGCCAAATGCCCTTATGGTTCCAGAAGTATACAAATGTTCTCACTAGACAGCTTGCACATCTGAAACCGACTGATGGGGTGACTGCGCTGTAGAAGTGCCCACTGCTGGTGGCAGAGCCTTATTAGAGCCTGGCAGGTGCTACTCAGATGTCTTGTTGCTAGGCATTCTCCTACCACTTTATTTAAAATGTTGTAAAATCTCACTTTTAAGCTAAATAATATAACATCGAATTGATGAGTTAGAGAAGTGTATTAACCCATGGTTTTATTAGGAGTTTTTGATGGTCTACACTCCAAACAATTTAAAATACAATGGTATCTACCCTTCCCTGGGAGAGGCTTTCTATACTGTTTTAGTTTTAGAAAATATACATCACTTCTGCATTCTAGTTTTTAAGCATCCACTGTGTTGACACTGGAATTTTTCTTTTTTCTTTTATTTTAAAAGATAAGTAAAAATCTATTTAGAAATTGCTCTTTCTTGGGACTTTTGCTTCTCTTACAATAAAGCACTCATCAAACCCCAACACCTCCTCTGAGAACAGAATGCTTCACATTCATCTGTGGCAGATGAGAGATTAAGTCAGCAGGCACTCTGGTATTTCAGTACAGTAGGTTTGGAGTTGGTATATATCAACCCAGAAATGTCAACTGTGGATACACAGAATGTCCACCACCCAGGGCCTGAACGCAAGGCCTCTTGCATACAGAACACATGGTCTGCCACTGAGCTATTCCCACCCTAACCCCATGCAACACATCTTTAAAGCATCAAAATTATAGAAGTTGGTTTCTTTCAACTCCTGACCACATTCCCTAACAGCATTACAAATATCAACTCCCTTATTCTACTAGATGTGCATGTGTGTTGGGATTTGTCTTACACATTAAGGAACCAGGGCTTAGTTCCTTGAATAATGTAAGAAATGATATAACTGATAAATAGCAGGATAGGGCATTCAACCACGATCCTTCTACAATGAAATTTCAAAGTTACTCAAAGAAATTTCCCTAATTGCTATTGAACAGGGACATTTTTTTAGCTATTTCTTATACATTTGTTTTTCTTCTTATAAGATTCCTCTGTACAGATCCCAGGCACATTTTTTGAATGAATCAACTGCTTAGTTTGTTTTCTTTTGTTTTTGACCTCTTTTTATATATTCTAGATATTTATCCACTGTCTCATTTATATATATATATATATATATATATATATATATATATATANTATATATATATATATATATATATATATATATATATATATATATATACATATATATACACACACACACATATATCCAGCAGAGATTCTCTGGCGTCTTTGGGCCTCCTCTTCTCCAGGTTGTTTCCTTAGATATGTAGCAGCTTTTTAGTCTCACGAAGTTCCCCTTGTTAAGCATCCCACGCCTTTGACATGTGGGATGCTGCCTGTGTCCTCCCCCAGCTTTGGTGGTGGTTCAGGCTTCACATCTAGGTTGTTGAGACACTCGGGGCTGGGTTTTCCACAGAGTGATAGACAAAGGTCCAGTTTCGTTCTCCTGCGTGTGGACAGTTAGTTTTCCCAGCACTGCTGGTTGGAGGTTCCTTGTTTTCCAGTGTATATTTTTGGCATTTTTGTCAAATACTAAATGGCTGCAACTGTGCGTATACCATGTGGGGGTCTTCAGTCTTGTTCCATTTGCCTGCGTGTCTGATTCTGTGCCTGTATTTTTACTGCTGTGGTTCTGGCGTAGTCTGAGATCTCAAATGGTAATCACTTCAGATTGGTCTTTCCTCTTAGGATCGTGTTGGCTGTGTGGAGTCTTTTGTGGTTCCATGTAAATTTTTTTCCTATTTCCTTCTAGACCCTAGAGAGGGATGTATAGGATCTGACTGGGTAGAGAAGTTGAATGTGGGAGGTCTAAAATGTTTCATTCTTTGAGAACTTCAGGCAATGAAATATGGTCATATCTACCCTCATTTTCTCCATTAGCTCCCCCCAACTTCATCTGCCCCATCAGATAGGATCTCACTCTTTAGCCCTGGCCAAGCTCACTATGTAGACTAGGCTGGCTTCAGACTCAGATCTGCTTGTATCTACCTTTGGACTGCTGTGATTGAAGGTGTAACACTGCTACATCCAGCTGTCTCTCTACTTTTAGAATAACGCATTAAATCCAGTCAATGTTGTCCACGTATATAAATGGGCAACCTGCTCCTTGGGTGTGGTGGGGCCTTGTGAGCTCCTGCCCCATCCACTCTGGAATTTGGGCTGGCTTGATCTTGTGCAGGTAACCATAGCTACAATTTCATGGGTACAACGGCTATGTCATGTCCAGATGACAGCATTGCATTGTGCCCCTCCACATCTTTTGACTTTTACATTCTTCTCACCTCTTCTTCTGGGGCATGTCTGAGCTTTGGTGGGGTTGCGGGGTTGGCAGTGTGGATAAAGATGCTCCACTCACGGCAGAGCGCACACTGTCACTCATTCTCAGCACAGTAGCCAGTTACATTTCCTCAGACTTGGTTTTGTATTCTCTTGCTATAGTGTAATGGTAGCTGCACAGCTGTTTTGATTTGATCCTTTATTGGAATGGGGGGAAAATAGTTAAATGTGCCCCAGCCTACAGAGAATTTTTGAGATGTGTAGGTCTTAAGCAGTCTCATATCATTATCCTTAATGCTTTAAGCTTTTGTAGGTGAGGTTTTATAAACTCATGTCACCCAGTCCTATAGAATGCCCCTTACTTACACAAGCCTGTTGAGGCCACTTTCACACTTGCTTGCAAGTAGGCCGTACCCCTTGCTGAGATCCTTCTAAGTGAAAGAAACATTAGGACGTAGTCAGAACACATCAGGGAAGATTTGCCCTTCCGAGAAAACAAATTGGTCCAAAATACCAACCATTCATTCACTCATTAAACAGACATTTTCCATGTGCTGCTGGGGTGGGGGGCAGGGGCACCATGTGGGAGCAGGAGCCTCGAAGGTGAGGAGGACTCAGTGTTGTCTTAAGCAGGTCACGGCGACCGAGAACGTGGTCAAGAACAAGCGGTGTGTATCCTGCTGTAGATGTCTGTCAGTGGGAAAATGCATTTGCCCTTGGGGCGAGCCCAGGAGGGTAAGGAAGCCGGAGCTGTGCAGAATTCTTCTGTGTGCCTGGACGCATGCAGGAGGGAGAGCAACTCAAGCAGAGAAATTTAATCGGTTTTGAAATGACATTTTATTTCCCATAAACCTGCTGGAGAGTGTGCATGGAGGCCGAGGAGAGTTTGCTGTCGTGAGTCAGTTTTCTCCTTCAACCGAGTGGGTCCTGGGGATCAAAGTCAGGTCACGGGCAAGAACCTTTACCCCACTGGGCCCAAAGGTAAAGAAAATGTGGGTGTATTTTGAGGTACAAGTACTCTGTGAATGGCAGGGTGAGGTGATGGATGGGGTGGGTAAGTCTGTCTGTGAATGGCAGGGTGAGGTGATGGATGGGGTGGGTAAGGCTGTCTGTGAATGGCAGGGTGAGGTGATGGATGGGGTGGGTAAGGCTGTCTGTGAATGGCAGGGTGAGGTGATGGATGGGGTGGGTAAGGCTGGGCAGAAGAGCCAGAATGGCCTGTGTGGCAGAAAAGGGCTCTTTTCATTTTCAAAAAGTGAGGAAGTGGACGGCAGTGAACCTGAGCGTAGGAAGGCTCTGTGGGAAGCAGCGGCGGGCATCCCTGTGGATGAAGGAGGGCCTAGTTATCTGTGGCAAACTGGAAAAAAGAAGACAACACTGAGAGAAGGAGGCAATCAGTGGACCCTAAATGAACCCTCACTAATTAAATAAAGCCTGAACCCTACTCAATGAATCACCAGTTAACTAAATCAGAAACATGTGCTATTGATGTGTTACCTCCAATGGCTTTATTCTCAGTCGGGTTGTCCCTCTGTGGTTCTGTCCTGTGGGAAATTCAGGAACTTTCTACATTGCCAGTGACGGTGGCTGGAGTTTCACTCCCAAGCATTCTCGGAGATGATTAGGAAAGAACACAAGATTTGAAACCACTAGGATGTAGTTGCTAGAGCAGATGACAGAGGAAAGAAGGCATTTTCCTTCCAGGGGAATTGAAAAAAAAAAAAAGGTGAAGAGAAGTTTAAAGCCAGCCTCCAGACCTGTAGCCTGGTAGCAGCCTCCAGGAGAAAGACAGCCAGAGACCATGGCTCAAGCTTTGGCTGGAAGGCAGGACAGTTGCCCCAGCTGCCCTGACACTGCAGGGTCATTCTGGAGAGCAAGAGGTGTGTGAGGAAGTACCAGCCCAAAATAGCAGCTCTACCCAATCCTCCCATCTTGCAAATCCAGATGATGGCATTTCTGTGACCTCGGCAGGCTCTGGGTGGCAGAGGTACATTTCATAAATGAAACTAACAACTAAATGTGGAGTCAGGGATACAGAAGAAAATACAAAAGCACACTCACATACATCCTGTGTTCAGCCAAACAATGTAAAGTAGCCAGGGACTTGTGAGCTGTGGGGAAGGAAATTTTAAAGTTCTTGGCAAAGGAGGATTCTACTGGGAATTTGTAGTAGTGCCCACCACTGATATTTTATGTTTAAATTGGGCTTTCTTTCTCGGTTAAGCACGTAGCTGGTGTGTGTAAGGGTGTATGGGGGGTGGCGGCTTACAATATATCCCATGCTTCTCTGGAAGACTCTAGGTTGTTTATACTAGCTCAGGCTCCTGCCTTAATGTCCTAAGTGTGAGAGCATAGGAACATGCCACCGTGTTTAACCTTGTGCTGAGTTTTCATTTTATTAAGTAAAAAAAAAAAGATTTCATAGATTCATTTCTAATCTATTCTCTCTAGAGTGGTATTCTCTCTGCCCTGTTAAATTGGAAAGTTACCGACTCTATGAAACTTTTTGGAGTTTCATATGTGTAAATTTGTATGGAAACCCTGAAGGGCAAAAGGTTGATTTTCTTTTCCGAGAATGAGATTCGAGGAGGGACTCAAAGGCCAATAATATTTGGACTGTGGCTTAAAAAAATAAAGGACCTCCAAGCTGAGTGTGGTGGTGCATACGGCAATCCCAACACTTGAGCCGCAGAGGCAGTAAGATTGGGATTCAAGGTCATCCTCGGCTCCATGATGAGTTCAAAGCTAGCTCCATGATACCCGATCTCCATCTCAGAGGAAGAGGGGGAGATAGCAGCTCACTGGAGAGGCTGCATCAGAATGAATGGGAATGGCCTCGAGGAGGCATTAAAATTGTTCAGGGAATAGCAAAAAGTAGTTGAAGCTAAGGCTGAGTTACAGGGTGGCCCAGAGCAAAAGGGGAAAGAGCCAAGTGGGAAGTGTTGGTCAGGAATGGTCTGTGAGAGTGCAGTGAACTCACTGTTGGAGCTTAAGATGGTAGGCGTGAGGGAGGCCAGGAAAATTGGAGGCTCTCTCTTTCGTCTCAAAGATGGTAGTAATTGTTGAGTTTCTGGGTTGATGGAACTACCCCGAAGTGTTCCATTATCCCCATAAACATTTGTAGTTCTTGTGGTAAGCAAATGTCTTAGGAATTGTTGATAATAGGTGTGCCAACAACTTCCAGTTGCATAATGGCCCTAGAAAGATCCAAATCTTCATGTGTTTTCTCTCAGACTCCAGAAATAGTGCTGGCAAAGGTTCAGAGGAGGCAGAAATTTGCCAGAACATATGCTTTAAAGCCCCCCCCCCTTTTGGAAGTTTTTCTGAGACAGCTCTCACATGTCCTTCAGATGATGTTACCTAACTTTGCTGACCATATGCGTCGTTTTATGACTTGTCCATGTGTTTTTTTAAAAAGCAAATCCTGTCCTTTCTCTAACATGCTCCAAGTACTATAATTTGACCCAAGTCATAACTTTGATATGCACCTTTCTCTTACTCAAAACTCTTAGTCTTAGATCTCTGTCACTGCTTCCACAAGGGATTAGGAAACGGCACAACACATGCACTAAAATACATCATTGTTTTAAAACACATAAATTTATGAATGACACTGAAAATAAAAAGCAGTTCTATTTATAGCCCTTGAGTTCAAGCTCCTCCTCCTTAAAATCAAACACAGACATCATTCCAGCCAGGACATTAACACTTCAACAGCACAGTGACATAATCTTAAAATCATGGAAAATGTTGTTGTTGTGTCAATCAAATCAAACATAAAAACTTAAATCTGGTCAAAGTTGGATACCGCATTTTAGTAAAATGGAAAAGAAGGCCATTTTGCTAACTGCTTACTCCCCCCACTCCCCAATACTGTATAACACTGTAATACTCCCCCCACTCCCCAACCCATTCCATAGCCACCATTTTGTTGATTATTCCAGAACTTGTTCATACTCCAAACAATGCTTCCTCTCTCCTCTGACTGCTAACACTGAAAGGATAAAAGTTAAGAATGGTCACACACACACACACACACACACACACAGCTTCTGGGAGCCTTCATGGGAAATGAATGGGGAGCTATGGTTTCCTAACTATTGTCAGGGTTCAGGAGCAATCAGGGAACCTGATGGTGTGTGTGTGTGTGTGTGTGTGTGTGTGTGTGTGTGTGTGTGTGTAACCCCAGGCCACCTGCCAATGCATCCTTTATCACTATTGACATTGCCAGTAGAACACTATGGTTGTGTGGTTCTAGATGCAGTCTGTGGGGTATCTAATGGTCCATCCCATACTCTGCCAGTCAGACAGCCAAGGCTAGCTTTTCAGATAGCTAGTCAGGTTGTGAGTTCCATGACTGTTACTTAGAATGAGTTGGCAACTTCTAAGCAGATTTCTGCACATTCCTGGCATTAACCATAGAATCTGAGAAAGGTTACCTTTCCTCAAATGGATGGATTTTTTTTCTTACTTGGCACTTTAATATTATTTATAAAATTATTAGTGAGTACATTAGTGGTATTGTTTTTTTAAGTGCCAGGTATCAAGCAAAGAACCTTGCTCGTGCTAGGCAAGCCTCTGCAACTGAGATGTATCCCCAGACCTGGATGCATTTCTTATGCTTGGTTATCAACAAATGGCTATTTTATTAAGCAGTTCTCTAGCTGTAACTAGATCAAGATGTGAAAACTTTGACCTCAAACAAATGGAGCCTCTTTGTTCTTTAAGAAAGCATGCCTATCGACCAAGGAACCCATCTGATTGATAGGTACAGATATTATCATTCTGATAGATCAGTTTCAGTCAAGAGCACCAAAGTCATGCAAGCCCTTTACACTGTACTGTCACTTCTGGCTCTGGCTTCCATGGTAGTCACAGACTCTCCAAGCCATTAAGACCTTAAGGTCAGTCCTTTCTCTAGGAGTGAAAACATTTGTGCTGAGGTATTAGCCGGCACTCAGTACTATCTTGCATATGTAGTTAGCAAGGAACCAGGACATGAACCCAGGGTCTTCACATTCACCAACACTATGCTAAGAAAGGAATTAATAATGTATCTCCATATGTTTCTCCTTCCGCATTTGGAGAACAGTAAACTTAGGAGAACAGTTGAAGAATACAGTTTGTTCCCCAAACTAGAAGAGCAAGGAAGATCCCACTCTAGGAGATCTGCCCTGTTAGTGTAGAAACACATTTTATTACTTTATTTAAAAGAACACATCATAGTCTTCTAATTCAGCACGGACCCAGCCACCTCTGCTCTCCATCCAGGCCGTGGCCTGGGTATGTAAAATGTATTTTATTAATTTGTTCAGATTTATCTGAATATTTTTTATTGTATATGAGGAGGCAGTGGATATGGAGGTCAGAAAGGGCATTGGATCCCCTAGAGCTGAAGTTAGAGGTGATTGCAAAGAAAGGTGGGAATCTAACTCTGGTCCTTTGTAAGAATAGCATGCACTCTTAACTTAGTTCCCTAAAATGTATTTTAGATAATATATTCCAATGTGTCCTTTTAAGCAAGGTATGACACAGGGTCATATGTCTTAGAAGACACTCATTATAAGGTCCCTTTCTTTTTTATTTTTATTTTATTTTATTAGATATTGTCTTCATTTACATTTCAAATGCTATCCCGAAAGTCCCCTATACCCTCTCCCCACCTTGCTCCTCCCATACCCACCCACTCCCACTTCTTGGCCCTGGCATTCCCCTGTACTGGGGCATATAAAGTTTCCAAGACCAAGGGGCCTCTCTTCCCAATGATGGCCAACTAGGCCATCTTCTGCTACATATGCAGCTAGAGACACGAGCTCTGGGGGTACTGGTTAGTTCATATTGTTGTTCCATCTATAGGTTTGCAGAACCCTTCCACTCCTTGGGTACTTCCTCTAGTTCCTCCATTGGGGGCCCTGTGTTCCATCCAATAGATGACTGTGAGCATCCACTTCTGTATTTACCAGGCACTGGCATAGCCTCACACAAGACAGCTATATCAGGGTCCTTTCAGCAAAATCTTGCTGGCATATGCAATAGTGTCTGGGTTTGGTGACTGATTATGGGATGGATCCCTGGGTGGGGTAGTCTCTGGATGGTCCATCCTTTCGTCTTAGCTCCAAACTTTGTCTCTGTAACTCCTTCCATGGGTATTTTGTTCCCTATTCTAAGGAGGAATGAAGTATCCACACAGTACAGCGACAGACAGGTAGATCAATGGAATAGAATTGAATACTCAGAAATGAACACACACACCTATGGTCACTTTATCTTTGACAAGGGAGCTAAAACCATCCAGTGGAAAAAAAGACAGCAAATGGTGCTGGCACAACTGGCAGTTAGCATGAAGAAGAATGCAGATTGATCCATTCTTATCTCCTTGTACGAAGCTCAAGTCTAAGTGGATCAAAGAACTCCACATAAAACCAGAGACACTGAAATTTATAAAGGAGAAAGTGGGGGAAAGCCTCAAAGATATGGGCACAGGGAGAAAATTCCTGAACAGAACAGCAATGGCTTGTGCTGTAAGATCAAGAGTCTACAAATGGGACCTCATAAAATTGCAAAGCTTCTGTAAGGCAAAAGATACTGTCAATAAGACAAAAAGGCCACCAACAGATTGGGAATGGATTTTTACCAATCCTAAATCTGATAGGGGACTAATATCCAATATGTACAAAGAGCTCAAGAAGCTGGACTCCAGAAATTCAAATAACCCCATTTAAAAATGGGGTACAGAGCTAAACAAAGAATTCTCAACTGAGGAATACTGAAGGGCCAAGAAGCACCTAAGGTCCCTTTTTTCCTCCCAAGTTTCACCAGGTCAAAAAAGGATTCTCAGCCAGAACATTTAGTTCCTTGTCTTACGCAAAGAGTGATCAAAGCTTTATAGTTTTACTAAGCTTAGGAAAATGCATATCAGACTGTAACTTTACTGAAAACAAAATAACTTGTCAGGACAAATATGTACTGTGTGAATGATCACCATACTCATTGTAAACATATTTTGATTAAGATCAAGCTGTAGGCAAGCCTGTAAGGCATTAACATTAGACATTAATGGGAGAGGGCCCAGAACATTGTGAGTGAGGCCATCCTTTGATAGGTGGTACTGGCAGTACCCTTCCATGGCCTCTGTATCACCTCCTGCCTTCAGGTTCCTGTCCTGTTTGAGTTCCCTTCCCAACTTCCTTTGATAATAAACAGTGATATGGAAGTATAAGACAAATAAACTCTTTTCTCCCCAAGTTGCTTTGGTCATGGTGTTTCATCAAAGCAGTAGTAACTCTAAGACACTTGATAATGGGAAAAAATACTTACTCTTTCAAATCATCTTTGACAGGTTTCCTCTGCCAGAGAAGACATTCATGGGCTACTGGACAGTTGGTCAGACGAGAAATGGAATGCAGAAGGTCTTGTGTCCAGCTGAAACTAATCACATTGACATAAAGGTTGTTACCCTCATGGTTTCCTCTTAACATTGAACCTAACAAACTTTCTAAATCTTCTATTGATGTGGTCCATACAGTCTGAGGAATGACTTAATGGTTGGTCAGCTCTTTAGCTTCTGTGCCAACTTAAAGTTCAATCTGACCTCCAAGGAATTCAATGTTGGCAGTTGCTATTGGCCAAACAGAACTTCTAAGAGCCAATATTGTGTTTCAGGACAATCAGTTGGGTATATTGTTTATTTTCTGTGATATTTATCTTTATGTATGCTAAAAAGATTAAATTGTCTTCCTTTTTCTATTTTTACTCATACATTGTTGACATTGTCTTCCTGAGAAAAGGAAAGGGTCATTTATCATTAGTTATCAAAAATCATTCTAAGCATTTCAGGTAGAAAGAGTTCCCCTCTGGGTGGTTAAGAACACAAGTCAGGGACCACACTGAAATCACTGTTCTAAAATACATCTTTTTCTGTCTGCTACTATCCCCACTGCTGGGATCCACATGGACAGGAGAGTCAGCAGACCTACCCTGTAAATGGTCAGAAAGTATATATGGTAGATTTTGTGGTCTATAAAGATTTTGTTGTAACAACAAAATTCTGTCACTGTAACACAATAACCAGTTACGGCAGTACACAAACAAAAGGGTGTTTTCTTCCACTCAAGTTATATTTAGAAAAACCTGGCCTAGTCTGTCAGTCCCTTCAGGAGTACAGAGTCTTCTCATCTGTCAGAGACTTTTGTCAGAGCTGTCCCTTCCTTCTGCCCTAACCCCCCATGTCACCTACGTGTGATCAGAGTGCCTAAGTCTCTTCCAGAAGTGTTTTTTCAAGGTTTTAAGAGGGATACAGTTTGACTCTTCAGCCCCCCAGTTACGATCTAGATAAATTGGGACATGCACGCCAATATCTAGCCCAAATATCTTGATCAATTAAGGACTGTAGGGCATACAAGTCATTGAAAACTTAGTTGTATAATAGAATTCTTCCAGGAAGTCATAGCTAGCTACCCAGAACTGATACGCACAATATTATTAAGTTAGTTCCTTTGCTTATATTGAATAATCATATAACTATATATGAAATATTCCACCTTTTATAAGTAGCACTGGATCCACTTTAGCCATTACATTTCAATAGAACGATTTCACACTCTTTCTTCACAATGGAAATATACTAGTCCTGGGTTTGTTAACTTATGTGATTTTGCTGGCTTGAGCAACTCTGGGTCTTTTTCTGTTTGGAGGTCAAAATGGGTTCTTGGTTTAGGAAGAAATGTAGTCATAAGAAATCTTACAGTGCTTTAGACATGGTATACTTCATTAAAACAAAAGAAAGAGAAATGTAATGAGCTTCAGCATGAGAAAGCACTCATGAAGGTAAGTATATGGTATTATTATAGTTTTAAGTGCCATGCCAAACAATAAGGTCGAGTATGTTAAGATATTAGATCGTGAAATATTGATTTCTGGTACAGCTGTTTTAGCGATTACCCAACGCCTTCACTAAGACTGTGGCTTTGTTATAGGGTCCGGTACTTGTGAACATGGAAAAGTACCCAATAGAAAAACATGAAACAAGATTCCTAAGCTTTACTGAAGAGAGTACGTCTTGGAAGTTTCCATTGGATGAAGTCAATTTAATCTGTGACATCGCTGTATCACATGGTATGTCCATTGATTCTTTTGATCTTTTCCTCCTCCACTGACTTAAAATCAGAGGGATTACAATAATCTTGAGGCATCAAGAACTCTGTGAGAGACACGGTTGATGACTTGGTGGATCCAGATAGCAATTATATATAGTTTAGAACTAATGATGTCCTCTAAGAGCCCCACACAATGCTATTGTGGAGCCCACATAAGCATTGCTGGGCTGGTGTGCAGATGTCTGTTTCTCATTACAGTCAAGGCACAAAGTTAAACCTGCCCAGGCATGTGCTGAAAACAGAAAGAAAGAAGAGAAAGGGGAAACACTGGATTCAAGGAAGGAGGCTGGGATTCCTGTTTGTCACTTCCCATCATTAAGTCCCCCACTGTCAGGGATGCAGGAAAAGGGTGGGAGTGGTCGGCTTCTGCACTTGGGGGCTGCTGCCACCACTGGCTCGTGTGTGCCTTGGACCCTGGGTACCTCTGTACAGGTGTTCTTCAGGCGGTGTCGGTTACTAAAGTGGTAAGAGCAAACTGGTAGACGACGGCCAGGGCAGCTGCTAGCCTGACTGAGATGGAATCACTGAGGTGAATAAGTTTAGATCTCACTTTTGTTACTGTACGTTCTGTGGCTGTCATTCAGTCCTCACTGCAGCCACTTTGAATAAACGTTTGAGACTGTGTTGTTGTTTGTTGGTGGTAAAGGATGGGTGCTCTTCTCAGGAGATGTTGCATTCGCAGGTCAAGAGGGAGGAAGTTTGAGAGTCAGTAGGTGAAGGTCGAGCACAGTGCTTCAGGTTGCTCCAGCAGGCGGTCACAGTTGGCCTTGAAAACAGCTCATTTGCTTTTCCTGACAAAATGTAACCCTTTCCTCTCAGAGTGAGCCACATCTGCAAACTAGTTTTCCCCCTTTGTTCTTATCCTTCTCTCTTTCTTAAACCTATTCTACATTTTTTAGAGGAAACAGCACTTTCTTGGGAGGGAGGTGGAGTTAGTTATATATCTATGTGTTTGAGCCTGCAACCAGATAATACTTAAAGCCTGTAGTATGATAACAATTAATAATCCTGCGGTGTATATTTCTGCCACTGCTCTTCCTGCATCCCTGGTGCCCTCTCACATGCACAAAAGTGCTCATAACATGTTAAGTTGAACTTATTTTTGTTCATAATGGATGCATGTAAAAGGCCCATAAGGTGCAAATTCTACTATCCTGACTGATACTTGCAATTACTACAGCATAGTTCATATCAGCTCTTAAATAACAGCCCAGATACAGTGGCACACAGCTTTAATCCCAGCATTCAGGAGACAGAGGTGGCTCTCTGTGAATTCAAGGCCAGCTTAGTCCACGTAGTGAGTTGCAGAACAGTCAGAGCTACATAGTAAGACCCTACCTCAGAAACAAAATAATAATCAGCTTCCTTCCTCCTCCTCCTCCTCCCCCTCATCCTTTTCCTTTTTTTTTTAAAGACAGGGTCTCACTGTGTTGCCAAGGCTGTTCTGCTATTTGCTATGTAGACCAGACTGGCTTCACAGTCATAGCGATGCACCTGCCGCTGCCTCCCGAAGGCTTGCCCCACCATGCCCAGCCTGGTGGCTGTGTTCCTCATTGATATTACTTTAGTTATTTAAATTTAACATATCATTAAATGTACTTTTCTAGTGTGTATATATTTATTTTAGAGCTGATATTTTGGGCATATTTGTATAAATCTTTTAGATATGGCTTGTACATGTATGTGATCCAGATTTTCTTGGACTGGACCAAATTTCCCTCTATCTCACTGTCTTCCTTTTCATCTAATCTGACATTAAGAAAATGTGATTGCTGTAAAATTAATAACCGATAGAGAGGCAGTGCTTACAGCACTCATCAGACAAGAGCAGCTTGTTTCTCAAGGTGCTCATGTAAGAGATGGCAACCCTGGGCTGGAGAGATGGCTCAGCGGTTAAGAGCACCGACTGCTTTTCCGAAGGTTGTGAGTTCAAATCCCAGCAACCATATGATGGGTTCACAACCATCCATGGTGAGATCTGATGCCCTCTTCTGGGGTTTCTGAAGACAGCTACAGTGTACTTACATATAATAAATAAATAAATAAATCTTTGAAAAATCATAGAAATTTAAGAGAGAGAGAGAGAGAGAGAGAGAGAGAGAGAGAGAGAGAGAGAGAGAGAGATGGTGACCCTGTTAATTTAAGGGGGAGGCCCTCAAGCTAGCACCCTTGGCATCTATGCTAAAGCACAGAACTTGGCAGCCCACTCCCACTCCACTGACTTAGTATCTGCAGTCCCATCAGCTCTGCTGGTGATTGAAGCATTGCCATACATCTTAGAATAGACGGAGGCAAGTGCTTGGATGTAAGAGAGACTGCATAAGAAAATTTCAGATATGGATGTTAGATAGAAGTTCACATCTATAGTGCTAGACTGTGAGGGGTTAGCTCAGTGGTAGAGTTCTTACTTAGTGTGTTTATTGCCTTAAGTTAAATCTTCATTACCATATCTGGGAGGGGGAGACCCGTGGGGCTCAGATTTTTTTACTTATTTATTTTATGTATGTGACTACACTGTCACAGTCTTCAGACACACCAAAAGAAAGCATCAGATCCCATTACACATGGCTGTGAGCGACCATATGGTTGCTGGGAGTTGAGTTGAATATGGTTGCTGGGAGTTGAACTCAAGAACTCTAGAAGAACAGCCAGTGCTCTTAACCTGCTGAGCCATCTCTCCAGCCCAGGGCTCAGATTTTTTTAAAAATTAAATATCTTATTTATAGCAAGAAAGTTCTGTAACCTGATAACTGTCTAAAAGAGGAGAACTTGGCAGATAGAACAGATAGAGGATGTTGCCAACGAGCTTCTGAAAGAGCAATGTCCCGATTCAGGAAAGCACTGGGCCACGGAGCTCTTTGCTACCATACAGTGAAGTCGCCTCACAGCATAGAATGTCAGCTATCTAATGCAGTTATCATGGGTCCTTGTGGAATTCTCTGGGAGCCCGTTACTACGGGGTGCTGCTTTACTGCACGGGCATCCTCTGGGCACATTTAGGGTTGGAACAGAGGTTTTCAGCCTGATAAATCTAAAACCCAAGAGATGAGCTTCCACCTTGAGCTAGAACCCTTAGCCAGCCAGAAAACTGTCCGTAAACTGCACGATGAATACTTTTTTTTTTTCATTTCAGAAAACGGAGAACAAACTCTGTATGTGGCTGCTTGCAACCCTGTTTCCTTGTACTTCATGAATATGACGGGGAAAAATGGCTTCTTTGTGGACTTCTTCGACATCTTCCCAAGGATGGCCAGTGGATCCTGGCGACCATTTGTAACAGTAGCCCCACTGGGAAGTCCTCTCAAGGGTCAAGTTGTTCTGCATGAGGAGCAGGTAAGGCACACTAGTCGCTCATGGGTACCGAAGGGTGAGAAGAATGTGGGAAGAGTGAGTGCTTTAAAGGAAAAGTAAGAGTGACGTCAGCTATGATCAAAAACCTGCGCTTTCAGAAAGATCCAGGCCAGGGCCCTGCAAAGGCCAGGGCTCATGCTCTACCAATAGCACAGATCACAAATGTGGGCTACTGTCTTCTCGCTTTGGAGACTTGAACACATTTTGCAAGTCTGAAGCAGGTCACCAGTCAGTTTTCTACCTTACCACATGGACAGTTAAGAAACTGTCAGTCTCTTTAAAGAGATGGACAGAAAACTAGTAAACCAACAAATAAATACATCTCCTCCAGGTTGTGTAGAAGCAAGGTGATGTCAGAGAGTGTGGTGGGATGGAGTAGGTTAGGAGGGTAATGGAACTCAGAGTGCCACGCTATCTCTTCCGAGGAGATAGCATTTTATCTGAGATCTAAAAGACATTCTCAGGAGATAACCACAGACATCCACTGAGTGCGATGCGCTGGAATCCTTCTGTGTCAGTGATGCTCAGCCTCTAACCATCGTGGTTATAGATTAGTCAGCTAAGGTCTCACTAATGAAAAGTGCAGGTGCCCAGCTAGCAACGGGCTGGAAGTAATTCCAAACAGATGACGCAGAACAGAAGATGGGCAATGCTCCACTTAGTGCAAATTCTGAAGGTCTCATTAACCTGTATTATAGCAATAGCAAGTGGCCTGGCTCTGTGTGCCTATTTTCTGCCTAACATCTAGCGGGTGTTGCATGGGGCATAGCATTTATTTTACAGTTCCCGTGCCTGCTGCTAGGAATATGACAGGAAAGAGCAAAGATGGCTCAGTGGTCAGGAGCCCTTTCTGCTCCTACAGAGGACCCTTCTCTGATACTGCAGCTCACTGTCGCCTGTAACTCTTGTTCCAGGAGATCCAATATCCTCTCCTGACCTCTACAGACTGTGACATGAACATTATACTCATAAAGTTGTGCAAGTACACACATACACACCCATAAAAGCAATAAATAAGTAAATAAATCATGGTGTCTTTTTAAAAAGAGGTAGCAGTTGTTTTTATTCTCAGTTTATAATCTGGTCCAGGATAGATAATAAGAGAACTAAACCACTAGTTAAATTCTGCCTTGGCCTGGAGTATGACATGTGAGAGAGTGGATGTGCAACATAAAATAAAGCCACTGAAATGGCCTGAGTGGCTGATGGCAGTGAACGGGAATGGAAACCTAGACAAAGAGTGTAGGCGCAGGGAATAAGTTCTGAAACCCAGAGGCTAGAAAATTCCCTCCTTTTTAAAGGTTGAAGGGTGGGGCGGTGAGAAACGGTGAAGTAGAACGGTTATTCAGTGAGCAGCAGTAGAGGTGAGGGAGAGGTAGTAGCGGTGGGTACCAGCGGTGGGTAGCAGACTGCCCAGAGCCTTGTAGGCACTGGAAGGTTCTGGGCCCTGAGAGTAAGGGGGGTGTCAGAAAGGGGCTTCTTCAGTTACCCTGTGTTATCAGGGAGTAGTAACGAGGCAGAATATAGGAGCTAGTTAAGACCTTCTCACAGTGAACCCTCCAAAAGCTATTGGTGGCCTGGAGGAGGATGAAGGTCATAAGCGATTGACCCTAGGTGCATTTTGACGGCATTGCTGGCAAGACCTCCTAACAGAGCAGGCATGTGGAGTGAGTTCCAGGCCAGCCCCCAGAGCGCCTCAGTGAGACCCTGCCTCAAACAGACAGACAGAAAGCATGAAGTCCTGAATTCAGCTCCCCATGTAAGAGCTTTACAACCCAGAGAATCCACCATAGAAAGCACCTATCAGGGGGGATTTAAATTTAATAAGCTAACCAAATTTGGATGAGACTCAGAAGTGGAAGTATTTATTCAAACAGTTCCCCCAGATTTTCAACTTGTCACATTAGCAGAAATTTACACATACAAATTCTGTAAAACTATTAGTTTTTAGATGCTCAGCTCCTGTTTTATTTCTCAAAAGACCCAATTGTTTGGCAACATTGTAGACTAATTTTTTGTTCAATGACTTTCATCAAGGAAATGAGGTTCTCATTGTAGAGATGTACTTGACTGGCACAGTGTGTGCCTTGCCTGGAGGCATTCTCAGACCCTGTCTGCCTTCTGCATCCTGAGTGACAATCGAGGTATCTTTCTGCTGACCCTCCTTTCCCTCGTCACAGAGGTTATTCCAGTTGACCGTCTTATAAAATGGTGCAGTCGGGCTGAGCCGTGGTGATGCACACCTTTAATCCCAGCACACGAGAGGTAGAGGCAGGTGGATCTCTGAGTTCGAGGCCAGTCTGGTCTGCAGAGCAAGTTCCAAGACAGCCAGGGATACACAGAGAAACTCTGTCTGGGGTTGGGGTGGGGTTGGGGTGGGGCACATGGAGCAATTTAACTAGTGGTATAAAAATGTGGGCTGCCCTTGAATCCTTCTTCCTGATTCTGGAAGAGCTGAAGACAGAGTTGAAAGGGACACAGTGCAGCCACAAATAAATCTGTCCCTTATCATTTTAAAATAAAGTTTTGCTGTAGATGCATCCTCCTGGTTAGTTGGAAAGTTGTTCAAAAATTCCTTGCTAAAATAAAATCTTAAGTGAGGACAGGAAAACTAAAAATAACAGCCTTGCCCTGCCCCTGTTCCCAAGGGTCCCTTCAGTACATCTGCTAAGCCTTTAGTGTTTCAGACTTGGGCGTGGAGGTCATCCAGAGGTTGCTCTTCTCCCAGTCAGATACAAACACAAGAAAATGGCTCAGTTGCTCCTCTGCCCTGCCCCCATCTCAAGCAGTGCCAAAGCCACAGTTTTTGTACTCATGTGTGACGTGAGATTCTATTTTTAAGCACAGGCAGAATATATCATTAGTCATTTACAGAAGGAACCCATTAACATCTAAAAGGATGGAGCCACAGAGTTCCTTCAGGCTGCCAAGTGTTGGTGGAAGCCATTCTCAGCCCACGGGGCAGTGCACTCCGGCTGTGGACACATGTGCTAGAAAATAAGTTGTGTGTGTGTGTGTGTATGTGTGTGTGTATGTGTGTGTGTATGTGTGTGTGTGTGTGTGTGTGTGTGTGTGTGTATGTG
>NC_034597.1:69492742-69521568 GCF_900095145.1 Mus pahari
AGAGGCAGGCGGATTTCTGAGTTCGAGGCCAGCCTGGTCTACAAAGTGAGTTCCAGGACAGCCAGGGCTACACAGAGAAACCCTGTCTCGGAAAACAAAAGTCTTCCTTTAGTCTCAGATGGCTTAAGAGCTAAGGGTTTATGACAGGGTTGTATGTATTTATCATCCAAGAAACATTTTCTCTATTGAAAGCTACTTAAAAAGAATGTAACCTAGGACAAAGACCTTGTAAATTTTTAACTTGCTTTTATGCTTTCTTTTTAAATGATTTTTCATGTGTATGTATGTGTCAAGGCCAAGGCCACAGGGTGATGTCAAGTGTCCCTTTTAGCCTCACTCTGCCTTACGTAGTGAAGCAGGCTCTCTCACATGAACCCAGAGCACACATTTTCATCTGGTCTAGCTCACTAGATTGCCTGGCGAATCCCAGTTCTACCTCAAAAATGCTGGAAGTCCAGGTAGCCACCGTGCTAGGCTTTTATGGCTTTTATGGATTCTAGGGACCCAAGCTCTGCTCCTTGTACTTGCTGGGCAAGCACTGTCCCCACGGACTTGTCTCCTCTGCCCTTGTCTTTATAATTGGAGAAGGAAAAGCTTCTTGCTCTCAACACCATTTAAAAAATATTCAAATACCAGTAAACAAGACTCCGTGGGCTAGATGTTACTCTAAAGAGTATGTCTACTGCAAGTTCTTAACAGAGAGTCAGAAAGTGATGCAACTTTAGGTGTGACAAGGTCTCATCTTAAATAGATTAAAAGAGAGTTTGTTCTGCAGCCATTAGAAATGATCGTAACCCCAGGGAACACGGGTTTAGGTTCCCCCAAATTCCATATCCAATGTGGAAGCAGGTTCATGAAGTTTTTAGAGTTTTACAGAGCAAAGAAAGTCATGAATCAGGTCAAGTCTAAAATATACTGGTGGGCACATGGAGAGTCGAGGACAGCAAGACTGTGGGGGGGGGGGACTATTTTATAGGCCCAAGGCGCTATTTGATGACGCTTAGCTCTTAGATTGGTAGAAGCTACAAAATTAATAGCTTTTTAATTGATTATTATGAGATGTTAGTTCAGACACAGAGTAGAACAAGGAATGGCTGTTCCAGAAGCTAAAGCTAGTCCAAGGTAAAGTAATTAGCCCCTGAGCCTACAAAATTCCAGAGTCTCCGCAGCACTGAGGTTTCAGTCTGCCCACCCGTCCATCAGTCTCTGCAAACAGACTCCTCCCAGGAGCATTTCCTCACAGCCAGTCTCAGCTTTGTCTCAGGAATTGTTCACATGTGTTACCTGTGAAAAGATTTGAGTTTTATCAACACACTCACTAAAAAATAACATAGCCGCACATCAGAGTATGTGGTGTAGGCGCAGTGAACTCTGAGGTGGAAATAATGTCTTATCTTTTGTATGTTAATTAAATTATCTTGTAAAGTACAATTTTGTATTTCTTTTCCTTTCTCTGATTAGACTGTGTGATGGAAGGCAGAGGCCATGACTAAATCAGGGCTGTATTCTCCCTCGATTTCAATGTGATTGATATTATGAAATGATGGAGTAGACATACCGTATTTTATTGATTTCTGCATCTTGTAAGGTGTCTGTTGTCATTGGGTGCTTTGTGGGTTTTTTTTCTCCTAAGAGCTTTGGAGGACGAGGATGACTAGACCCAAATTAGAACGAGGAAAACTGCACTGTTGAGAGACAGTGCGGGCCTTACTTGTAGAGGTCCCTTTTTACCCTGCCTGCTTTTATATTTTAACCAGAAAAACCAGCTTCTTTGAAATCTTTGAAGATATTTAATCTTTTCTAGCTTTCTCAATTTTAAATCCCTATTGCATATATTCCAATTCATAAGTTCAATACTTAGGGTTTATTTCCTTTCTTGAAAAAAAGTACTGAGAGCTTGTTATTGCCCTGCGAGGCCATTAGGAGGGGTCCCGGGAATGGCTTCCCCTCCTCCTCTGACTTAGAGTAAAGGAACAGGGAGGGCAAGGTCTCAGCACCCAGGCCAGTGTCACTGAAAGCCAAGGCATGCTCGCACACAGAGCAGAGCACCAGAGAAGACAGGACCTGCCCCAGGAGGGGAGGGCACCAGAGAAGACAGGACCTGCCCCAGGAAGGGAGGGTCCTGGAGAGGTGGGGATTGTGTATGGTCCTTCAGAACTGGCTGCTTATGCTATCGCAGGTGAAACTGGATGATAAAAAACCACATAAGCTTATTGGTTCCCACCCCAGGAACCTCCAGTGTGAGATTTGACAGTTCCTTACTCTGAATAGTTTCTTTCAGAAGGGAAAACAAAAACAAGAACAAAACCCACCAAGCCTTTGTCACACAGCGGGAGGAGAACCCAGAAGTGGGCGTCTTAAATGTTTAAGTAAAAAGGACTTGAGTCTTCTTAGCACCTCTTTCCAATCTCTCTGCCCACCAGGGATCTGCCTGACGGCTGGTCAGTTGCACAGCTCTGAGTGATGCCACAGAAACCTCGCTTGTGTATTATTGTAGCAACAGTAATGGAAGTTCCGTGGGCGGCAGGGCAGAGGCAGCCATATACCACTGCTCCCTACGCTGAAGATCTCCACTCAGATAATCTCATATCCTTGACTTCACCATAGAAAAGAATTTCAGGCCAGGCCAGGCCAATAATAAACAAGGCAGGTGGAGGGGCGTGTTCTTGTTATTGGTAGTGGTTTATTACTGGGAGTGGTGGGTTTGTTTCGTTTTAAAAGTTGTGTGTGTGTGTGTGTGTGTGTGTGTGTGTGTGAGAGAGAGAGAGAGAGAGAGAGAGAGAGAGAGAGAGAGAGAGAGAGAGATCCTGCTTATAGGTATATACATTACATCATGTGTACTTGGTTGGGTGCTGGATCCCCTGTAACTGGAGTTACAGGCTGTGGTACACCACGAGGTCCTCTGTGAGAGCATCCAGTGTTCTAATGCTGAGCCATCTCCCCAACCCCAAGTGTGGTCTCCACCTCCTAACTATATAATAAAGTGAAGCATAGAGCAGTCACCTTTGATTTTAAAACAACCTTCAAAAGAAAAGGTTACGTAATTACCTAATTAGAAAATCTTCAGTAAATAATTCAAACCATATTCTGTGTGAAGATTCCTGAGTGTTCTCATGATATCTTATATTTCAATATCATTGCGTTTCCTTTGGGCTATCATAGTAACCTTCCCTCCCAGGTTCCTAGTCACTGCTAGTGTTGTGGTAGTGGTGGTGGTGGTGTCTTCCACTTCATACCGTTCTCTTTATTTCCAGAGTAATGCCGTCCTCTTACTCGACACTACTGGCAGTGCCATTCGCCGTCTCGTCCTTCCCACAGAAGAGTTCACATCTAAGAAGTCTTCCTGGTGGAACAAGGAGGAAGGTGTAAGGAATACCAGATTTGCCTAGCAAACTGATGGCCAGGGATTTTCCCAACCGCAAAGATGGATGCTTGGCTACCCCTCCCAGTGCCAAACAACAATGGAGACTAGAAGCCACAGAAGAGTTATTAAGCAGTTTTAGATTTTGACTTGGGAAAACTGTGTAGTTAGATGTACATTAAATAACAGGAGGTTCCTTAGTATCCAGCATATTAATGTGAAGATTGCCAGGGCTGGACTATTAAGGAACATTAGAGCTATTTGAGTGTGATATTCATAGCAAATTCTTAGTCATGCAATCAGCTTAATTATTTTCCAATTACATAGTTATATTTTGGATTTATATGTTAAAATCTTAAGTACAGCAACTGATTTACCTCTATCAGATACACGGTTCAATTTATTAACTAAATTAAACAAATTAAACATGTAGCCTCACTCAAGAAAATTTTTTTTCTTCTTTTAAATGTAAAATAAAGCTTGTCCAGAGCTTTGCAAATAAGCATACATAGTTCATAAAATACTGGAGAAGTATTTTTAAGAATCATAATTAAATTAAGAACTAAGAAACAAAGTATTTCCTGCATGCTTATATTATGATATAAATTTCACAATTAACCAGTAATTAGTAGTTTTTTTAACCAGTATTTTGTACTTTTTTAAAGATTTGCTTTCATGTGTTGGGTGTTTTGTCTACATGTCTATCTATGCATCATGTAAGTGCCTGGTGCAGAGGCAGGAGAGAATGTTGGATCCCCAGGAACTAGAGTTACAGATGGCTGTGAGGCAACTTATAAGTGGTGGGAACTGAACCTAGGTCCTTTGTAAGAGTAGCAGGCACTCCTAACTGCTGAACCATTCTCCAGCCCCATTTAGTATTATTTAAAAATTATTCTGAAGAGGATTAGTAGCTCAATGATAGACTGCTTTCCTCCCAAGCACAGGGCCCCAAGTCGAAGCCTCAGTACTCAGACAGAACCCCCAAATGCCTAGAGAGCTTTAATATATAACATGCAGACGTTTTAAAATATAGGTTAATGTATGTTCCCCTGAAAGTCTTAGCACAGAGAAGTGCTTCCCTGCCAGTGACTTGCATCATACATTACAGGAGTAGTTAAGAGATTATTCATGAGAATATTTGTCTTGTTCTGTTTTTCTTTAGGAAACTTATAGAATGTGTAAAGAATTCTCACACAAAAACTGGGTAGTATTCTACAAACAAACAGGGTAAGCTCTTCATTGAATAAGATTTTAAGCTAGAATTCTTATTTTGTTCATTCTGTTACCTGATGGAATTATATTTGCTTAGTATAAAACCAACAAAAATAATAAAATATTATTCTGAAAATAACCCTTCAAAATACATAGATCGCTGAGAAGCAGGCATAAGCAGTGACACTGCGATTAAGTAACACAGCCCTGGCTACACGGCGGCGTCACTTCCTGCTAATTTCTCTCATACCTACCCTGACATATTGAGAATTTTAAAGATTCATTTTCATGTGTCTCCATTTTCTAAAATAGCCTGTTCCTTTATTATTGCTTAGTCTAAAAACTGTGCATCTTTGGGTTGCATACCGTATCGTAACATGATTACATCACATTATCCTTATCACGTCCTTTTAGATATAATTTTCTTCTTTTTCAGGAATAGCTTGACTGTCCTGGATGTCTTAGAAGGACTAACTCACACCATCTCACTTCCCATCAACCTCAGGACAGTTTTCCTTGTGGCAGAGGACAAATGGCTTCTTGTGGAAAATGAAACCAATCAGTGGGTAAACCTAAGTGTGCACTCTCTCGTGAAGCATGCAGAGGCCCAGCCTCATCTACTGTGGCTCTCCCTTCTCGTTTACGTTTCTGTGTTTGTCAGCCTTTCTAAGTGAAGTTTAGAAAACATAGTGAGGGAAAGTTAAAGTGTACTCTGTGTCTCTTCTCAGAATAGGACATGGAAAATAACAATAAATAAATGATGACTTTTATGAATGACCCACTTGGGTTTGGGTTTTCCCACTAGCACACTGGATGTTCATTCACTGTGTTCTTGCCAAGCTTGAGCTGCCACAAAGCACACTCTCACCCTCTCTCCTGAGAGGCAAAGCTGCCATCCTAGAGATGTTGCCTTTTTGTCACCGGGCCCACTCAGACACTCCTCCTTTCCATCTTGTATGCTTACTGCGTCTAGCTATGGTGATGTCTGCCAAGTCCCTTCATGGGTCACATACTTCCTAGGAAGGAAGTATTCTGCGCCTGCCTAATAAAGAGTGCATGGTGGGTTCACGTTTGCCTTCCTTACATGCTATGTTCACTAGCTAAGTGCACTCTTTCTGCTGAAAAGCAAAGTGCCTTCCAGAAAACAGCATCTGGCTACTGATAGATCTTTGTTTTAGAAATATTTTTAAATTAATTATTTATTTTATGTATGTGAGTACACTGTCACTCTCTTCAGACACACCAGAAGAGGGCATCAGATCCCATTACAGATGGTTGTGAACCACCATGTAGTTACTGGGAATTGAACTCAGGAACTCTGGAAGAGCAGCCAGTACTCTTAACCACTGATCCATCACTCTAAGCCCCTGTTTTAAAAATCTTAAAAACAAATGAAAACATGGGCAGTTATAGTCACAAGTACTTCTGTTTCTCAGCTGGTCTCAAATCCAAGGTCATAGTCTCATTTGCTGCCTGATCCAAGACTCATATCCAGACGGAGCTCCATTTCTGGGCATGGCAGTGCATCCCTGAAGTTCTAGCACTCGGAACATGGAGGCCTGAAATCACGACTTCATGGCCGGCTTGAACTAGTAATTGATTCCAGTGCCAATACCCTGTCTGAAAAAAAATCCACAAGAACAACAACAAAGAGAGGGAGCTCAATGGTAGTAAGGGTGGGCCCGATTATAAAACTATGCCTATCTTGTACAGGAAATTTTTTAAATTTGTCTTTACTATGTTATCATTTGGTATTTCTCTTTGCAGTATTGTTGAAAAGGGTTTTGGTAATTTGTGATGAAATGTTTAAGGTACAAATTATGCTTAGGGGCTTTGAGAGGGGGAAAAAAAAACGAATTGTTCTTGGTCTATCCTAATGATTGTTAGAAAAAGAAAACATTTAACATAAACTAGATTTAAATTAAGTTAGGCTTCTGGTCTGTTTACAGGAAGTACCTTTTGACTAAGCCGGCACACATTGGGTCTGAGGACACTGGGGCCTGTCAGTTGTGTATGTTGAAAGAAGAGCTGCCTAGCACAGGATTTGGGGTCACACAAGGTAAATACTGTGTTCCCTGTGCTTGCCGCTGTGTGTGTGCATGCGTGTGCATGCTTATACATACCCTGCCCTCCAGGCTGATGGCAGAACAGGAGTATCAGCCTGTGTGATACTTACACCAAACCAAACAGCTTAGAAGTAGGAAAGGGGGCTCGTCTACCTACAGCTCTTCATCCGGAAGCCACGCTTTGAAACTCTGTTTGAGATTTGTTTAACTATTGAATGGCTTATTTGTCTGTTTGTTTCATTTTTCACTTACCATAGTTAGGTCCCAAGTCTAGCCTGGGTTAGCATCTTTCCTCCTACGGGCTACTATCTTATCAGAACTTCTGTTCCGTTCATCACAGTTTGCCAACCCTGGCTAGGGTCCTTGATCAGGACAGTTACTGCTGCCAAGTGTTGGGTTGCATAAGTGCTTGGACTCACTTTGGGAAGATGCTTTGATGATTAAAACCATTTTCCCAGACAAAAGCTGGCAGGTGTAGTTTAAAATATTAAAAAACAAAACTTGTTGAGTTGTTGAGAATGAAATCTTTCAAAAAAAAAAAAAGAATAACAACAATAATAATTGCTGGGATGTATTAGGATTCTGTCTGTCTAAGATGTGTCTGACATTTTTCAGAAGCAGAGTTCCACATACCTCATAAAGTGTCAAGTGACCAACTGTCCTCTGAAAACCTAACCTCGGCTGTGGGCCAGAAGATTGCCTCTCCTAACCGCATTCTCTCGGATGAAAACAGTCACGCTACCATAGTTGTTGGCTTCCCGGACCTCATGGTAAACAGCAACCTGTGAAATTGAGTGAACTTGAGTGAGCGTTTCTCCTCAGGGCAGCCCAGCATGTCTCAGCCTGCCTGAAGAAATCAACCACCAAAACTATGTTCTACATATATATAGTTTTAGTACTGTAAAAATAGCGTTTAAACTGTGATGTGATAGAATTTAGTAAGGAAAAAAAATTTTTTCCGCCTCTGGGAGTTTGTGTGACTCAGCACTTAACATACTAATGGTGACTTTCTTACCACACCATCCTAATTGTGTGCTCACGGACTGACAAGAAGAACAAGCTGAGACTGATGAAAGTGCCATGTCTTCTAGGACCTATAGACAGTGGTTCTTAATGGTTTTAACTAAAAGTAGTCCTCATCTTTCCCCGGTGGATGTGTAGGGGATGAAAAGGAAAGATCATTCCAGGACAAGTTGCAATCTGATAGTCTTAAAGTGTGGCCTTGTGCGTTGTGATTAAACATCCAAGTAAATAATTCCCTTTGTCACTCCAAGGTGAGCTGATAGAATCAGTTCAAGATAGAAATCGGGCTCCACCTGATGCCCTAATCTCACATGCTTCGAAAGTTTAGTTTAATTACCAGATGGGAGAGTACTTAGGGATCGAAAAGATTTGAAATCCAGAACCGAATAGATAATGTGCGCCTTAGTACTTTGACGTGAGCTTTACTCACTGTCAGGTAACAAGCGTTTGCTCCCACACTCTATGACTCACAATGCAGAGTGCTGACGCAGCACGGTGTCTGCAGCAGCCTTGATGGAATGAAGAGCCGAGCTGATGAGCTCACTGCCACCCTTGCTGCTTAGGTAGAGAAATAATAGAGCTTTTCTGTGGGAATGGGACTGTCTAAAAAGTGATCTCACCCCTTTACTCTGGTTGAAAATATCAGTGTTAAACTATAGTGCTACCGTGAAAAATGTCGAAGGCGAAAGCTGTGTTTAGGCTACTGCTTATGCTAACCCTTTGGAGCCCTTCGTAGGCCATCCTCTGGATGATTGGTACCTACTGTGGAGGAGATGCTCAGTTAAAAGTTAAAGGAAAGTCAGCATCGAAGCAAATGCTTCTGAGGCCCACCCATTACCGCTGCAGTAACCCACTGCACTGCTCTAAGCCCTTTCATCCCAACAGCTCTTTCTATACAGCAATTCCATAGAGTTTCACACATGGAGAAACAGGAAGAGATCGTACCGCCCCTGCTCCCCGAAGAGACTGTAATAACAGACCTAGAGCCTCAGCTCAGGTGTGATGAGCCCCCTAGCCTATATCCTTTACCACCTTGCCTCCCTGCACAGATGCGAATTTTTTCGTATTTCTTCATAAGGTTCTACAAAAGGATATGTCATTCCTTATTAGCTTTTTATGCAGTTATCAAAATCCATAAATTATTATAAACTTACATAGTTTTCTTACCCTAATCTGCAAGAAACGTCGTTATCAGTGATGACCATTCTTAAATGTATGCATTGGCACTAGCTTAAGGGGCAAAGCACTCTGAGCATTGTGATGAGCGCAACAGGTGTGTGATTTTAGCACCCTTTCTCCTTTTCCTTTTCTTCTCTTTTTATTTATTTATTTTTCAGTCACCCAGTGAAGTTTATTCATGGAAGAGGTCTTCATCTCTGAGACAACCAAGTGTCACCAGCATGACAACGTATACAGGGAAGCGCACAAATGTTACCCCAAGGCACAACAACTGCGTGACTCTCACACATACTAATCAGGTGGTGAGGATTCTGCCCCCAGGAGAAGTCCCTCTGAAAGACATCTACCCAAAAGGTGTGGAACCACTTCAGCTCGCCAAGACGGTTGGCAGCAGCTTGCTTTTGTGGGGAGAGGTTTAGTTTATTATTGTCATTTCTATTTACACGTATAAACCACCCTGACGGTTAAAGTAGCTAAAAACACCTCCGTGTGTGGGAAGTCTGTGGACACCTCCACACAGTTGCTACTTGTGGGCTCTGCAGTGTTCATCTTTGTTCACACTGTACCTGTGTGTAGTGTGTACCTTGACTTACTTGGAACTCGGCTTCTGAGAGTTGCAAGAGGAGAGTTTGTGTGTGGCTTGCTTTACCCGCCAGCCCCAGTCACCTCA
This sequence comes from Mus pahari, assembly GCF_900095145.1. Classification (NCBI taxonomy): domain Eukaryota; kingdom Metazoa; phylum Chordata; class Mammalia; order Rodentia; family Muridae; genus Mus; species Mus pahari. Next base: position 69,502,254 of record NC_034597.1, read on the forward strand.
TGTTGATGACTGTGTACGAAGCACAGTATTGATCATTTCTGTGTCCATCCATTCATCTTCAAACCCCACACTGTTATTAGCTTGCTTTTTATTTAACTCGTGTTGAACCTTGGATGTAGGGAGAGAAGGTAAATAATCTGGGGTCACCTACCAGTGGCCAGAGGGGTGCAGCTCTGTCCCAAGCTCTCCCAGGACCCACTGGAGAACTCTCCTTCCATATCACACTGGCATTTAGCATAGCCACTATAAGACCCGTCATTTGCAAGGCAGTAGTGCTGTTATCCTGGACTTGTATGAGTTGTATTAGCGTGGCCTTTATGGATATAATGCTGAATTGGTAAATTGTTAATCTGCTCTGAACTCCCCCTGGCTGTAGGTGCGTCTCACTACCATCCACTAAAATGTTCTGAATTTCCAAAAGAAAGACACACATACACAGTCTTCTATTCTAAATACCTTAAACAGCTTAATGGCTGGGCACTTCCAAACCTCCGCATGGCTAGCACACTCTCTCCTCCTATATTCCTTAATTATTACTTTCTAAAATCTATATTCCATCTCTGCTACCCCAGACCCAATCGGAGGAGTGGCCCTACCTCTGTCTCCCTGCCCAGCCATTGGCTGCAGATAACTTTATTTCTTAGTCAGAGCCAACTGGGGGCAGGGACCCTCAGTGCAGACATAAGGGATCCATGTGATTTGGGGAGCTGAATTAACTCAAATAGCATTAGAACCAGTCCACAACATAATGCTAAATGTGTTATAACCATTACTGAATTGAAAGACTCAGTGTTTAAATGATTATACTAAGAATTTGTTCTTTCCAAACTGAAACTCATGGAAAATAATCAATATTTCCTTAAAATCCTTTGCATGGTAAAAGCAGCTGAATGATGTAAGCTGCAGTACATCACAGCATTACTGTAGAGTATATACATACATATGTACCATACATACATATATAATATATATCAACTGAATGATGTGGCAGCTGCAGTACATCACAGCATTACTGTAGAGTATATACATACATATGTACCATACATACATATATAATATATATCAACTGAATGATGTGGCAGCTGCAGTACATCACAGCATTACTGTAGAGTATATACATACATATGTACCATACATACATATATAATATATATCAACTGAATGATGTGGCAGCTGCAGTACATCACAGCATTACTATAGTAGATATATACTACATATACATGTAACATATATAATATAGTGCACATATATATAATGTAGTGTGTCTATGTATACACACACACACACACACACGTATACACACACACACACACACACACACACACACACAATAAAGGTGCTCTATAAACACAGGAGCAGCTTATGGCCCAGTTGATGATAATTAAGTGATCCTGAAAGGTGTGTGGGAGTTAATGAAATGAAGGAATTATGACAGGAAAGGGGGGTCAAGTGACAAGTGTGGAAACTTGGTAGACACTTCCCACCACAGCACAGTGCCCTTCTATCCACCCAGAAACATGGGGCTTCCCGTGGTCCCCCTCCTCATCACTCATATCCACCCTCCTCCATCCATCTCTCCCTGTGATACGGCTCAGGAGTGCTTGTTTCATTAGATTCTATTGCCAGCATCCCATCAGCACACACTCAGGTGCTGGCATGGCCCATCAGAATTCCTTCTTCCATCTTTGCTTTCCTTGCCTTTATCCATGATAGTTTGAACATTCACATTTCTTCTGATTAAACACAGTACATTTCACTGTTTTTACTATATTGTATTTTTTAAAATTGATGATTAGACACATAAAGACTGTTACTGGAAAACATCATTCAATGAAACATTTTACTATAGCACATGTCACTTTAAATCAGTGAATGCAGAGGGAAAGACCTCGATCCTAGTGTCCAGCAGAAATGCAACCGATTACATTTCCAAAAGAAGTGAATTTTGTAAAGTAACTTCCTTTGACGCTGCAGACTCTCTTGGTTGTTTTACCTGACAGTTTTTATTCCTGCCCTAACCTTGGCCCTGCACATATAAACACTCCACTGTTCATGGGAACTCAGTGATAAACACTGCAGCAATGACTTCCCTTTAATGGTGAGTGGACTAATCCCTAAATACAGTTTGTACCTATCTTTGAAACCCACCTGGGCTGTGACCGCGGTGGACACACACTAAGCCTCCAACTTCCTAAGTATGGGCACATTTAACATGGCTGGATTCAGCTAAGTTTGGAGAGAAACCTGGCTGCAGAGACACTTCCTTAATTTATCCACAAATTCCACTCAAGGATACCCATAAGGCTCTTTCTGTAAGTGCTTTAGTCTCCTGGTTTATTTTTAGATCAGTAAGCTTTATGCTTGGCTCTTTTTAAGCACTTTGCACTATGGCCTCAACACTGCCAGGCACCTGTGTGACCACGGAGCCCCTTGCTGCTGCATGAAGCATCTAAGATCAGTGTCGATTCTTGCTTTCTCCTGATTGAACAGAAGACACAACCACTCTGCATTTTCCTCCTTTGTCAGTGGAATTAATTGTGGACAAAAAGATTTTAAAGCAAGTAGACATGGATTGAAAAACAAACAAACGAACAAACCAACCAAACTGACTGGCTATCATAAACACTCAAGGTGATGGATTTTTCTGAAATGGGGTGTCTAGACTCCTCAGCACACCTTTATGTACGCATCCTTGCAGTGGTCAGAAAGTGGTGTTAGGGTAACGCGGTCTCTGGCTGTGTGCTTTTGAAAATGTCCTTAAGTGACAGAGCAACCTGTTTAGTAAATTAGATCGGCAGTGCTAACTTCAATGGCTTGTCCTTTTTAGAAAAAAAACAAGGCAAACAGCAGCAACAACAAAACAACCCCCCAAAAAAGAACCATGGCCAATAAATATATATTTGTAGACCAAATATAAATTCACATCATTTCAGCTATATTTTAGAATCAGAAATTGTCAAAAAATTACAAATGGTATACAACTTTATCAAAGATTTGCTGTATTCCATAGAAGCACAAGGCAGTGTGACTTATGACAAGCATGTGCTGCTATGCAGATGGTCACCTCGGCTGCGTACATAAAGGTGCACTGAGGAGTCTAGACATCCCATTTCAGAAAAATCCATCACCTCGAGTGTTTATGATAGCCAGTCAGTTTGGTTTGTTATTTTGTTTGTTTGTTTGTTTGTTTTTAATCCTTTGACTGCAGAACTAGAACTACTGTTGTTTGTTTTTGTTTTTTTCTTTTTCCGGTGTTGTTTGTTTGTTTATTTTGTGAACCACAATCAATGGATACAGTGTGAATATCCTGGACATTTCATTCTAACCCAAACTATAATAAAAATGATGGAAGATAGGAAGATAGAGGGTACACATGTAGCTAGACAGACAGACAGACAGACAGACAGACAAAAACCTTTAAAAGCATGTATGTGTTGTGTTGTGTGTGTGCTGTGTTTGGTTTTCCCAGAGTCCCACCCTTGGGTCTACCTTGGCCTCCGCACCTTTAACACTTGACTTGTCTCGTGACTTATTTGCAGATGTTACTCCTCCCCAGACAGCTGGCTACATAGAGGTTACTGATCTTCAAGCAAAGAAACTCCGATACATCCCTGTCCCCAGGTAACCTCTCTCCTCCATCCTTACTGCCATTGTCCTATGAAAGCAAGAACACCCTTCCTGTTCACCACCAGGCTCACCTCCACAGCCCCCACGCTGCTACTGAACAACTCCCAGAGACTTAGGGCAGAGCTTGTCACCACTCAGTGCTGCTGCTATGGCCCTGCCATAGCAGCAGGGCCTTTAAAGCAGGGAGATGTGTGATGTAAGCAGGCAGAGCCACTCCTGTCCAACTCAGGAGTGACACAGATGTGTTCTCTGCCTGCAGAAGAAAATAGCTAGGTAGGCATAGCAGTGCAGCATTCAGCAACAGTGTCATGGCTTGTGTGTGACCTTCAGTCAGACTTTAAAGCTGTGAAAAATTAAGTCATTAACCAGATAGGTAAATTTACTTTCTCTAATACATGTGGCTTCTTAGAATACCTTAATATGTTGGCTTGGTGGGAGATGTTTTTTAATCATTTAAGGAAATGTCTTATTCCATCCTGGCTGTATATTTGCTTAAATACACAATTAGTTCAAGAATCAAAGCAAATAATATCTCGTAATATCTTAGGGTTTTTATTGCTGTGATAAACACTATGACCAAAAGAACTCTTAGGAATCTCAGGCCCATGCTATTACTGAGGGGAGTCAGGACAGGAACCCGGAAGCAGGAGCTGAAGCAGAACCCATGAAGGAGCGCTGCTTACTGACTCACTCTCCATGGTTTGCTCAACCTGCATATATAACCCGGAACCACCTGCCCTGCGGTGGCATCACCTACAGCGGGCTAGCCACACACACACCCTTATCAATCACGAGTCAACAAAATGCCCTGCAGACTTGCCTATGGGCAATCTGGTGCAAACATTTTTCTCAATTGAGGTTTGTCTTCCCAAACTCGTCTACATTTGTGTCATATTGTGAAAACCCAACATAATGACTGTCAGCATTTCTCAAGTATTGTCACTTCCCCATGGCCCCCATAAGCTGTTTGCACTGCATTCTGTATGAGCAACTTATTCTTCCTTTGGGCTCCTTTTTCAGCGCAGAGTCTCTCTCGCCATACACCGCATGGATATCTGCTATTTCAGACACAGATGCTCTGCTGGCTGAGTGGGACAAGAGCAGCGTCGTGACTGTTGATATGGGAGGGCGTGTCAGGCTCTGGGAAACGGGACTTGAACGTCTGCAGCAGTCGCTCATGGAATGGAGAAACATGATTGGACAAGACAGTGACAAACCTGTGCAGGTACCACTCGAAGTTGGCCTTTCCTCTCACAAAAGAATTTGCTCTCAAATGCCGCCATTAAGGAACTTCTGGCTTAGCCACTCCAACAGCTGCTTGAATGGCTAAAATTTATTTTTAGACACTTAATAGGAAAAACAATCTATCCATCTTGAGAGTGACAAAGTAAGGCTATGTCTTAGTCTTCTGCCAATGCTAAGTGCCACCAACTTAAAAGTGCAGATATAATCAATGTGTAGTTTTTAGCCGTAAGCATCTCTGGATTTCTGCATCTTTTTTCTTCCTTATATCAGCATGGTTGTCGACAGCCATTCCTGCTGCCTAGGAAGGAAATAAAACCTGGGGCTGTCGTGTACAGCAGGCTCCTTTAAGGTCCGAGGCTCAAGACTGGAGAAGGCCAGCAATGCAGGGGGGGGGGGGCGTAGAGTTTGTACCAGCACGTGTCTGCAGGTGGTGCACGCTTGGCAGGTGCCAGGAGTAGGTGCAGCCCTTGGAAGGTGAGGAAGCTGCAATGAAGCTCATTAACCTTGATGCTGACAAGAATGAGCTGGAGGAACCAGGAGGGCTGCAGGCTTACTTAGACTGAAGCGGAACTTAGTGGGATATGCTTGCAACTGGTTTTAATCTTCACAAAAAAAATTTTTCTTGTTAAATATCATTGTTATGTAGCTAACAGAAAGGTAGTCTCCAAAACTAGTTAATTGGCTAACTAATTAATGAATGAATGAACTGAAAGAAGGGCAGGGCGCTGCTACCAGCCTCATCATTCTGCAAACCTCCATTAGCAAGGGAAAGTATCACCGTGTGATGTTCCATCAGTAATAGATTAATAATTACTGTTTTATATGATTCTCCTTAAAAGAGTCATAAGTATCTTTGTGAGTGGATGTTACAGTGTTGTCTTAGTTTTTTGTTTGTTGGTTTGTTTGGTTTTTTTGTTTGTTTGTTTTTTTGTTTTTTTTTGTTTTTTTGTTTTTTTAGTTTACAGGAATGTTTTAAAAATCTCACCAAGATAGGCCACTGACTTCCAATACTTTTGAAGAGACATAAACATATTAGTTTAATTAAGTTAAGACAAAGGCATTGCCTAAAACAACGCTGGTAAGTGAGTAGCTCTATTGCAGCAGCAAGATGGCCCCTGAGCATCCACCAAACTCAGTGAGTTTCAGGGAACCTGTTACCTGTGGCTCTGTTCAGAACTATTGCAGACGGTAGCTTCCCCTCTATTTGAACCAGTTTTCCTTCACTTCTGTTTTCAATGGTGCCTAGCAGTAAATACTACTGTGGTTGAACTTCAAGTATGTTCTTCGAATTTCTCATATAATGCGGAGATGAAAGGTTGAGATGTGAATGGGTGTGGTGGCGCATGCCTGTAACCCCAGCATTTGATATGTGAAGGAAGACAATCATGAATTCAAGACCTGCCTGAACTACATAGTGAGCTCTGGATAATCCAGGCTCCATAGCAGCACCCTGTCTCAGAACTATAAAAAGGAAAGAAAACGGGGCTGGGCATGGCAGCACACACCTTTGATCCAGCACCTGGGAGGCAGAGGCAGGCAGAGCTCTGAGTTCAAGGCCAGCCTGGTCTACAAAGCAAGTTCCAAGACAGCCAGGGCTACACAGAGAAAAAACAAAAACAAAGGAGAGAAAGGGAGGGAGAGAGGGAGGGAGGGAGGGAAGGAGGGGGGAGGGAGGCAGCAAGTGATCGAGTGACAGAGGAGAGAGAGAAGAGAGAAAGAGGAGAAGAGAGAGGAGAGAAAAGGGAAAGAAAATATTGGTGACCTAAATTAAGCCTCTTATTTCTTTTTCTGAAAGAATCTTTACTTACAATTTTAGTGATGGTTCTTGGCTGTTTAAAGTGCAGCCCGTCTCTCTGTGCTTTAATCTGCAGCTCTTTCCACCCCGGGGCTTTTCTGGATGTATTGGGAACCTTTGCTCTCGCGGCTCCCTACTTTACTAATGGGTACACACAATTGATGCCTTCTTTTCTGCTCTATCTTGTCTAAACTAAATGACACTGGTAACTGAAGCTAGATAGTCAAGCTGTCTAAGTTAGAAACGAGCAAAATTATCTCAAGGATAACCAAAATATTATTATATGAACTTCCTCTAATCAAGTGTTTCTCAGGTGACTATAGCTTCATGTCCACAGCTCAGAGTTCAGCGAGCAGACATAGACACGCTTGGTAATAAAGCAATACGAATCGGAATTAAGTGGTGTTTGGATGAGAACCCGATGCCCATGCTGCTTTTACTCCATTGTCCCTCAGTCTGTGTGGTGGGCAGGAAGCGTGCATACTTGGACCCTCGGGTAGAAAAACAACTTGAGAGTGTGCAGCCTCAGGCTAAGTGGCCACAGTGAATTCTCAAAGTAGTCTGCCACTGTTTGCGGCTTTTGGTCAAATCCCTTGGTGAATAATGAGGCAGAATACTAATTACTCTATTTAGACCCACTCCTGTTGTGATTCACAAGTAGACTATACAGCCAAATCTAAGAGTCGTTGCCAGTAATAAGAAGTAAGGCTTGTCCTCTACAGTTCCCTTCCTCGTCAGCCTGCAAGCTGCGCCATCAGTGGAGTCTTCACTCCGAGGAAGAGTTCTGCTCCTGGTTTTGGAGCCTGGGAAATGCGTCTTACAGAAGCAGTGGGGAAAGATACACACCTTTAATCTCAGCACTCGGGAGGCAGAGGCAGGTGGATTTCTGAGTTCGAGGCCAGCCTAGTCTACACAGCCTAGTGAGTTCCAGGACAGCCAAGGCTACACAGAGAAACCCTGTCTCGGAAAAAAAAAAAGATACCTAGTTCTTGTTGCCCTGCTTCTGGGTGCCAGGACCTCAGACTCTGGTGAAGTGCCTGCATCGCCATCTAGTGGCCATCAGGTGTACTACATGTTATTAAAATGAACGCTCACCTTTGTACCCCAGCACTTGAGCCTTCTGCTTGGGAGATTTCTACAGACCCTTGTGTGGCTTCTGTTGGGTTATGGATGCTCCTTTATTTAGGTCAACAGTGATGGCCTAGAAAACAATCTTTCAAGCCATCTGTTTCACCTTTCCGTGATTCTTCTGAGTATAGCGGACTGACTGTCCTCAGACACACAGACAGTTAGCTGCACCTCAGTCCTTGCTGTTCTTGCTGCCTCCCGCTGTCAAGCAGCAGTAGCTTAGAAGACAGACTTGTCTGAGTTTTCCTTAGTGAATCCTCTGCTATATTTTCAAATGATAACACAGGGAGAGCTTACTGAACCCTTGGTATAACATCTGTTCATTAATTTGACACTGACAAGAACATGCATTTTTCCTATAGTTAGAACAACTATAACAATAAATTCAAGTCTTGCTACAACTGGAGTCCCTAGACTCGATAGTTGTTACTTTTAGACTATATTTTTAGAACCATAGGCTACTATAAGTCAAAACTCACCTAGTTATATTTTGCAATGTTGCTTCATTTTTTTATTGAATTACATTTTTATTCTTCTAAACAATTCTATTAAATATATACCATTTTCCTCAAAAAATCAAATCATCGTGTCTGCAAAGCTGTAATGACTGTTCTTATTAGAAAAGGTTAAATGATTATAGCTTTCGAATGTCACTTTCTAATAACAGCAGGAAGATCAGAAAGCAGATCGCCGTATGGCACTGCTGGAGTCTGAAGAGTGCTCACTTAACCATAAACTTTAAAATGGATGAAATGTCCTGAATCATTGCACGGGACTAGAACCCCCATGTGCAGCAGTCAGGACTGTGCTCAGTATACGGGAGGCACACACTCAGTGTTTAGACAGCAAGAGATGACCAGAAAGAAGTGCAGAAGAAAGACACTCTGGGACTATGAATATGTGTAGTTTATTGTACATAGATAGGTGCATTTCTGTTGCTGTGATAACACCCCAACCAGGGCAACTTATAAAAGAAAGTGTTTAATTAGGCTCATGGTTCTGGAGGGTTAAGGTCCGTGAGAGCAGGAACTGATCAGCTCTTACTTCTAAGCCACAGCAGGAGGCAGAGAGAGCACTGGGGGTGGCTGGAAGCTCTTTAACCCTCAAAGCCCAGCCCCAGTGGCACACTTCCTCCAACAAGGCCACACCTCCTAACCCTTCCCAAACAGTTCCACCACCTGTGTGTGAACCTCTGTGGAACACTCTCACTCAAACTCCAATGGATACCTAATGGCTGGCAGATTTGTTTGTTTGTTTTTAGCGAGGAAAAAATAATGCAAGTTTATTTTCTTTTTTATCTTATGTTTACTACTTAAAACATTTTTTAATTTAAATTTATTTTGATCATATCTTCCCCTCCCCAAGTCCTTCTAGATCCTTTCCCCCTTGAGTTTTTTTCTCAAAACAAACAAAAGCCAACAGTACAACAGCGAAACCCTCCATCCAAGAAAACAAAATAAAACACTAGCCAAACAGAAAAACTCACCAAACTGTAAACCAAGTAAAAAGCACATGTACACACACGTACACACACACACACACACACACACACACACAGTGAATTCTATTATATGTTGGTCATCTACTCCTCATGAAGCCTGAGGACCTGGAGTGATTGATATACCCAATATCCCAGAAAAAAACAAAAACAAACAAACAGATTTTCCCTCCAGCAGGTATAAGTGACAGTTCTGTTGTTAATGGTTGGCCATTTCTTTTTTTTTTTTTTTTTTTTTTTTTTTTTTTGGTTTTTCGAGACAGGGTTTCTCTGTATAGCCCTGGCTGTCCTGGAACTCACTTTGTAGACCAGGCTGGCCTCGAACTCAGAAATCCACCTGCCTCTGCCTCCCAAGTGCTGGGATTAAAGGCGTGCGCCACCACGCCCGGCTCGGTTGGCCATTTCTAGCCACAAGCTCAGTAGTTTTGCAATTTTAAGAGTTCAGTTGGACAAGAAAGCCTATTTTCAGATATAACTGCTACTCTTATATTTAAGCTTACCTGTTTCCCTATATACAAGCAGTTGTCTTAAGATCTTTTAGTGATATACAGTGCTCTGCTCAGTTTTTAAAGAAAGCAGGGTCCACTTATTCTTAGTTCTTTGCTTTGGCCAATAACTCTAGAGACAGGCTGCGTCCCCGTGTCACTGTTACAGAATGATTCAAGCTTTGCGCGGTTGTTGCTGTGAAATGTAAATCAGCAATGGCAGGAGCTGGGGGTTCCAGGCAGCCAGTGCTGAAGTGCTGAGGCCCCCTGAACAATCATGCCACTCAAAAGGCTTGGTATAAAAGGAAGTTTATTGTCGGGGAAAGGGTGGGGATTGGGGACCTGCAAAAGGGTAGAGGCAGAGAAGGGACAGAGAAGGACAGAAATTGAGAAAGAAGGGGAACAGAGAGAAAGAGTGGCAGAGGGGACTGGGGTAGCAGGCAGTCCTGTTTATGGGCACCAGGTTCACACCTGGCAGGCAGTGACACAAGCTGTTGCTAGGTCACTGTTGGGAGGAGCCCAACGGAACTGTCTGCAAGCCAACACTTGTTACACACGTGCTGTCTGTGGGAATCTCCTTTTCCCAGAAAGGCAATGCCTTGCACAGTCTTTTGCAGTTTCCTGCTGTGTCTCTATTCATGTACAAGTACACCTGGCTTTTACTGTTTGCCTACGCGGTCCCTTGGGCTAAGCCTATAATCATTTTTCTATTGTTTATTCCTGCTAGAGAAATCCATAGGAATTACTTTTGGCTCTGTAAGATTCTCAGGAGTACTTACCAAGAATGTAAGCTCTCCTGGCAGATGTCCCTAGGATCTGCTGATAAGGCGGCTGTCCTGACCACAGCGGACAGGGGGTGCTAATGATGTGTGCCAAGTTCTGTGGTGTAAACCTTTCCTCCCTGTTGATTTCCAGCTTCCAGAGGTTAATGGTCTATTTACAAAATTCCGAAATATTATGTATGCAGTGATCTCTCATAGGCAGGTAGGGTTTGCTTCCCATGTGCCCTTGGCTGAAATATCTTTATACCCAATCCTTTGAGAACTGCGATGGTTTCTAAAAAGGAGAAAGACTGTAGTGTGTTGTGGATAGCCCTGGGCCTAATTATAGTTGATGTTAATTCCGTTCTCTTGTGAGTGGTTGTGAACAAGGAGCGAGTCAGCACTAAGGTGATTTCCTGTAAACCTGCTTCCCACCTTAATTTGTAAAATAAAGGAGAGCTGATGATTGGGCAGATAAAGGGAAAGTGGAGCAGAAGGTGAGGGGAGAGAAGAAGGAGAAAATGGAAGAGGGAGAGGATGCAGAGGAGGAGGAAGACGAAGAAAAGCAGAGCAGAAGCACATGGCCTGGAGAAACCGCAAGTTCTAAGTGGTGGCGCACACCTTTAATTCCAGCACTTGGGAGGCAGAAGCAGGCAGATTTCTGAGTTCGAGGCCAGCCTGGTCTACAGAGTGAGTTCCAGGACAGCAAGGGCTATACAGAGAAACCCTGTCTCAAAAAAACCAAAAAAAGGGGGGGGGGGGTCTCATAAGATGGGGAAGATGGTAGTGGAGCAGTAGATCTGCCCAATCTAGGCACACAGCATGTAATCATATTAACTGAGTTGTGTTGTCATTGCCGGGGCATATTTGGGTTGGATATTTACCACAATAGTAGTGTCCTGCTCTCTCTGGGAAATATAGAAACCACAGTTGTGGGCTGGAGAGATGGCTCAGTGGTTAAGAGCACTGACTGCTCTTCCAAAGGTCCTGAGTTCAAATCCCAGCAACCACATGGTGGCTCACAACCATCTGTAATGAAATCTGGCGCCCTCTTCTGGAGTGTCTGAAGACAGCAACAGTGTACTTACATATAATAAATAAATATTTAAAAAAAAAAAAAAAAACCACAGTTGTCTGAACTACAGATAGCAGTGTCTTTTAGAAACAAAGAAAGAAACTAAGAAAACCCTTTCTTCCTGTCCAGTGCTGGGGATTGAACACAGAGCCTCACACATCCCAGGCAGATGCTCCCATCCCCAGCCTAGTCATACCCCAGGAGTCACAGCTGGGGCTGAGCAAAGAATTAGAAAGAAGTCTGCCTCCAGGGGCACCCACGTATGGGGACTGCCTGTCTTACATGCACTGCAGTTCAGAAGCAGTCAGGAGTCAAGTTTTCCACCCCTCCAAGGATCCCCGTCCCTCACAACATCAGAAACAATCACATCTAACACAGTGAAACCAACAACCACTGCCCTAAGAAGAACCAGGAAGTTGATGATCCTTGGGAGGCTATGAGTTTTCAGTTATACCTTGGATATATCCACTGAGAGAGGCACCCTAGGGACTGAGCCCTATATGCAGTGAAAGAGCCATATAAACTATGCATATCCAGTGAGAGTATCAGCCATATACACTGTGCATATCCACTGAGAGAAATGGCCCTATAAACTGAAAATTGTAGCGGTAAGAATTCTAAACAATTATCAAAAATAGAAATCCTGTCTTGCCTCCAGACTCTGGAAAGAGCCTAAGGCAGTCGTCAGAATCTCCTCTTCACACCATCATCAGAATCTCCTCTTCACACCATCATCCGTACCATCTCAGTTCCCTTCTCTCCTGTCAAGCCTTAAGATGGTTGCGTTCCCATTGTCGTATTAGTTAGATCGGGAAATAAGGGAACAATATTAGCAATGTTTATTAAATGTGGGAACTATATTAGCAATGTTTATTAAAAGTGTAAGGAAGCAGATTTAAAGCATGTCCATGATGTATTAAGGAGTCACAGAGGCTGACAGTCCATGCTCTAGAAGTGTTATGACTCTGAGCGGGTTTAATATGCACTTAATGTGGGCAGTGCGTCACAGTGGCTACAGAAATAAACTTTCTCACCATTACCTTTCTAATAAAACTATGATTTATTTTTACCCGTAAGCAGTGTAGCCTATTTTTAAGAGTATAATATTTGGAGTCAAGCTGACTTCAGGTCTGGGTCTCCCGTTGTATGTGATCTTTGGCGAATTCCGTGTGCCTTTGAGATGTCACTTCCCTGTGACCTGATGATAATGCTGTCCGTACATGGCAGGGTTGTCGTGAGAATGAAATACTTTCCCCCAGCACAGAGCGTAGGAGCTCAGGAAACAATAAGATTTAGAGACTTAGAATGTGAGGGATATTGGGCTACAGAATTGTTTGATGTTTATGTGGAGACAAAGCCACTGTAAAATGAAATGCTATTACCCAGGTACCCTCTGGTGAACCAGAGCCCAGTGGGCTGTGTAAGTCATCGTCTGCCCTGGTATTCAGTCCAAGCTTTGTTTATAATCTTGCTTAGAAAAAGTTTTGTCAGACCCAAAAACGGAATTGAAAAAATAATCTTTGCTTAAGCCTGTCAGCTTGAAGAAGAGCAGACGATCCGCGACAGGACCATGGTCAGTAGAGGATTGCGCTTGTTTAGTTATTCAAGAGACAAGCTGGAGCAAGGCTGAAGTGCACTGCAAAATACACAGCAGCAGTGGCGGAGGCGGTGGCACACCTGAGGCCAAGGCCAAGGCCAAGGGAGTTGTATTCAGAGCTGTGCTGTGTTAACATCCCTCTCCCCCCACCCCACTTAATTTAGCATTTGTCAGCTCTAGGACTTGAAGGCTGAAGTTTGGCCCGAAGCTGACCCTAAAATCTAGCAGCCCATACAGGGTCATTTAGTTGTGTGGCTCTCCTCCGTGTGATGCTCCAGCAGCTAGCTCGCTGCTACCTTACAGGAGGTGGAGTGGTCAGAGACTAGCACAGCCTGGGCAGGAAGACTGGAGAGTCCACCCTCCCCTGGGCTCCTTAAAATGTGACTTCCACGCTTACAGTCCACAGACAGGAAGCCAGGGAAACCTCCCTGACAGTTGGCAGGACTGAGCTATGATGCAAAGATCTAGAAACGCCTCCAGATCACTGTGAAGAACCCACAGATCAGCCAGCACTACCTTTATACAGTGCCCTGCCCCCTCCTGCCTTACCCTTAAATATCAGTGGATCCCCTCTTACCCAAAAGCTGGGTAATAATCACATAAAGCAAAGAAAAATAAACTTTGAAGAAAGGATCTGGGTGTTGGAGTCAGTAGGAACACATGTTATAAGGTAAAAACAGGAAAATAACTCCCTCAGATTAGAAAGGTGAGAAAAATTCTATGATGAAACAAAACTATATCCCTAATTAACTTAGGAATCTTCAGAATATGAGCTAGACCTCTTGGGGGGAAATCTGTAGATAGAAATAAAAGTTCAGTGGAAGGGAAGAGACATTAAACATCCTAGAACCAGCACATATATGCACGAATGCACATACTTGAAATAACAGAAAGAAAGCCAGGCACGGTGGTACACCTTTAATTCCAGCACTCAGAAGGCAGAGGTAGGCCTATCTCTGAGTTTGAGGACAACCAGACCAAAAAGAAAAAGGGGGTGGGGGAAGAAGAGAGAAGAAAAAAGAAGAAAAAAAAAAGTCTTTTTAAGACAGGGTTTCTCTTTCCTGGAACTCAGTCTGTAGATCAGGCTAGTCTTGAACTCACAGAGACCCTCCTGCCTCTGCCTCCTGAGTGCCAGGATTAAAGGCATGCGCCACCACCACCTGGCAAAAATTTTTGTTCTAATACAAATTTCAGAAACAGAAAATGAAAGAGCAGAAAGTCATACCAAAATGTAACTTAAGGAAATTAGCAGGTGTTGAGAATAACAAACAGAAAACACAGATTCACATATTATCTTCCTAAAAGTTTAGAGACCCCATAAATACTGAAACTCCTCACAGTTTGTAGGTCAAGGGGAGTGAAGAACAGGTTACATATTTTTAAATGTGACAGGAATGCTAATGCCATTGGGTCATAAAGAGGGAAAGCATTCCCAATCCACAGTTTAATGTCCAGCCACACTATGAGTCGAGCGGCAGGCTGACTACAGATACCTGCAGATGCTCAGACCGCAGAGGTTGCGTTTTCAGGAATTATTGTGTGGTGTGTTCTCACCAAAAGGACAACATGGACAAAATGTGGCTAATGCTGGGAATGACAGGGAAGGAGTGTTTCAAAATTGGTTTGGTGCCGGAGAGCAACAGCTAACCCAAGAGGAAGTGAGAAAATAAAGAAGGAGCGGGAGAGACCGGAAGGAAGGAGGAGGGAAGAGGCAGGGGAGGACTATGAAGTGTGGACACAGGCTGCCGACATAATGAGCAGTCCTGCTGGAGAGTCTCTGGGTTCCTAGTGCTAGATACATCACATGGAGGTGAGAAGCAATGACTGTTCAGTAGAACATTGATTATGAGAATAGAGAAACTGCAGAACAGAACAATGTGCTATCAGTACAACATAGCAACATAGTTAAAAACTAAAGATGCTGTGAGAATGTGGAGAAGGCTGGCGAGATGGCTCATCCAGTAAAGAAGGCATCCACACACACACTCACACACATTCATACTCACACTCACATACATGCACACACTCACATACACTCACACACATGCATACACACATACACACATACACACACATGTACACACACATTCACACACTCAAATATGCACACATACACATGCACACATACACACACATACACATATACACATACACACACATATACACATGCACACACATACACATATACACATACACACACATATACACATGCACACACACATACAAACTCTACACACACATTCATACACTCACACACTCACACACATACATGCACACACACTCACATACACTCACACACACATGTACACATACATGCACACACATACACACATGTACACATGCACACATATACACATGCACACATACATACTCACACACTATACACACATGTATACACACATTCACTCACTCACACACACATGCACACATACATGCACACACTTGCACACACACACTCACATATACTCACACACATGCATGCATACACACATGCGCACATACATGCACACACATATACACATGCACACACACATACACACATACACGCACACACATACTCACACACACTCTACATTCACGTACACACACATTCACACACACTCACACACATGCACACACACTCACACATGCACACATACATGCACANACATACACATATACACACATGCACACATACATACACATATACACACATGCTCACATACACATTCACACACACTCACACACATACACACACACACAGTTTCTAAGTAGCTCCTCTTGAGAATGAACTACTGAGGTAAGAGTTGAGCAGGACTAGTGTGTGATGTGTAGTGAACGTG
The DNA here is from genome assembly GCF_900095145.1 of Mus pahari. Taxonomy (NCBI): domain Eukaryota; kingdom Metazoa; phylum Chordata; class Mammalia; order Rodentia; family Muridae; genus Mus; species Mus pahari. Next base: position 69,518,287 of record NC_034597.1, read on the forward strand.
GCAAAGCGCTAATGAAGGAGATGGAAACTGAGCACAGGAAGAGGCAGACCAAGCTCACGGGTCAGAGTTGAGATGACAAGGACTCCCATCCCAAGACTGACCTATAGACAATGCAGCACTAAGCAGTTTTCCAGCAGGACTTTTTTCTAGCAGCTGAGTACAAGCCAATTCTAAAACATTTATATTAAGGCAAGGAATTAACGTAGCCCAAATAATCATTTTCAAGATGAATCAGGCTGGGAAATCCTGTTACCCAGTTTTAGGGTTCATTGCGGTGTTGGCAAAAGGATGAAAGAACAAATCGATGGGACAGAATAGAAAGTCCAGAAATAGACCGGAGACATAGCACCGATTAGTAGCAGGCCGCCAAAGCCCTCTAACGGAGGAAAGAGGGCCAGCAAGAGTGGGGAACAACTGGACGGCCCTGGGCAGACAACAACTGTTCTCAAAGATCTGCGTAAGGGGCTGGAGAGATGGCTCAGCAGTTAGTGCATGTGCTGCTCTTGCGGAGGCCTGGAGTTCAGTTGCAGCAGCCACATCAAGCAGGTCACAAATGACTGCGAATCCAGCTCTAGGGGATCTGACACCATCTCTGGCCTCTGCAGGCCCTGTAACTCACACACTCAGATACACACATAACTCATAATTTAGAATGTGTAATAAAATAAGATCTTTGGGGCTGGAGAGATGGCTGTGTGATTAAGAGCACTGACTACTCTTACAGAGAACTGTGGTTTGGGTATCCGTACCCACATGATGAGTCACAGCAACGCATAGCTCCAGTTCCAGGAAGGTCACTTCTGGTCTCTGCCAGCAACAGGCACGTATATGATACACATACGTACATTCAAGCAAACACACATATACATAAAATAAAAAAATAAAAAAATTGTAAACACATTTTAAATTATGGAAATAAAATTAATGAATAACTGCTGCAGCGTGACCTAGCATTCATTTTTGTTTCTTTTTTCTTTTTTGGTTTTTTCAAGATAGGGTTTGGTTTCTCTGTAGAGGTCTGGCTGTCCTGGAACTCACTTTGTAGACCAGGCTGGCCTCAGACTCAGAAATCCGCCTGCCTCTGCCTCCTGAGTGCTGGGATTAAAGGTGTGCGCCACCACGCCCGTCTCTAGCATTCATTATTATTTGAAGAATGTGAAGCTAACTAAAAATTATCCTAATACTGGGCGGCCAGCAAGGCACAGTGGGTAAAGTCACTTTCCGCCACGTCTGACCACCTGAGTTTCATCCCTGTACCTGCATGTCTGAAGGAGAGAACCAACCCCCCACTAATTAACCTCGGACAACCACACAAGGATGCTCTCTGTGGTCTGTGTGAGCATGCGCATACACACACACACACACACACACACACACACACACATAATTTAAAAGAATATTCTAATACTCCAATTTTAAAAAGCAACTTTGTTAAGGAGGTTTATTATAGCTTCTTTTTTTTTTTTAATGTATATGGGCACACTGTCGCTGTCTTCAGACACCAGACGAGGGTACTGGATCCTATTACAGATGGTTGTAAGCCACTATGTAGTTGCTGAGAATTGAACTCAGGACCTCTAGAACAGTCAGTGCCCTTAACCACTGAGCCATCTCTCCAGCCCCAACAACTTCATCTTTCCATATCAGTTTGGGAGTAAGAAATCCAAGTGTTTCATTCATAGATGTGAGAAGTTGAGGCCCACCAAGATTAAGGAACTAGCCTAAGGTCATATAGCTTGGTTTTCTTTGTAATCCTAATCCACCCAGCTGCGTGGTCCATGAGCATTAACAATGCTCAGAGTTCAGTCAACTATCCCAGAGGTCCATACTGCCACCCCAAAACTACAAAACCCAAAAGTACCAGCCGAGTTCGAAACCTGGCACCTGTCTCTGTCTGAGCCTCTTAGGTCACAGGAGTGAATGTTTCTAAGAGCCAAGTGACTATCCAGCTATCCTTGGCATCTTCAGCAAGGATGCTTTGGGATGCTCCTCAGTGGTGGAGCAGTAAGTCTGCAGCAGGCTCTCAGAAGAGCAGGCGGCCTGTTGACAGGAAAGGCTAGCAGGAAACACCAGTGCCACAGGGGTGATGTGGTTGGGCACCAAGTGTCACCTCTAGACCACTCTAAAAAGTCAAGTGCTTGCCGGGAATGAATGACTGACTGACAGGAGGGACCTCCTCATTGCAATAAACAGCACATTTATTTTTCCCTTGAAGGTGTACTTGAGTCACATTGGAATGAGTGGGGGGAAATGGGGTCTCTTGGATTAAATATGGTTGTCAACTCCACAAGTAAGTATAGTTGTAGGAAACCCCAAATTTCTTCCTTTCTCCTTATTATTTTTAAAAGGTGTTTCCAGTGTAGGTATAGACTATCAGGTTAACAGGGTACAAAGATTTTGGAGATCAAAATAGAGGACCCCAGCCCCCTTGATCGTGCAGTGATGGTGGTAGATTTGTTGTAAATATCTTGCTAGCCCAAGAAGCATCAGTAACTATCTTGTCGCATATCCTTGTAAATTTATTCAAATTTCAGATACATTATCTTAGGAAAGCATTTTTAGAAGTCACCAACTTGAACGTATTTTGAATTTTGACAAAAAGCTTTGCTGCTCTTAGTGTGATCTAGTTATTTATGCAAGGGTCAGAAAGCTTTCACTAGCGACAGCAGTTAAACACTGAATAGATATGTCAGCATTATATTGGATGGACCTAGGGGCATCACCCTGGAAGCAGATAGAGCAAGAAAAGGAAACGCCCTGGGAGTTGCCTGAAGTGTCTGTATTTTACCTAGTACTATTCTGGCATCTGTGGGGGTTTTAAAGGAAGAGGATTCTATGTTGATCATGTAGTAGAGGTCAGAGGGGAAATGACAGGAATCAGTTCTTTCTTTCTACCATCTGGACTCTAACAATCAAACTCAGGTTGTCAGGATTGGCTACAAGCTCCCTTAGTGGTAGGCCAGCTCACTAGCCCAGGATGCTCCTGCCCAGGGCTGCTAGAGAAGAGCTAGCCTTTCTCTGCCCTGCTGGCCATAGGTCATGAGGACACCACGGTGTCAGATTGGCTTCCAGGATCCTTTTAGCCTTGATTCTGGGCAGTGGTCTCTAGTCCTTGACTTAAGAACTACTACAGGACTGGTGAGATGGCTCAGTAGGTAAGAGCACCCGACTGCTCTTCAGAAGGTTCAGAGTTCAAATCCCAGCAACCACATGGTGGCTCACAACCATCTGTAACAAGATCTGACTCCCTCTTCTGGAGTGTCTGAAGACAGCTACAGTGTA
>NC_034597.1:69521733-69583223 GCF_900095145.1 Mus pahari
CTGTAACAAGATCTGACTCCCTCTTCTGGAGTGTCTGAAGACAGCTACAGTGTACTTACATATAATAAATAAATAAATCTTTAAAAAAAAAAAAAAAAGAACTACTACAAAAGCATGTTCTCCTGTTCATGTACCTGTAGATGATTAACATACCCTACCAGTCCATCTATCTTAATGCATAGCCTTGGAACAGGTGATGCTCAAAAAACAAACAAACAACAAAAATCCCAGAATCAGGTTGACTGGCTTTTCTGACATTGGAGTCCAGTACTGAGGTGCCGGCAGGATGTGTGTATGAAGTGCTCCCTGTGCCTCCCCCACCCCAGGGGTCATGTGTTGACCACCTTTCCTTGGTGGGTCCAGTCACTGCATGCCGGCTGCTCTGTGAGAGCTCGGCCTTCATCACTGGTAGAAACTTGTAGAGACTGAGCCTCCTTGGAAGAAGCAGGTTGGTGGGTATTAGGTATTAGGGGTACCTTCCTGTGGGCCCCCTCGCCTCTCTCCTTGCTTCCTAGCTACCCCCATGTGAGTATCTCTGCTCCATCTCACCCCTCAGTCATGATGTCCTGCCTCACCACATCCCAAGCAGCTGAGCAAGCCAAGCATGGATGAAGCTTGTGGAGGTGTGAGCTAAATAAGTCCTCCTGTAAATTATTCCCAACTGTTCACTCAGTGATGAAAACTCTGGCTAACCCAGAGTTCAAGATGGCGCCTTGACCTCCATGTGGAAGAGACACCAAAGAGAGTGACAGTTACCCTTTCTTAGCAGTATGCATTCCCCGTTCCTTCCCAGGACCCTCAGGGCCTACCACCCCTCCGATGTCTCACTCCTTAATCCTGCGTAATAGGTAGGTTTCCACCTGAGCTTTAAAGGAGCAGGATTTGAACCATAACAAGACTAGACCTGCCCGGGGTTAAACTGATCGCCTAGACATGGTTTCATGAGAGAGCCTCTGGAGAAGTTACCAGAGGGAAAGCGGAAGTGTGGGCCCGAGGTTTCCCCACTCCTGCTCACCCCCAGGCAGGCTAGCCCAGGCTTCCCTGGGTTCTAGAGCCATCAGATGAGCCACCATTGCTCTTTGCTTCCACCAAAAATACTGCTGAGGGTGACGGGCAAGGGACCCCGGGGGGGGGGGGAATGACGCCCTGAGCTGCAGGACGGAACAGAAGCCTGACCACTCCACCCGCCCCACAGAGCCTGGCCTCTCACTCACTCAAAAGAGCTGTCTTTTTCCAAATCACCTGTTCCCATGATTCCCTTTGATTTGATTCTGCTGGAATACTCATGAAATAACTGTGACATTTCAAAAGTGAATCGATTTGTAATTATTGTCACATAGATTCAGTGAGAACTCTTAAGTACAACTTCAATGAAAATGGTATAATAGTAAGTAGCTCCTGGCAGCCCTAAACAACAGTTTATGCCATAGCTCCAAATGCATTTGTATGTGATTAGATACAAACCATACATGTAGACTCAGTGGCAAAGCACCAACCTGGGATGTACAGAGTCCCCCCTTCAGTCCTTAGTACTCACCCCCCCAAGACCCCAAATTACATGTTTATCAGCATAAAACAGCTTTTCTTGGAAAAGACGGCTTCCTGCCATGCTGTCCAGTCTGCAGTCTAACGGCCTAACTGCTGGACTCTCATCCTTAGCATTCTACGGCTTGGCCCTCCCACCCCATATTTCTCGTTTATTTATAACCATACAACAGTATCATCCAATCTGGCCTCAGGAAGTTCAGCAAGCCACAGTTTCCTAAGATGATGATGGCAATCCAAGCTGCCATTGGCAGGTTGTCCTGCATTGAATTACAAACGAACAATAGGTTCATGAGGCCTTTGAAAGTCATTTAGGCAGCTGCTCCTGGTGGAGCACTTCCTGGGAACCCACCGTCAGAACCTTCTATAGGGAACATAGTCCATGTGACTGCTAATCACGACATCGAAGCAAGGAGCCAGGTAGTGCCAAACAATCTGTAGTTAGTTCCGTGTTAAGTGAAGGCCTATGAGGCCTGTGAGGCCTGTGTAGTGTTCTTGCTTAGAGTCCTGGGATCTCAGGTAGATAAGCCCAGGGCCCTTATGTGAGGCAAGCACTCTACCTCTGAGTTACCTCACTAGCTGAGGCTTGGCTTTTTGATTAGATGTGTTTGAGTAAACAGAGAACAATTTATGCCAGCACTTTAAAGCCCATGGGTCCAGGTGTAGATGTAAGAATTAGCATGGCGTGCTCTCTTAGCAAGAGAGAGAGCTGTGCCACAAATCCAGGGATGACCAGGAATAGGAACCATGGGAGCCGAGAGCAGAGCCATAGCCCAAAGCACAAAGCCCAGAGGGCAAGTCCAGGTTCAAACCCGGTATCCCCAGGATGGCGTGGGATGTGCAGCAAAGCCAAGGTGAGGTAAGGGCTGGAGCTACAGGAAGCATGTGAGCTTAGCGACCATGTGGGTGAGGTTCCATGCTGTCTATGAACTCAGAACATTTTACAAAACAGTTTAAAGGAAATTCACCCTCCAGGCAGCCATTACTTATCAGTGTAAGCCTGATTCAAGTAAATGGTTCCCCTAACAAGTGGAGTCCAGGGTGAAAGACAGACCAGACTGCATAAAGGCTGGATGAAGCTTTCTGATTCCTTGAGAGTGGGAGTTGCTATCGGTTACTAGGTAGAGGCTGGGTGGCCTTGGTATCTATCAGCAGTGTGGGGACCAGCCCCTCCAGTGAAGCAGGGCAGCCATGAGGCCCAGGTGACAAGTAGGTGTGCTGGAGGAGGCTAGCTGAAGAGGGGCAGGAACTGTAGACAGTTGTAGTTAGTGTCTGACAAAATGGCCGACTGCTGAGGCAGTCTGGACACTGGAAAGGAAATGGCGTTCGAGTGTCTTGAATACGCTGTGTTCATGATGGTGAGACTGTAGTGCTAATACTCTGGAATAGTGTTCGCTGCTGTTTGAAATTAGGGGCCAGAGCTTCAAGCTAGTGTGAGTCATGGGGGTTGTTAGATGCAGGGAGAGAGGCAGAGCCCAATGGTTGGGCAGTAGGAAGCTGCGGGTCAGGAAGTGCAGTGCGCTCACTCAGTCAGCTGTCTTTCAGTGCAGCTTCATAGGAACTTTGTTCTCTAGGGAGCCTATGTGCTAGCCATTGCAGGACACTATAACTGAGAAGATGTTTACAGGTCAATCAGTTAGTACATCTGTCATTGGGAATACCCACTGTAAAGGAAACAAATAGTTTAACCCAGTAGCCCTCAAAATTTACTTTTATTAAAAAATACTTTATCAAGTAGACAATTCTAGAAGACCTCTGAGAACGAGCCCTTTGTGCTGATTGTAGTTATGGTTATGATACAGCTGTGTTGCATGACATTTATGATTTTATAGGACAAATAAATAGGGTTGGCCACTGGTTAAAACAGTAACTTCTCCTTATGCATTTGAAGAAAAAAAGCTATTATTTATGTGTTTGCAGGTTCACTGTGGAATCAAAAGTTGTGCAAGATGAAGGCACACACTTGTATCTTAGCAAAAACAAAAGGTCATACCAGGGTGCTGTAGCACACCTCTATTCCCAGGCTTAGGAGGTAGAAGGATGGTCTAGAATTTCAGGCCAGATTCAGCTACATAGTAAATTTGAGGCTAGCCTGGGCTACATGAGATTATGTTTCAGAAGGAATAAAAAAAGACTGAATGTAAGATGATGTTTAATAGGAACTTGATTCAGTTAACACTAACTTAAGCTATAAGTGGTAATTTCCTGTCTCATAGAACCAGGAAATCCCAGAGTGCAAGTGTCCAGCTCATAGCTAGGAGTCGGCATGCATGGCAGCTGTCCTCCCTCAGGGCAGCTCCCTTCCCACGTACTCACTCACCATCAAGTGGCACCAGGGCTCTTAGGAGGCTTTATTTTTGCCAGGATAAAATTTGCCAACTCTCTCTCTCTTTGCTGTTCTGAATACATTTGCATTTAGTGAGCCTCACCCAGTTTTTCTTTTTTGATGCATCGTTGTATGTAGCCCAGGCTAGTCTCAAACTGGCTATCTAGCCAAGGAAGACCGACTTGATCCTCTTATTTCTGTGTCCAAGTGTTGGGATTACATGCATGTACTGCCACATCTCGTTTCTGCTGTACTGAGGATCAAACCCTTCATACATGCTTACATATATATACATACATATAAACCATACATACATACACATATGGCTTTATACAGGCCAGGCACTCTATCGGCTGATCACAGAATGAGCTACTTAAGGCTGAGTAATCCTCGTCGCATTTTATTTTAGGGGTGAAGATCAGATAGCTAAACTCAATACATTCTTCATTGCGGGTGTGGGCTGGGCAATGTCCCATAAAGAACACTCTCCTATAGCCCTCCTGGGAAATCTTATACTCACATAGACCTTGTGTTAACCCAAAGGAAAAGCACGGTGCTCGATTGAAAACCATCTCCTTAACCACACTGAATTCCTATTGATGAAGATGTAACTCCAGAAAGTGTGGTGTCCTAGCCTAGCTTGGAGGGGCCCATAGTGTGGAGGAACTGTCTTGTGGCTAACAGGATCCACTATTGCAACTGTTGCTCTTCCCCTATAGCTCATAATTATTTAGCTATGAAGAAAAAAAAAGCCAACAGTATGTCTCCCTTGTGCCTCTGGATTGGTGGTGGGAGTAAGCTTGGGTTTGTTGTAAAAGTATGACAGGAGTTAGTTAACCATTCTGAAAATAGCTCACTTCTCACCAATGCCCAACTCCAGGACAGATGGCTGATGCGTGTATGCATGCATGGATGATACATGGATGGATGGATGGATGGATGGATGGATGATGTGTAGCAAATAGAAGTGTATTTTAATGTTTATTTATGTATGTGATTTTTTCCTAAAACTCCAATAGAGTGTCCTTTAAAAATAGATCTTCAATTTTCTCCTCCAAATTTATCACTACATGTTCTGATCTTCACCAAATGTGAGGGGAATCTGTTTGCACTGACACACCTTGAATGAGAATGGGGCACGGGGATGGAGTGCTGCAAGCATTGTGTGTAGAAGTTGTTAGGAGTCAAACTCTGTTTAGGATTTCTGCCCTTTGGGAATTTAACCGTTTTGTTTTGGTTTGTTTTTTACCTTCATAAACACTGTGTTTATGAAGTCTTTTTAATTTCTCTCTGTGTTACATGTGATACATGTGCCTATATGTCTCTTTTTCATTAACTGCTTGAAAGTAAAATATACATATCCCTTTAGTTCTAAATCCTGGAGTATTTCCTCCCCAGGCACATGGTCCCACATAAACTCCACCCAGAGCTCACGCTCAGGAATGTGAGGTTGGTACAGTGTGGAAGCCTTGTCCCAGACCGTACTCAGATCCAGTGCCCGTAAGAACAGGAAGCAATTGAACAGCTACCTCTCTGGCGTCTTTCTGTCTCACCAGGTCCTCATTTTGCTGGCTTTCATAACTGGTTCTCTGTGGCACGTTGAAGAGCACAGCCCATTATTTTGTAAAACATCCTTTGATTTGGGACCCAGAGTACGAATTTTTTGGCAGGAAAGTCACTGACAACAGTGTTCCGTTCAGTGTGCCCTCTCTGGCACTGAGAACTGATGGTGAGGTGGAGATGGTGAGGTGGAGGTGTTGTCTCCACTGGGCTTCACCTGGAGCTGCCGCTGTTTCCCATTATGATTAGGATGGGTGTTTGTGGCATGTGTTCCAAAACTGTCAATATTCGTCCATTGTTTTGCCATTCTCTGCTTGTACAAATAAAGTGATGGGTGCCAAGTGGTGATGTCTTACTCCACCACTCCTCCTGTTCACACTGGTTGGCATGCTAAACTAGGAAGACCCTTCCTTCCGCCCCTGTCTGTATTATGACCCCTGGGCTGTTAGCCCCAGGGAACAGGCTCAGGCGTATGGCCACCAATCCTGCTTTGCTGCTCTAGTTCTCCCTGACTCTTAAGTCAGCATTGGAATACAGAGGGGGCATCGTTAAAGTCACTTTCCCTTAGCTGCAGACTCACCAGCTTCTCCATCGGGTATTCTCATGCTCCCCATTCCAGAGCTGTGTTCCTGGAGTGCATCTTGATAAGGCAACATTCTGGAGAAGTTCCCTAAATACAATTCTTTTTTTGTTTTGTTTTTTGTTTGTTTGGGTTTTTTGTTTTTTGTTTGTTTGTTTGTTTTTTCAATGCAGGGTTTCTCTGTATAGCCCTGGCTGTCCTGGAACTCACTTTGTAGACCAGGCTGGCCTCAAACTCAGAAATCTGCTTGCCTCTGCCTCCTGAGTGCTGGGATTAAAGGCATGCGCCACCACTCCCGGCTCCCAAATAGGATTCTTACCCATACACAAACAGGTGAAATCCAGAGAATCACAGAATATTCTTTCATTTACAGCATTGGAAAAAAAGCCTAAGGAATTGGGGGTAATGTGGCTACTACCACATATGTTGAATATTCTTAATTATAATAGTATTTCCTTTATGAACAACACCACAAGAAAAACATCCATTCTCACCTAGCTGTTTCTTCAAAGAGTTACTTGGAAATATTTTTGCATCTAAGCATAGGCTAAAGCCTAAATTAATATAATAACCTTTAAAATGTCATTTTATACTTATTTATCTTGTTATATTTAACCATTAACTTCTTTTTTCCAATTTTATTAGGTATTTACTTCATTTACATTTCAAATGCTATCCCCAAAGTCCCCTATATCCTCCCCCTGCCCTGCTCCCCTACCCACCCACTCCTACTTCTTGGCCCCGGTGTTCCCCTGTATGGGTCATATAAAGTTTGCAAGACCAAGGGGCCTCTCTTCCCAATGATGGCCGACTAGGCCATCTTCTGTTACATATGCAGCTAGAGACACGAGCTCTGGGGGTACTGGTTAGTTCATATTGCTGTTCCACTTATAGGGTTGCAGCCCCCTACAACTCCTTGGGTACTTTCTCTAGCTCCTCTACCATTAACTTCTAAATCACTCCAAATTTATACTTCTGTTAACTAAATTATTAATAACTAAATTATTAATAACTAAAATTATTACTTCTGTTGACCACAAGAGGGTGTGAGCGAGCTTAAAACAGAAAGGTCTCAGCCTAGTCAATGTTAGAATTCCATCTACTGAGCAATTCCTGTCAGTTTATTCTTGCAGAACTGTGGTTAAAAGGACAGACATGTGGATGGGTCCAGTGATCTCTCTGTCCTCTGACCAGCATGACCTCATTGTGTGCCTCTCTGTCTGCTCTCACTAATATCCAAGCTCCTTGTTTACGTAATTAGGATGGGTGGCTGACCCTGGCTTGTCGGGGCACACCTAAGGATGGCAGCATTATGGCAGTCGCAGAAGGATAAAAAGAAATACTTTGGGGTGCCTGTGACCCACAACAAGTCGACGCCAGAGAGAAGGGGAGAATGAGAAGTTCCAGCAGCTTCTGAAGTCGTTTTACTCTGCTGACATTTTTCCTAGCTGGACTGCCATGTGCCCCTTGCCTCCTATTCAAACTCTATTCTCTATCAAGGCCCCTCAAGTAGACTTGGAGAAGTTGATAGATCCCCTTGTCCTTCACAACAGTGTTGCCACATTCAATAATGCCTGTTTTCTGCTTTTACTATTAGTGTGACTTCTTTAGTTGGCTTATTGAGGACAAGTGACCAAACCTGGCTTGTTAGGTACACAAGCCATGACCTGTAAGTGCAGTAACACTTATCCTTTGTAGCCCGGTCATTTTGAGCTGCTTAGCCCCTCTCTGGCCTGCTTCTTTCCCTCGGAAGTGTGCTAGCTTTTTGTGGGAGGTGCATGTGTGCGCATGTAGAGGCCAGAGGTCAAGGTGGGCATCTCTTATTTAACCTGGAGCTCATTAATTCAGGGAGACAGCCAAGCCAGCAGCTCCAGCGACTCTCCTGTGCTGGGACTACAGGTGCGCACCAATCGCCCATGGGTTCTAGGGGACTGAACCTAGGCTTCATGACAGGCACATCACCAACTGAGTCATCATCCGAGCCCCTGAAATGTCCAACCTCTGAATAAGCTGTCTCTGCTAATGTCACCCTCCTAAAAGAATGACGATTAAAAAACAGTCAGTTGGCTCTCCGCACTAGAAGAGCTTTGACCTCAGAGGAAAGTCTTTTATGAGAAGCACTGGGTGAGGTGACATGACCTGAAAGATGGGACACAGTGTGGGTCCTGTTGAAGCCACAGGTACAGAGAAATGTCCTCAATCCCATAATTCAGAGGAGATTCTCGTTCCTGAACCGTCAGCATGTCTCCCTGAGCACTCATGTCACCTCTTTGGACTTAATTTCTTTTTTATAAAATCAGGTATATTATAACCTAATTAGGGATATACAGAGAAACCCTGTCTCAAAAAAACCAGAAACCAAAATCCAAAATGAAAAAGGAAAAGGAAGGAAGGAAGAAAGGAAGGAAGGGAGGGAGGGGGAGGGAGGGAGGGAGGAAGAGAGAGAGACAGAGACAGAGAGAGACAGAGAGAGAGACAGAGAGAGAGATCATGATAGCCACTGCTTCCGGTGTATACATCTCTTTCCATTTTGAGGTTTAAGTAATTTGGCCACAGTTGCTGTGCTAGCGAAGAACAAAGCTGTAATTTCAGGCTGGTTCTCTCTGCTGTAGAAGCCTATGTGTCAGTCCCTTTCCTGTTGTTGTGGTAAAATGTCTGACAAGGGCTCGTTTGTGCTTACAGTTCAGCGGAATTCAGGTTAGTGGTGAGGAAGTCGCGGCAGCAGGAGCGTGTGGCTGTCCCATCCAGTCCCCTGTAGGGGGGGGGGGAAGGCTGCACTCAGCCAGCTTTTTCCTGTGACATCAGCCTGAGACATCAGCCATGGGATGCCACAGCTCACATTCAGGACAGGTCTTCCCACTTCACTCAACCAAATCTAGAAAGTTCCTCGCAGACACACCCAGAGGTTTGCCTCCTAGATCAGCGAGTATAGATCACTGGTTCTCAACCTGTGGGTCAGGACCCTCTCGGGGGTCACATATCAGATATCCTGCATATTATATATTTACATTACAATCCAGACCATTAGCAAAATCACAGTTATGAAAAGGCAATGAGATAATTGTATTTCATGGGCTGGGGGTCACTGCAGCATGAGGACCTATATTGAACGGTCACAGCACTGGGACGGCTGTGAAGCCCTGGTCTGGGCCCTGTCAAGTTGATGGTGCTAGCCATCACGCCTTGTTTTCCCTCCACCATTTAGCTTCCCTAAGGCCTAAAGGCTAAGTACGTAGAGGCGGTACTCTCAGAGAACACTACAAGAGTTTGATCGAATGCACACAAATTGGTATTGGTGACACAGGTGTGGGGCACAAGCCAGGAGGGTCACAGGCCAACAAGGCATTGTGCGTCTCAGAATCCAGACTTGTAAATGAAATCTCCTTCATTTGAAATGTAGGCAACAACACAGGAGTTTCTCGTAGTTTTAAGGAGAATGGCAAAAATCTCCCTACTGACTTCTGTTTCCTCTTAGCAGGGTGGGCACACAGCAGGAGACAAAGCCAAGCTCTTCCCAAGCTTTGCCAGGCTATTGAATTTGCTACCCCTCTCTACAGACTCTTAGCTTCTCCAGAAAAACCTTAAACATTTGAAGAGTATGCAGTCTGGGGAACTGCCCAAATATGCCCCTGGCTTTGTCGAGCTGATAAGCATGTTTTGTCTTATTTTGTTTTGTTTCTAAGCATTTCTAGCATTTGAAAAATCAAGAGTTGTATTAAGTAACTCATGAAAATGAAATGAAGTTCAGATTTGGGCATCCACATAAAGTTTTATTGGAGCACAGCTGTGTTCATACGGTAGTCCCTGTGCCTGCCTTTGTGTTAGGAAGGCAATGCCAGGTAAGCTGCAGCGTGGCCCACCAAGGATGGGGTGTGCCATCTGGCCTTTACAGAAAAAGGCGAGAACTCTGGTTTAGAATTCAAAACCAAAAAAAGATGGGCAGTGCCCACCCGCATCCCAAGCTAAGGTAAAAATAGAATTGCATAAATCAGAAAAGGGAGAAAAGAAGGAAAATTATCAGTTTTCCCAAAAACTACCTCAGTATAAGATTCAAAATATTTTTTATTGTATTCATGTTGCAGGGAATCTGGTCTGGCCCAGAACGGTGTTTTAGAATCTTCTGTATTTTATGAATGACAAAGCAAGATTCTTTACTCCTAAGAATGCTAACAATGAAGCCAGACCACCGTCCTCCCGACCTCAGACATGCACTGTGGGCTCCGTGCCTTCAGTCCACCCACCGCTGGGTCCCAGCCTTCATAGCTAAGGGCCGCTTTGTCTCCACATGCCTGGTGGGCCAGCAGCCTTCCCTGATCACACAGTGATCCCTTACTCTGATCTGTCTGGAAGGCAGGCTTCCCAAGCCCAAAGCTGATGCCTGAAGGCTGTGCCCCCAGTGCTGCCTGTAAGCCCGGCCCCAGCTAGTGCTCAGTAGAGTCTGGGGACACAGTAGAGTCAGTGGATGTGTGTCTGAGTCTCTGTGAGGTCCTGGGAAGAGCTGGAACCCCTTGGTGCTTCCTAGAAGGGTGAATCTTCCCTTTCTATGAGCTCACACCTCACTAGGGTGACAGAGAACACTTTGAGCAGTTTCATTTTTAGCCTTTTTCCTTCCTACCACTAAGTTTGTGGCTCCTGAATGAACGCCCCTGAGTCAGGTGCCGTAAGTTCTACAATTTGTTTGTAATGATCGTTTCTATTTGTCTCTAATATATGTGAACTCCAACTGACTGTGGAATGCCATCCTTCTAAGCAATGAAGCCCAATGTGAGCATATGGCAGTTGGTATTTTCTTCTACCTTTAGAGATACCTTTAAAGTCTATGACTTCATAGGAGCCCAGACTCTGTACATTATAAAGATAAAGGTTCATTTCAAAAGGAAAAGACAAAAAGTGCCACCACCACCCAGCCAACAAGCCTGTAAAAATTATGCAATGAAATTTTAAAAATTGTTGTTAAATACCAACATACCCCAAACAACAATATTCAGACTATTCATAGATCTTCTCTATTCAAAATATTCACCAAGAAATACACAAAATAGCAGTATCCTACAAGAAACACAGGTGATGTAATTACCTCTTTAGGTCATTCAGTTTAATAACTGTCTTAGGGTCAGACACCATGTACCATGACCAAAAGCAACTTGAGGAGGAAAGGGGTTTTTTTTTGTTTGTTTTTTGGCTTACATATACTCATCATGGTTCTTCATGAAAGGATGTCAGCACAGGAACTCAAACTGAGCAGGAACCTGGAGGCAGGAGCTGATGCAGAGGCCATGGATGGGTGCTGCTTACTGGCTTGCTCCTCATGGCTTGCTCAGCCTGCTTTCATATAGATTCCAAGATTACCAGCCCAGGGATGGCACCCCCCCACAATAGGCTGATTCCCCCTCCCTTGATCACTATTTAAGAAAATGCCCTACAGCCAGATCTTATAGAGGCATTTTTTTTCATAGAAGTTCCCTCCTCTCAGATGACTGACTCTAGCTTGAATCAAGCTGACATAAAACGAGCCATCACAGTAACCAGAAGGCTGGCTATTCATTTGCTTTTATTATACAGATTGAGTTTCCCTTCTTAATGCTTTGATAGAAAGTGTTACAAGCTTCAGGTTCTTTTAGACTTCTGGAATGTTTGTGCAGATGATGAAATTTCTTTGGGATGGTACTCAAATCTAAGCATGAGATTAAGTTCCTGAAGGCAGCTTCATACAGTACTTTTAGCGTCACTTGATTCTGGGATGGAATTTTCTACTTGTAGCAGTAATTTGACTCTCTCTCCACATTAGGGATGCTAAGGTTCCCAAGTACATAGAGGAAAGTTTACTTCGAGTGGCAGGATATCTGATCATTGATTGAAAAGGGAAATTTGCAAAGTCTAGAATTATCCTTCTCCAGTCTGATCTACTAAATTGCTCGATTCAGCCATCCTAACTAGTAGCATGAACATGCCATTCTTGATCAGAAATTGTGTGCTATGATTTCATGTTGGCAACATCACAGGTATCCAGCAGCCCACTTCTCCTTTTGGGGGGCAGGGGGTTGCCAATTCTGAACATTTTGTAAAAGATAAAATCTATGGTATGTAAATATTTATGGCAAGCTTTATTCAGTTATAGTATTTTAAGGTACAGCCATGCTGTAATATACTTCAGAACTTCAGTTTCTTCTGTTTCTGAGCACTATCCCATTGCATACATACACCTTGGGCCTATGAACATTTGTATGCTTGCTTCTGTATGGACACAGGCTTTTGATTATATTGCATGTGCACCTGGGTGTGGAGTAGCTGAGTCATGAGAAAATTCCATGTGTAACTTTTGAAAGAAGTTCCAGACTGTCTTTCAAAACAGCTATGTTATTTTATATCCCCACTGCGGGACATGCAGGTTCTGGTTTCTTCCCATTTTCAATAGTGGTTATTACTGTCTGTGTTTTCCTTCTAATGTCCATAGAGTAGTATCTCATGGTTTTGACATGTCCTTCCCAGTAGCTAACAATGTTGCACATCTATCTGGTCATCATGTGTCTGTTGGCTGTCTGTATATCTTTGAGGAAATAGCTATTCAAATCCTTTGCCCACTTCCCATTGGGTTGTCTATTTGCTGTTCTATTATCAAATTTTTATATAAAAGCTCCTATCTGGCTATGCTTTGCAAATACATGTTCTCTTTCTGTGGATTGTATTTTCGCCTTCCCTTTGAAGCGTAAAAGTTCCTAGTGGGATACACCCAATGTTACTTGGTTTTCCATTGGCTGCTGTCCAGTTAGGGTTTCTGTTGCTGCAACAGAAAACCATGACCAAAATGCAAGCTGGGGAGGAGAGGGTTTATTGGGCTCAGACTTCACTCTCTCTCACTGCAAGAAGTCAGAACAGGAACTCCAACAAGGCAGGAACCTGGAGGCAGGAGCTGATCCAGTGACCAAGGAAGGGTGATGCTTACTGTCTTGCTCACCTGGCTTGCTAATCATGGCTAGCTCAGTCTCCTTTCTTATAGACCATCAGCCCAGGGGTTGCACCACCCACGATGGGCTATACCCTCCTCCATCAATCACTCATTAAGAAAATGACCTACAGGGTTGCCAACAGCCCAATTTTACAGAGGCACTTTCTCAGTTCAGATTTCCTCCTCCCAAATGACTGTAGTTTGTGTCAAGTTGACATAAATTTAGCTAGCACAGTTGCTTATACTTTGGGTGTCACATCTGTAAAGTCATTGCCTCATCCAAAATCACAAATATCTATCTCTGTGTTTCTTCTAGATTTAGGACTTATGTCTAAGACTTTGACCCATTTTGAGTTAATTTTTTTTGGTATGTTATAAGGTAGGGATCCTAAGTTAATTCTTTGTCTATGGAGATCCAGTTCTCATAGCACCATTTTTGTTTGTTTGTTTGTTTGTTTTTGAGCACGTAAACACAATTGAATTGTTTTGGTATATGTACAAAACCATCTGACCATGAAGTCAAGAGCCTCTCCATTTTATTCCATTAATGCCTAGCTTATGTCAGTATTACATTGTCTTGATGATAGTGACTAAATGAGAGAGCATGAGTCCGCAACACTGTGGGCTGTCTTGGTTCCCTTGCATTTATTTGTATACACATTTTAGAACTAGATTATTGGTTCTTACCAGGAAGCCAGGTAGGATATTAATAAAGATAATATGAAATCCTTAAGTGAGTGTGGAGAATGTTGCTACCTTAACAACTTTAACTCTTCTGGTAGATCGTGAATATGCATAATCTGTTTATTGAGGCCATGAGTATACATAGTCTTATATTTATTGGGGTTCTTACATTCCTTCCAAGAATATTTGTAGTTTGCAGAGTATAGGTTTTACATTGTTTTATCCTTTTTAATGCCACTGAGAATATTTTTTTTAATTTTGTCTTTGAATGTTGATTATCAACATATGGAAATAATATTTCATTATCGATCTTCTGTTCTGCAGCTTTGCTGTTCCAATAACTTGTTCTAATAGTTTTTAGTAGAACCCCTGGAATTTCTTATTTATTTATATTTATTTGTGGTTAGTTGGTTGGTTGGTTAGTTGGTCAGTTGGTTGATTGACTAATTATTTTTTTAAGATTTATTTTATTTATGTATATTAATACGATGTACCTGTATAGATAGTTGTGAGCCACCATGTGGTTGCTGGGATTTGAACTCAGGACCTTCAGAAGAGCAGTCAGTGCTCTTAACTGCTGAGCTATCTCTCCAGCCCAACTAATTATTTTGAAACACAGTCTCGCTCTGTAGAACAGGCTGGTCTGGAACTCAGAGCAGTCTCCTGTCTCGGCCTCCTAAGTGCTGAGATTCCATGCTTGAGATGCCACACATGGTGAAGATATTCTGTTTATACAAGTCTGTGCTATGTACTTCTTTCTTTCCCATCTGAACATCTTTTATTTTATGTTCTTTCCTAGTCCTGACAAGATTCTCTAGTATAGTGTTGGGTGGGCATGGTGGGATAACAGTTGTCATGTTATCTTTGCAGTTTTCATACATGACTTTCATTGGGTTGTTGAATTCTCTTCCATTTTTCATTTGTGGAACATTTTTGTCATGAATTCCTCAAATGCTACTTATGTATCTGCTAATATAATCACATAGTTTACCCTTTATTCTATTAATTGTGAATTATCTTAATATATTTTTATGCATAAGTTCAACCTTTCATTCCCAGCTTAAAGCCCACTTGGTCATAATACATAATCCTGTTTTTACTGTAATAGGTTCAGTTTCATATCAATTTGTTGAAAGATGTTCATGCCTGCACTGGATGTTAGTCTATAGAACTTGTTTAATACAATGTCTTTCTAGTTTTTGACATCAGCCATGTTGGCCTCATAGAGTCAGTTGACAAATGGCCTCTCTTTTTGCCCTTTAGAAGAGTTCATAAAGAATTGTTCTCAGTTCTTTAAATGTTTGATACAACTCAGAGGTTATAGTATCTGGTCTTGAGTTTTCTTTGAGGTATAGGCTTTTTAAAATTCTGTGTGTGTGTGTGTGTGTGTGTGTGTGTGTGTGTGTGTGTGTGTGTGCAGGTCAGAGGACAGCTTGGGAGATTTGGGTCTCTCCTTCTACCATGTGTGTTCTGGGGCTCAGATTCAGGATGTTAAGCTTGGCTGCAGGCGCTTTTTTCTCTGAACCATCTCCCTGGCCCCTTGAAAAAGGGTTTTAAGTTACTAGTACAGGCTCTTAAATCATTGCAGGCAATTTGAGATGTTAAGGATGTCAGTTGGTGTAGGCTACAGCCTAGAGCTTATCCGTCATTGGCACCTTCTCAACTCAAATAAACTGTTAAAAAATGATTATTGATCAGATACCTCTCAAAATACTAGTCTACTTAAAGGTAAATATTAATAAGTGGACCAATCCTCAGGTTCTCTTAGTGCAACAATAGTAGAAACTGAGCAGGGGTTGGGGGGCGTGCCTTGACCTGAGAGGGCAAAGCAGATGTCCCTGTGTCCCTCCAAGACCCGACCTGACCACTCACCTCAGGTGGGAGCACAGGAGAGGCAGAGCAGGAGAAGGGTGCTCAAGTCCTCCTTATGGAGGTAAGTCAGACACCAGGTGGACACTCCTGCATATTTACTACTCAGTGACTCTGTCTTCTTGTACTGTGTAGGCCAATGGGTGTCCTTGTCTTTTCCCAGTCAGACTGGCAAGTCTTCCCTGCCCGATGAAGGGAGATATGACAGACAAACTCCAAGGGCCACGCCTCTCCTCTCAGGAGACAAAGCTATGGGTAGTGTCTAGTTTATTCTTCTAAAACCAAGTCATTGCTCATTTATGTCATACCTGTTCATTACAGAGGCAGCCATAACCCTTGAAGCTCTAGAATCGGGCAGAGCAGGGTGAATGCTGGCCTCCCTGTACCCACTGTGTGGCCGTAGCACCTGCCTGTACAAGCCTCAGTGTTCTTTGGATGAAATGGAAGTGATAAGACTTGAAATATGCATAGAAAATATTTCACTGAATAGATAATGTTTAATATTTGGGTGTCACCAGTTTTAAGAAGCTCATAAATCATAGAGTGTTTCCAGTGTCCTTTGTGATCTGAGAAAAGCTGGCCCTGTTCACACCTAGGCATAGAGGCACAAAAGAGAATGTCATAGAAGCTAACCTCAGAGGCACAGAAACCCTGCCCCTGCCCCCTTTTATCGCCCCCCACCCCAACACAACATACACATCCATCTCAAATAACAGGGGCCTGTAGAATTTGATATTCATTATTTGAAAACAGGAAACTTCACATAAAATCTAAACGATCTCTGACACTGTTGTCAAACTCTCTGTCGAGAATTTCTTAGGAATTTTCCTTAGGTTGGCTGTATAGGATTAAAGCTGACACAGTGGTAGAAAGAGGCCTGCAAAATCAGATGGGTAAGGAAAGACTTTGGGTGTTTCTATAATAATGACGTAATTTGTTCATTGACCTACAGCTCCACTAAATATTATAATCAGTGCCCATTTTAACTTGCTGCAATGAAGAGATGTATACATAATGGGAATTATTTCATCTAACCGCTGCTCCTTTTGGTTTAAACTGTTAATGCTCCATTTCTGTGACCCTAACCTCCTGAGCCATATGTTCTGTGGACCTTAAACTCTGACTGAGTGCAAAGCATCCGTCTACGGTTGTAAACTGTGTCTCAGCACCCCTTACTCCTGAAGACTGTCCTTTGCTGCCTGTCCATCCTGGCCGTCTCTTCCCTTAGCAGCCTCTCATCCACAGGCTCTGATTGCCGCTCTGCAAGTGATGGAGAATTGTTCATCTCCTGGGGTGATTAAACTTTGCAGGTCTGTGGGCAGAGTATTTGAGGAAAAGGTTGTTTTACTGTGTGCTAAATGTAGCTTCAAGCAAGAACTATTGTTTGAGACCTTTTATAGGCATAGATGAAATTCCTTTTCCCATTTGAACAGTGTTTACATTCAGGAAAGCCCACAGTTGAGTCTCTGACATACTGTGAAAGGCCCTTTTGTTCTGCAGAGAAACACACTTCCTCATCCTTTGAGTCACCTTGTTTTTATTCCCTTGTTTACTTTTCTGGGGAAATAAAGCCCATCTCCCCAGTAATGTCAAGGGAAGAGCTATTTCAGAAAGCTTAGTTGTTGATAGAAAAAATTAAAAAAAAAAAAAAAAAAGAAAGAAATATTTTTAAAACCCAAACCAGATAAATATCATAAGCTCAAGTTTCCAAAAATTCTTTAGATTGTTTTTTTTCCAAACACTAAAAAAAGGGAATCTTTTTTTATCATCCTAATTAGTAGCAATCAGGCTCAGGAAACCTGGCACTACACATGGGGTTCGAGCTCGGTACAGAGGCCTGTTCCTGAGGTACTGGAAGAGCCCCTTGCCTCTAACTGTGCAGAAATCTTAGCATCTTCCCAGGGTTTCAGAATGAGCTTAGCTTCGGCCGGCTGAGCCTGAAGTCTTTGATAAATACTTATTTATTACCAAACTGCCAGCTTGTCATCACATGTTCGTGCCAGCACAATTCCCTATACTGACTTTACACCCACTAGACTTGTATTGAAGGAATGTTTTCAGGTTGGCAAATAACAGTTTTTGGATTTAAAAAATTTTTCTTTTAAAAAGAGGACCCTTTACCTGCACATATCCTGGTGTATCTAAGAGAAGCTTATTGTCTGTAGATCTGTGTTTGAGTGGTTTGTGTGTTTAGCCTTACTGAATGTGCAGAAGATCATTTATTCAAACCCATCTCCAGTTACCCAAAAGATGACTTACATTCTTTTTAAGTATCATAAAAGCTTCCCATCTGCATTTAGGTCACAAGGTTTTGTCACAAGCAGAGTGTCAGTCAGCGACCCATCTGCTCGGAGGTCTTTTTGTGGGACTATTTTCTTCTGTAACTGAGAAGACAGTGTGCCTTGTTGCCATTGTCAGGAAGCTTAGGTGAGGGGAAAGCAAGAGACCTGTCCTACCAGCATCGCTCCTCCTCGGAACCACACCCTTGCAATGCCAGCCATGCT
This sequence comes from Mus pahari, assembly GCF_900095145.1. NCBI lineage: Eukaryota > Metazoa > Chordata > Mammalia > Rodentia > Muridae > Mus > Mus pahari. Next base: position 69,539,748 of record NC_034597.1, read on the forward strand.
GGCCAGTCCCATTTACACATTAGAAATTGCCACCTTTGAGGGATTATATAATATACCAGTATCCTGTGGCAAGGAAATCTCTGAGTCTCTCTGAGCCCTGCTCACAGCTGTCTGGGTGTACAGCACCTGTTCCTGGGCTTCTGAGGGTGCTGTGGTCCTTTGTAAATGCCGCCTTACTGATGCGCGTGGATTTCTGTACATCTGTCGGACACATGAGGTAAAAGGGAAGACATTGATACTTTAGACACATTTCTTGCCATGGTGCACTTTAGAAAAGAGAATTCTGGGACTCTTAAGAACATATTCTCTTTCAAAAGCCAGCCTGACAGATCTGCTCAATCTGGCTTTTGCACTGGCAAGAACTGGGCTTAGCATTAACAGTTTTGTGTCGATGCATGAGTTGTTCTTTTGCCTGAGTTTTACTTTCCTGCCCTGCGAAGTGGAAATTGCACAATGTGGAGAATTGTGACTATTAGCAGCAGTCAGTGTAAGGTTATAGACTGTAATGGGGGTGCTGTTCTGTGCACAGCCCAGGCCTCTGAGTGGCGCTCAGTAGCAGGCCCATGGGCTGACTGAGCTAACAAATGGCTGTGTGTTCCTCAGCAGCCAGATCCGTTCTCATTCCAACTCTACAAATGAAATACAAGAAACTTCTCCTAAAAGCTTCCATGAGACAGAAAGCAGTACACATTCTCTTCTTTACATTTTGTGGAACATGTTTCCTTTCTTTTAGATGCATGCCAAGAAATTTGTAAATAAATAAGAAATCTCACAGTTGGTATTATCTAACTTAAAATATGTTGAAGTTGACAAGCAAACAAGCCAAAGACATTGAAGTACAAACTTGAATTTGGAATTTACAGGGGTGGGGGAGGCAGAAACAGCCTTTCCCTCGGCACTTGAACATATTTCTTCTCCTTGTAAGATATCTTTCACTCTCGAGTCTTTTGGGGAGCAGTCATGTGGACTGTTTGTCACTGGAAGTGTCTCAAGTCCCCTTCATGCTATGCCCTTAGACACTGAGAGCAAACATGTTTTCCAGAGTTGTAAGGCGAGGAAGCTCTCAGTCCAGCTGCAAGGCGACAAGAGGGCGCTGTAGTCTCACCCTGCTGCCCGAGGTAGGAAGGGTCAGCTTGGTGTTTGTAATATCTGCAGCAACATTGAACTTCCCAAAGGAGGTCATGGGTATTAAATGATTTGGACAGAATGTGGAATCTTACACAACTCAAATTTCACAAAGCCTTGATTAAAATCCTGACTTATTTTTCCCAGTGCTAACATTACCATGATGTATACCTAACACATGCCTACTAAAAAACAGATGATCCACACTATGCCATTATCTTTTACTCTCGGAAATAGAAGAATAATAATGGCTAGTCTAGCTAAGCATGGTGAGGCCAAGGATTTTTCCAAGTGAATCTGTGTGATTTCCTACAATGATGCTGTGGATAAGATGGGTGCCTTAGTCTTTCTTGTAGATGAGGGGCCTTACCTGGCTATGTGTCAAGAACCAGGGTTTAAATCCAAGCAGACAAGCTACACTGCCTATACTTCTAACCATGTTGAAGAATTTTTTTTAATACCAGCAGTATATGTCTCTGTTAGAGAACTGAACAAAGAATACATTTGATGATTCTAGAAAACTCAGAACAGGCAAGCTGCTCCCCTTCATTCTGTGTTTTCTTAGGTTTCACATAAAGATTAGAGGAAAATCTCTTCAAGACCTTCCAAGGATTCGCCCAAGGCTTTGGGAAAATCTTGCTTTAATATAACGCATGGTAACACACACTCATCAACTTTTGATGAGGTCTGTCTGTGTGGACTCACAAAAGGATGTTGAGTTTGCCTGCAGTAAGCAGAAAGGCATGTGTAGATTTATTCATTTCTAGATGATTGATTCTTTAGAGTTACAGTTGCCAACATTTTACTTATAATGCATCCTGTGGGAGTGGCAGCCCCTAGAGCCTCTTCCAGCATGCATGAGCACTACATCAAATTAGGAAAAGGGCCCCCGAGTAGGAAGATAGATAACACTTGCGTTCTCTATCTCGAGTGTAATGTACAGCAGTGGGGAAACCATTCGTTGAAATCAATAGTTGAAAAGAAAAGTATGTTTATTGGGGGTGAGGAAACACACACACGTCAGACACACAGAGACGCATGTCAGACACACAGAGACACATGCCCTCTGTGAAGCAGAAGCCAGAAAGCCCTTCTCCCTGCGAGCTGGAGCTCTCAGTCTGCAGAGTCTCCCACCTCTAGTTCAGGGCTGGTCAGTTTGAAGAAGGATAGGGTTCTATCTGGTTGGCCCCCAACTGGTTTGTAACATGTTCTGATCTAGCCTTGAACTTATCATGCCAGTCCATCACCAGGTAACCTGCTGGTGGGAGACAAATCTTACCAGGCTCTTGTTTTAAGATACCAGGTTTTATTTCAAGTCAGGAGGCTGAGGAAGAAGCAGCCATCTTAGAAGTTCACCGTCTCTGTTACCTAGCCTTGGTCCCTCCTCTGTGTGTCTCTGCCTTCCGGGGAGTCTGTCTGACTCCTAGTCTCTCACTTTTTCTATCAAAGGAGTGTTGCCCATGTTGATTGGTGCCAAGAAACAAGGTTTAATTTCATATGCAAATAGCACAGTTACCTCCCCCAAAGGACTCATCTGTGTGTAATGACCAACCATGATAGCTAGCATGCAATAATTATGTTAAGACTGAAGGCAGTGGTTTTAATCACTTAGTTGAACTTTAGTGATAGGAGCAGGGAGATCTGCCCTGCCAAGGACCTCAGGTCTTACAGCCTCTTCAGCCCTTACTCACCTCTAAGCCTCTGAACAAAATGGTTTGATCACAACTAATAATCATTGTTACCGTTATCCTCAGACAACTGGTGCTAACTGGGATGGCCCAGCCACAGCAGGACATAGGACTGAATAGTGTTTACAAGTAATAGTCCACCACACATCAGTGCTGGTGTAAGACCCCCTCTTGGGTCCTCAGGTTACAGGAGTCAGGGTGTCTCAAAAAAACACGATAGACAGACCATCTTGATGCAAACGCACAAGGCAGTTTAATGGCAGAGCTCCAGGTCGACTCATATCTCACACAGGAGACAGAGGAAGTCGACTCCAAGACCCAAAAGCTAGGGGGTTTTATAGGGTAAGGGTCGGGGGGATGGGGAGAATTGGCGCGGTTACATATGATTGGCTCAAACACATCAAGGCGGTTACAAGTCAGCAGAATAGTGTGTGCAGGCTTAGGGAGGCAGGAAGTTCCAAAGGGCCCGGGGGTATCAGGGTTGACACAGTACATCTGGGTAATGTATAACTTCAAACTGAGTCTTAACAAGCAGGGGGGAAGTTCACAAAGAAAGTTGAGTTTACAACTTTTCTCCGGAGGAGCTGTATGGCTCATTTATGGCGGAGGGGTCATAAGCTATCTTTTGGTAAACATTCCTGGCTTTTAATACCAGAAAGCAGGGCCTGGCAGGCCATCCAGCAGTTACCACTTTTTAGCTGTCAGGTAGAAGGACAGAAGGCTTCCTGCACCAGTCTAAGTTTAAGATGAGCCAGTTCCAGAGGTAATTAGTAACTCAGGCTGAAGGCAAAAGAACAAAGAACTCTTTTTAGGTGTCTAAGAAACAAATTGAGTTGGGGGTCCCACACTGGCTCCTCTCAAGTGGGCAGACGTTATAGTAACATTAGTTTTTAAGATCTGCAGGAGCTAGCGATGCTTAGTTGTTAACAGTGCTTTCTGCTTACTCTTCTGGAGGACCTGAGTTCAGTTCTGAGCATCTATGTCAGGTGACTCACAACCACTTGTAATTCCAGCTCAAAGGATGTAGTGCCCCCTTCTGGCCTCTACAGGCACCTGCACACATGTGGTGGGGCGGAAAGTGAAAAATAAACTTTTTTCTTTAAACTTTGTTTTACTGTATAAAAACTCCTGTTCTTACTTCAGGTGCTCATTGTACATCTTTACCCCCATAAAATGTCCTAGCCATGTTTTCCACCTGTACTTCACGGTAAACAGCAGTATTGTTTCCTGCCAGCACTCTATGCAGGCCAAGACCTTCCTGCCGGTGGGCAGTGGAGGAGCAGAGCAAGGCCACTAGGAAGGGAGGTCTCTGTCAGCAAACTGTGGGCAGGGGTCTGGACAGGGTGGGTGGAATCTCTTCCCCAGGTCCAAGCTCATTGTCCTCTCTGGATGTATCTGCCGCTTATTATATAAAATAAAGCAATCAGGTTGTGTTGGTATTTTGATTCAAGCTCAAAATGTTACTTCCCCAAATCTCCTATAAGTTTTCACTCATCATTGGCAGTCCACTGAGCTGAGTGGCATTTCTTTGCTGTTGTCAGGGGACAGCAGGTGTGTGTGAACAAAACGCTCTGTTCACCGAACACTATAAAGGTTGCTGCAGGTTTTATTGACATTTTCATGCATGCATATACTATACTTAAGTCACACCCCTGCCATCACTACCCTTTCTCACCCACAGAGTGCATTTTATAAACAGCATAAAGCCAGAAGTGGGGGTTTCAGCTAACAAGCATGTGAATTTTAAATCACTGAATTCAGTACCCCGTACATCTAGGTTACTCTACGAACACTCCAAGTGATTGCTTTTTCTTGCCAGATTGATTTATTTTCCTTCTTAGGCTAGCCGTCCTTCAGGCTTACAACATTCAGGTTTATTGAGCACAGGGAATATCCTTTTAAAAAAGTCATTTCGTCTCAGTTTATATAAGTCTACCAGCAGGAGCATTTATCACTCCCTAGGGGTGACTGTGAGCCATCCAGGTCTGGCTGCCTGTTAAAATTTATGGCGTTTGTGACAGGCGGGAAGCTACAGCCGAGCTCCTCCTCCCGTGACCATCCCCTGGCTGCGGCTGGGGTCACTGCAGTGAACAGGCACAGACAGAAGGTCACTTCTCTGTTTTGTTCATATTGAGAAATGTGTTAGATAATTATCTGTCTTTTGTTATCTAAGAAGAATAGGAACATGGGAGGGGTGTCGTTTCGTTTCCTTGAATTTTCCTCACGGGGCTCCCTAAAACAGAATGGCTGTGCATACCCTCCACACAAAGAGCACAGTACCCCAGAGACGGCCCACCCACTGGTCAGGATCTGAGAGTCTTTGTTCTCAAGGAGATACCTCACGTATGCCAGCCTTCCTCAGGGTCTGGGAAGCCTCTGACCTTTAAACAAACATCCTAGAGGTTGTGTTCCATGAAAGGTTACAACAATGTATACCTCACCTGTGGGTGGTGGGCATGGTTTCAACCCTACACACATACAACAGCAGGGGCAGGTTTGCTATGGATAAAGCACCTGGACAGATGGGACTCTTGACACCAAAGGGCAGTGGGACAGCCTGCTGGGAGACTACAGAGAAGCAAAAGCAGGTGCTGTATGGAAGCCAGGCTCACCTTTGGAAGGCCAGTCACATGGTGGCTCTTCTCCACTCCACATACTTGGAATTCATCCAGAATACAGACTTTGCTGCTCTGCCCTCACCTGATTCCTCTCACCCCCGGCAAATTCTTTACTTCTAAACAGACAGCCATGGACTACAAAACCTCCAGTTAAAGGAACATACATAGATTTACAGCAATTCTTTTGAGATTGAAAATGTCTTTTAAGCCCAGTCTCTCTAAGGAGTTCTGTGATGTCTGCATGTCTCTAAGACCCAAAGCCTCCCCCCTCACACACACACACACACACACACACACACACACACACACACACACACGACATAGTTCCGCGCATGTTCCTACAAAACCTCTTAAAATCACTATCTGCCATACTGGCTAAGAATGCTTACTAATGAGGATGGAGAGATGGCTCAGTGATGAAGAAGAACACTGGCTGATCTTGCAGAAGTTCAGTTCCCAGAACCCACACGGCAGTTCTCTGGAGTTCTAACTCCAGTTCCAGGAGGATCCAATGTCCTGGCCTTATTAAAAACTAAGTCCTGCTCTGCCTGCCTTGGTTCTATTGCAGACCTCCATCCACTTGCCCGCCTGGTGACTTCATCCCGGCCTCCGTGAGCCTGCTGGATCAGTGGGCTTGAGGTTTCTCTTCTTCCCTGACCCCGTACTGCACACAGCCCCACTCTGAGCTCCCTGCCGCCCGCCCGCCTCTCCTCTGCCTGTCTCATCCACCTCCTTCTGGACTCCTTCATGCCACACTTCCCCCTGGGCCACGCTCCTGCACTCTTTCCCGTAGCTTATCCATCTTCATGGTTTCAGGCTGTTAGAAAATGCATACACAAATAAAATAAAATAAAATAGCCACAGAAATTGTGGGAATTTACAAAAATGAGCACTTAAAAAAAAACTCAAATGAGTTCTCTTTCCTGTCTTATTCATATTGTTAATGTATCTCATATTTGGATGGTAATGAGTCACCCTCACGTAGATAGAAAAGAGTTTCAGTCTGGAAATGACATTTTTTTTAACGTGTTGTACAATGGCTAAGGGGTGAGATTGAAAAATAATAGACTCCGAGAGTTTAAATCTTGTGAGTAGCAGAACAGTCCTGAACTTGGGGTCGCCTGGTTGCTAAGGCTGCTGGTGTGTAGATGCTTCTGGCGACTTCGAAGTAACTGTGGCTAAATTACACAAATGGTATTAGTATTCGAGGACTGGGCAGAGTTGTTTGGCCCTGCGGGTGGATGTTAGGATGCGGCATCGCCTCTTGGTGAACCTCTCTGAGATTCTAGTGTGCAGGTCTGGGTGCTACAGTGGGTCTGAAGAACCCAGGCAAAGGGCTCTCATGTACACAGTCAGCCTCAAGCCCCTCTTCAGCTCAGTGTCTGCCCACTCCTTCATTCAAAATCGCCTTCTGTATTGCCTCTTTCAGGCCTAACCTCTTGCCATTTGACTCCACCTCTTGCTGTCCTGGCCTGGCACTCTTCCCCAGTCAGTTCTGGTTACTGAGTACAGGTCCCTCCTGCTCCTGGCAGAAACTCCACAGAACCAGGTCTCAATGGGCTGCGCATCCTTAAGGTCCTATGTCTGACTCATAGCCAGTACATAGTACATAAGTTGTAAGGATGGTCTCAGTTCCTAACCATGGCTTCATTTCCTGGAGCGTCCTGTGATCCAGAAACAGCTAGGAGAAGGTTCTAGGTGTAAAGGCGTCATACATTTCAAGTTTTTCTCTGCCTGCACTGTCCTGTGCTCCTTCCCCCAACAGGACATGAGTCTTAGCTACTCACCAGGCACTTTGTCATCTTGCCTGTCAGGAGAACCGTGTGGTGTTCAGGGAACCTTTATTTCACTGAATAATGTCCCTAAAGTGCAAGGATAATGGCGCTGGCCCCTTGATTGCAGCCGTTGTTCCCATTGATCTTTGTTATTGGTCGTTATTGCCCACCCCTTACTGTGCCCAATGTATCAGCTTCCTCCTCGTTGTGTGTGATGCAGGCCATTCTATCTGTGGTTCCAGGCGCCCTTCAGGAACCTAGGAGCACAGCCTGAGGTTCAGGGCAGACCTACTATGCCTGCTGGCAAGGAAGAAAGGGGCACATAAAGCTTTATCTGAGCATAACTAAGCTATGTAGTTTTACACTGAAGTCACAAGGCAGAGCCCCAGGAGAATGCACCTGATTGCTGTCACTGAATTCTCTTTCCCCAAACCTCTCACTTGTATGTTGATGTACAGTCATGGTTTTTCCTTACTTCTTCCATGAAGTTCACCGTTTGGCTCGTACCTCCCTGCACGATCCACACATTGCCTGGTAACTTTCCTGACATTGAGGGTAGACCTCTGCACATGCCTTGCTCTGTAATCACCATGGGAACAACCCTGCTCAGCAGAGCTGCACCTTACTCACACTTTCCCCTCCCAGAAAACTGAGGGGAGGGAAGGAAACTCAGCCAAAACCAGTTCTCCAGTTGGAGCCAGAAACAATATGGAAAGGCAGTTTTCTAACTCCTAGTAAAGCCCCCCCCCCCCTGCCGGGACTTCAAGCTACCACTGAAAAACCTGTAAACCCAAGTGAGCCCATCTGGAGAGAAGCTGAACGTCTGAGTAACAATCCCACACTGCTCAGTAAACTTGGCTTTGTTTTATTTAAAGTGACTCTGGGGACTGAAGTAGAACCGAAGTGTTTGGAGGTGAGGACCCGCGTGAAGAGTGCAGCCAGAAGAACACAGTCTGGGGTTCTATCTGGAAAGCGAGAGCATCGGGCCCAGAAAGGCAAAGCAAGTTCAGAGCAGCACAGGAAGTTAGGCGCCATAAGGGGCTCAAGTTTGGGGTTCACCTCTAGTCTTCTGTCATCTGCTGTGAGTCCCTCCTTTCAACACTATTGGAACCTCTCAGCTACCTTTCTTGTCTGGCAGTTGTGCTTACAGATGCCTACCCTAATTCTCTATGTCTCACCTAGGAAAATGGTAGTAAATCATGTCAAAATAAGACAAGTCGGGTACAGGGTCTGTTTCTGTTAAGCTGCCTCATGGGGCAACCCCGCCCTGATAAGATGAACTATTCATTCCTGGGGAACCATAGTGCCCACAGGAGACAGACAGGAAGATGCCCCTAAGTGTCATAACGAGTTACAGGACAAGACGGACCCTGGAAGAATGCAGAGGCAGGAAGGTCCGTGCCAGCCTACTTAACCCTATTCAGCCCTGTGATGCTGGACTAAGTGTTCCGTGCCTTCAGTACGACCCGTGCCATGGAATCCTTGGCCTAGACTCCCCAGTGCCATTCCCCAAAGGCTGTGCTGCCTGAAGCCTAGAACCTCCCAAGCCCAGTGATGCTGAAGGAACCCAGAGGTGGTACAGAGGGGCCGAGTGAGTGTGGTGAAAGAAGAAGACAGGTTTTCAGAAAAGAACTCCCCGTGCTAAATGCGGTTTGCACCTAGTTATGGTGGCTGCTTCCCAGCTATGTAGCCACCTTTCTTGAGATGGTAAGAATGGCTTTTCCACTCGCCCTTTTCTTTCCCTACTAAAAAGTCTCTGCACCTGCACCATTCTGTAGCCTTGACATGACTCTGATGACAGCATCTGTCCCACAGTCATTGTCTGAGCTGCAGAGGATTGTGCATCACTGCTGCTGCTGTTGTTGCTGCTGCTGCTGCTGCTGCTGTTGTTGTTGTTGTTGCTGCTGCTGCTGCTGCTGCTGGGCAGAAGACAAGCCAGCCCTGACTTCCAAGTACTCACCCAGAACCCATGCAAGTGTAGGACCCAAGTCAGATCTTCCTTCATGCCCCATAGTGCTGTCTAGTGGGAGGGGTATTTTATCAACACATGTTTTGTTGTTGTTGTTGTTGTTTTAACAATGCGTATGCTGGAAGGTGGTATTAAGAGCACTTGTTTCTCTTACCCGGGACCCTGATTCAGTTCCTAGCACCCACCTGATGACTAGCCATCCATAACTTCACTTCTAGCAGACCTGACTTCCACAGGCACAAGGCACATAAATGGTGCACATGAATACATGAATCGAAAATACTCACATACATAAAATAATAGTTTTTTTTTAAGTATGTGTAGTAGGAGCTGTTGGTAAAGTGCTTATTGTGCATATGTGAGAGCCTGAGTTTGATTCTCAGAACCCAAGTCAGAAAGCACACGGGTGGTGGCATGTACGTACAGTCCCAGCACTGGGGAGGCAGAGATGGGTGGACAACTGGGGCTCATAGACAGAAGAGCCTAGCCTAGTCAGACAGGTCCAAGACAAGAATAGACCCTCTTTCCAAAAACAAGGTAGATGGTCCCTAAGGAATGACACCCAAGGCCTCCATGCTCACACATACAAAAATGTGTGTGGATCCATGTAGTAAACACATGTGGGTACACCTAGGGGTACCTGGGAGGAGGTAGGGGCAAGCAGAATAGGGAGGGATTCTGAAATATTGTCACTGCCGGGTGGTAAAGCATCATGGTGTAACTAGAAGCGATGGGTAGCAGCATAACACGGCTGTGTAGAAAGTGCTTTCTTCAGTAGAGGAGGAAAACAGTCGGGAGCCAAGTTTGTCACTAGAAATACCTCCCACAGGGACTCAGCATCAGTGGCTTGCCTGGCCTGGTTTACATAGTGTCCGGGTTTTCAGAAAAGAATCCCCCATGCTAAATGTGTTGTGCACATAGTTATGGTGGCTGCTCCCAAGGTATGGACACTGGGTCATAGCACAGCCACCTTTGCTTGTGATGGTATAATGGAGTTTCCACTCACCCTTCTCTTTCCTGGCTGCCTCAGCACCTCACAAAGCTGCTTTATATTGCCGCCTCCTGTTCTGGAGAAAGCACAAAACCAGATCACAAACTGTAGTCACCTAGCCAGGAAATGCTACAGGACACCCCTTAGCTTCAGCAGCCCTGCAGGGCATTAAGTGTCTACTACCAGGGCCATGTTAAATAATGCAGACCAGAAACATTGCATTGACATGGTCTTGACCATATCTGAGCTGACTGTGCATGACTTCGGAGGTCAGCAGTGTTGAATGACACCCTTTTGAAGGCTTTTAAAAATACCAGGCAAAAAATAGAAAAGGTGGAATATAGAAAGACCCAACCTTTGCCCCGCCCCTCCTTTCTGGGAATTTAGCTAGCATGTGGTTTTCGTGGCAGTTTAGAATCCTGACTGTTCTCCTGTGGGGTTGTAGCAGGAGGGAACCATTTCTGTGCTGGTCAACTGTAGCTTTGCCAATTATCTATGAGGTATTAGTGTTCATGGGTTTTTTGCTTTTGTTTTTGTTTTGTTTTGCTTTGTTTTGTTTGGGGAGGGGCGTCAGTCACCTGCACTCAATGACAAAAACATTTGGATTCCTTCAAACATTCATTTTTAAATTAAGCCCACAAAAATCACCTTGACCCCATCTTTTCTCATTCTCCATTTCCAGAGTTTCTGAAAATCTTTGTTATTCTTTTTTGAACTTAGAGAACAAACAAGGTACACAAAGAGAAGTGAGAAGTGGCTTTGGCAGCGGGTTCTGCAACCCTGTCTTGTTTTTAGCAGCCATTCAGATCATTTGTTTGGGCTTGGTAGCAAGTGGAGAAACATCTCCATGGACTGACTCATGGGTTGTGCCTGGAAGCCTCTCACGTGTCTAGAGGGAAGATGGGCTGGAGGGCTGAGAGTCCAGCTGGGGATGCATGGGATCTGCACCTAAGCATCACTGAGAACCAAGAGGCAGGAGTGGTTCCCGCCCGTTAGAAGATGACCTACTGTCCAGTGGCCCTGCTATGTGCTACCTATGGGCTGGCACACAGGACTGGACAGGACCCATCATCTATTCACATGAAGTAGAGCTTGATTTAAAATTATATCCAGAAAGTTAACGCTTACAATTCTGTCTCTGAGCAGTTCTGATGCCCATTCATTACAAACCAATTATATTACAAGGCCAGTGTGACTTCTGCTGTCAGGGAATGAAAGATGCAGTAATACATTAGCAAGGTGGTATCTCTTCTCTTTTTTTTAGTTGAAATCTGTGGAATCTGTAAAATATTGCTCATTTTAATTTAGATAGGGTGGATGTTGTTGTTGTGTAGAAATGGCTCCTAGCGTAGATGGTAAGGGAGAAAGCTCTTTGCCAAAGATTCCATAAACTGAAACACTGAAATAACACAAGGTATATTCCAAACATCTAGATGGAGGAAGGGTGTTTAGAGCTATAATTTCAAACATTTTAAAATATGTACCAAGCACATCACTTGGACCCCAAATGGAAATGTGCTAAGCCTCTAGAGGTACTTAGCTGGAAAGAGAAAGGTGAAGCTAAGGTGAGGAATGGAGGTTGTGGGTGGGTTTGGGGAGGCAAACAAAGGGTCCAGCCCAGAATCAGGAGGAAAATGCTGGTGAATCATTTGAAAAACTCACAGGAAAAAAACAGAATTCTTTCATACCAGAATGTAGGGCTCTGCAGGACAGAAGAGGGTCCAGCCACTGCTGCTCAGCCAAGATGTCACAGGCAAGCACACACAAACTCACACACACACACACACACATACACTCTCTCACAACACACTCATGCACACATGCACACACACCATCCCCTTCCTGTATCTCTGCTTGCTTTTTGATTCCAGGACCTTCTATGAAAGGAAGAAGAAAAGAAGACCCGAATTATCAATTAGTAATAACAGTACTTGAAGTACGGATACCTTGTGGTGTTGGAAAACAGCAGGCAACTGGCGTAACTGGGGTTGCTGAGCCGATGTGGCTGGGGACTTGTTGGGAGGCCATACAGCTGTGGCAGTGGGAACTGAGCCTAGGGCCTCCAGCAGGCTGGGCAAGCATGCTCCAGCAGTGAAAGCTGTGGGTACTGCTGATGAAAAGCCGAGAACAAGGCTTTTAGGAACGCTGAGAGATAAGAGGGCAGAAGGTCACTGTATGTGTGAAAACAAGTGTAGCAAGCACTAAAGATGAATTGCAAACTGGTCAGCTTTGCCAGGGATGGAAGTTGGGACATACAGAAGCTACTGGTGAGACAGAGGCATTTTTATCAGGCATTATCATTGCAGAAGGGGCAGGTTATAAAACTGACGATGGTCAACTTCTTATCATGAAAGGCCATCATTCCTAGGGCCATGCTTGTGTGACTTTCAATCCATCAGGGTCTATGAAAGAACATTCCGGGTGAGAATGGGCTGTGGCGGTGCCATGCTTCAGGGGTGTGTGTGTTGTACCTACCTCATCACGGCCTGTGTTACCCTGCACTCTTCTGTTCCCCTAGACTGTGTCTCACCAGAAGAAAGGCAACTCTGCTTAAAGCACTTCGCATCCCAGCGAGCAGCAGGCTCCTTACACACATGCTCAGGAGTCAGAGTGTGGTTACGTCAGAGTGTGCCTGCCAACAAATAAGTGTGCACTGTGCTGGTTTCACCATGGGTTGTGTTGTTGGTTGGTGGCAGAGTGCAGATGGAGCCTAAGGCATCAATCATGAATACCCAGCAGGCACTTTACCACTGAGGTATGTCCTCCACCCAGTGTGGAAACTGTCATGTCAGAAAGTTCAAGGCCTGCCTTCTCACCAGCGGTAAGGCATTCTCAGTTCAGGTCTTAAGCCTCTGACTACTGTCCCCGCCTTGTCCTTCATATACCAGTCAGATTGTTACCTATGCTAGTTTCAAGTAGCAGAAAACCCACCGTAGCGTGGCTTCAACTAGAATGATGCGTATTTCCTCCTGTAGACGATTATAGCAGTAACTGGGACAGCAGCTAAAGAGCAGCGTGAGTGGTGTGGTCTCCTCTCTGCAGAGGCTATGATGCTTTGCCATGTCCCCAAGTGGGCCTGGCAGGAAGTGTGTGTGTGTGTGTGTGTGTGTACATGTATGCATCTGTGTGTATGGAGGATTGGCGGGGATAATGCATGCCGAGCGGTGGGAAGTTCCTCGGCTCCCTGTCCTGAGCTGGGAGGAAACTTCCTCAGTAGCCCCCTGACTCTCTCTGACATCCCAGGCCTCATCTCTAGACCTAATCTCTAGATGGAAAGGCCATGCTTAATTCCATCACCCATAATTCATCTGGCTTCTGTCGAGAGGAAGAGGAGGGAGTGAGCATTGGCTAGGGACCTAGAAGAGTCTGCCATGCCACTCCCAGCCCCGCTGTGCAAAGCAGTAATCGACTGTGTGGTCCAGTCAGACCTCCAAGAGTTAACCTTCCCCCCAGAATTATGATCTGGCCATTTATACCATCTTACTGAATTTTAGTTTTTTAGTTTTTTTTTTTTTTTTTTTAATTATAAACTCAAGGAGGAGCCTAAAATATATGGGCCTTTCCCAGAATTATAGGGCTTTGGTGAGTCACGTCCCTTCTCATGTCTGGCTCCTCCTTACTTCACTCTGCGATATTTTATGAGTTGCCTTTTACAAGATCTGTGTTTTCTTCCATTTAGTTCATGTGTAGGAGGATAATGGTTCTTAGGATTATATCACACTTCCCTAATACGAATTAAAGTCCATCTGCTGTGAGGAATATGTCAAGGGGTTTAGCACATGTAACAAGTTATGCCAAAAATTATGGGGGACTCTTCTCTGACTCAGGGGCCATGTCCATGTCCTTGTATGAACTCAGCAGTGTCTATTTTACTCGTTAGAGTGACTTTCTTGAGCTTTTGGTAGATGAGCCCAGTTCTCAGAGGACACACATTCCAGCCGCACCTCAGCGCTTTCAGGAAAGAAGGCAGGCGCTTATCTGCTTTCTGAATAGCAGTGCCCCTTGGCATGCCTCCATCTGCCCCACCTGCAGAAATGTGTCCCTGTGAGCGAGACCACTGGCCCAGATGATCCAAAATTAGATAAACTCCCCAGGTGCCATGCTCCTAATTAAATATGCCTGGAATGTCACAGTATGCATTTCTGTGAAATAAATCAGGGTTTGCGAGATGTTTCTGTCAAGAATTAGTCTATTTTGAACTGTCTCATTTGGGGTTGATATGGGAGTCCTTTGGGCCATGTGAGCAGAGGCACTTCCCTGCAGATGGCCTGACAAAACTTGTTCTTTCTGGCCAAAGCAATTAACCTGTTTTCTGCCTCTTGATAGCCATTATAAATGTCCTCGGAATATCAAAAGCATGACCCTGGGGTTCCTCAAGAGGTTATTAGATAGGCCTCTTCTTTTCCCGAATCATCATTTTAGTACTTAGTTCTCAAAAGTCTCCTAGCAAACTGGCTGGACTGTGCAGTGTCTACAGGAAAGAGCTAATGTGAACTAAAGTGAAACCACTCCTCACATGGGAATTTGTTTCTCTTGCATCTCTCAAAGTTCTTTATTTAAAATAAACAACAGAAAAGACACACACAATCCAAAGTGAAAACCAGTGTCCAAGAAGTTCTTCCACTAGACCTGTGCTTGCTTGGACCAGTATTAGAACTAGCACATATGTGTGTATGTACATGTGTGTACATGTATGTGTTGATGGGGAAGGAGTCAGAGGGAGGAAGGAGACAAAGAAAGGTATTAATGTTAAATATCTTCCTCAGGTCTTCAGTCTCCCTTCTCCTGGTTGTGTGTGTTATGTGTTTTGTTTTTGTTTTGTCAAACTGACACAAGCTAGTTTTATATGGGGAGAGAAACATTAATTGAAAAAACGCCTCTCTCAGACTGGCCTGTGCACAAGTCTGATGAGCATTTTCTGAATTCACGATTGATGTGGAAGGGCCTGGTCCTCTGGGGGTAGTGCCATTCCGGGGTCCTGGAGGGTCTGAGAAAGCAGGCTGAGCCAGTAAGTCATGGGGGACAAGCCAGTAAGCAGCAACCCTCATGGCCTTCACTTCAGTTCCTGCCTCCAGGTTCCTGCTTTGAGTCCCGGCCTTGGATTCCTTCAGTGATGGAGTGTGACCTGAAAATAGGCCTTTCCTCCCCACATTGCCTTTTTCATGTTGTCACAGCATCAGAAGCATAACCAGGGTGGGAATCAGCAGCAGCGTGGAGGGGGTTGCAGCGACAGGCCTGACAGCACTGGAGCGTGGAGGGGGTTGCAGCGACAGGCCTGACAGCACTGGTTTGGGCAGGATTGTGGAATGAGTTTGGAACTTTAGGCTGGAATAGCCATTGAGTGACGAGCTTGGGGTGCAGGCCATGAAGGCCTTGCTTGTGGATTTCTGAGGGAAACTTGTGGATCCGCGACTCTTACCAGTCCATTCATGTGATGGACTTTGAATTGAGAATCTGCAGGGTCTGGTCAGCTGGTGCTGAAGAATCAGCTGCAATCAATAAGAGACCTGCACCACTGATGTGAAACCTTTACTGGGATGGTTGATGCTGGTCACTGGGGCTCACAACTGGGGCTCAGATTCAGTGAGGTGAAGCCTCCCGAGCTGTCCTCAGGGTCAGCACACAGAAGCTGTGGTCCCGAGAGGAGGGGAGGGTAAGGCTGGCTGCATTTCATACTGGCAACTGAACTGGGGCATGTGGACAAGTCTCCCACGTGGTACTGGTTCTGTAGGCATAAGGAGTCCTGGGGGCAGCTGAGGCTTGGCACTGTGAAAGGCCAGAAGAGGCCACTGGTGAGGGTGCAGCCTTAGTGGCCATGGGGATGGGAGGGTTGAAGGGATCGAGGAGAGTGCTCAGAGCACTTCTGCACCAGAACTCTAAAGCTGAACACAGCTCAGCCCCTGCTCCTTTGTTTTCTTTTCTTTTAAAATTAATTTTCCTTCCCAACCAAATGGATGTCAAATGTGATGAAGCTTTCTCCAGACCCGGCCGGCCTCTCCCGAGCTGAGGACTCCACCCCTCAGGACTTGGAGAAAGAGCTTTCTCATCCTGCAGCACCTGGCGCTCACAGGAGAGTGATTGTGTTTCAACTCTTCCTTTCAGATAACAATCGAAAGAGACAATAATGAAGACGTGAGTGACCCCAAACATGGCAAGGAGGACCCAGACAACATGCCCCATGTGGGTGGCAATACTTGGGCTGGTGGAACAGGTTGGTAGCATGTGAGTCTGCTGGGTCTTGGCAGATTTTAAGTGTCGAGGCCAGCATTCCAGCCCTGAGATACAGTCCCGGTGCTGGTTGTCCTTCTCAGCTTCTCTCTCTGTTAGATGTGTTCTCTCCTTCTGTCCCTACATGACATCAAGACATGTAGAATGCCTGGCATTGGGAACCCCACAGACTCTGCCACCCTATGACCTAGAGCTGTTTCCCCCTTGCTTGTGTTGATAAAGGGAGGGAGATGACATTATCTGCCTCACGAGGTCAGGCTAAAGATTAAATATGAACCTAGAGCACAGACCACAACAGTTGGGCGAAAGAACAGGGTCGCTGGAGTGTCAGTCTTCTCTTCAACTCCTTGCCTATGGAATTGTTCCAGAAATCCACAGCAAGCTCTTGAACAGCTAACATGGGGAAGACATGGCTCTTGTCCACATCTGAGAAGGGAGGTGTGGGGGCCTGTGTGTGGAGATCAGGTTGGTGTGATTTGCACTGATGGCCAGGTGCCATTCCTTCCTCTTGGCTGCCCTCCTAGACCATTGTTCCGAAGCCTGCCTGCCGTCTTCCTTTTCCCCCCAGCAGCTGCGGCAGACACATGTGCTGGATCACAGGAACAGAGCCAGACTGTGCACCGTCTGGCTATCTCGCCAGGAGAAGTGCTGGCACAGCTCAGTCCTTCACCTTCCCTGAGGATGGATGCTCTGTGCCTCTTGGCCTTGAGGGCCTTGGCAGGAAATGGGTTTCTGTGCTGAGACAATATGCTGTCAAATAAGCCCAGGACTTCTTGCCTGCTCTGTTTATTCATCAAGCATCGACTTTAAAGGAGGGCTATTTTTAGAAGTGTCCTTTGATCTGGAAGTCAGTGTCAAGCCAACAATATTTAATCCATATGGAATGCATCTTGGAACGAGCTGGCCAGATGTCAGCTTCCCAGTAGTGCCTACGCAGAGGCAAAGTTTCGTTTGTTACTAAACGTGAGTCGACCAGTTCCAGCACCTATTCAGACCAAACGTCCTGTCTGCTTCCCGGCCTTAGATCTTTAAGCTGATCAAGGCTCCTGGGCTTCCACTTACTCTTTCTGTCTGTCATCTATGCCCTTCTGAATGCTCTACATTAAACCCGGCTCTGGCCCAAGTCATTTGATTCTTTTCCCGGGAGCTTGAGGCTCAGTCCCAGCCACTGACCTTCACCCTCGTGCAGCAGGTCAGGCCGCAGCTTCCCACCCTCAGGGCCTGGCACTGCCAACCAGTACAACTCCACCACACACCTGCTGGATGTGAAACCGGGAAGCATACAGTGTAGATGAGACTTTCCACCACCCACTTCTAAATGAAATAAGATGTGCTCAACCAAAAGACTGAAATACTATGATTAATAGATATCATGCTCCCGTGGTGCTTCCCCAGGGGGAGTGACCTACCTGGACTTTGATGAAGCAAAGAGCTCATGCCAAATTCTCATTTTTAATTTATTAGACAAATCAAAGCTCTAGTGGAGGAGAGTAACATAATTTATCCAAAGTCTAAAAGGTTTCCAATTTTCCACCATATGAATCTAGAAATGATCTCACTCTCTGTGTCACTGAATCAAATAATTATCATGAGGGTACTCACTCACATAGCTCTTACTGCATGCCAGATACATTCCCAGGCAGTTCGGCTGTGTGAAAACCCCACCAGGCAGGCCTTGCCCTCCCGTGTTGTAGGTTAGCGCTGAGACACAGAGAAGATGAGTGATTTCTCTGATGACCCAGCTATTGAGTTAAAACCAGATTCAAACTCAGTCTGTCTTAATTATTCAACCAGTTTGTAGTACAGTGCTAGACTGTGCAATATGGCACTGCCTCTCTAATACTGGATTCTCATTAAGTTCCCAAATTACATATGCATAAACAAAGGGGCCTGGTTGCTAGTTATCTAGGAGCAAGGATAATAAATCATTCATACAAAGGCCAAATGCGGCCAATAGATGTACATATTTTCTTTAGTCAACAAAATATTTTAAAATAATTTAAATTTGAACATACATTAGACCAAGCATTCCTCTGTAATTGTCTCTCTCCCTTTAAAATGCTACGTAGCTAGTTAGATGCCTTATAGGCATCTAACTTTCATTTTAGGATAAATAGCTCATGCGGCATTTCATGACGTGCAGTTACAGGCATGCAAACTTGGGCTTATTCAGAAACAACTGTTCTGAAGCTAATGATGTTTATCTGTTGAGCATTATTCAAAACATATCCATCGGCGTCAGTTCCTGGCTAAGCAAGTGATGTGAGGCCACAGAGATGTCATTCAGTTTCTCTGTGAATCATTTTCATTGTTTTCAAAACCAAAGACATTTTTATCTATATCTTGGTATTTTAGGGAAGGCCGATAACTAGAAGGAGAGTTACTCCTTTTTAACCAGTGGCTGTGCAATGCTCACAGTCACTGTCACAGGGCCACTCATTTAGGGCAGAAGAACAAGGACATCCAGCCATCACACAGTTAAGGAAAACTTACTGGGCTGCAAACAGTGCACAAAATCACTAATTCCCCCCCTACAAAGCAGAGACATCAGATGAATTGTTCAACTTGAATTTGGACTGAACCTTAACGTATATGCCGATCAGGATGGATGAAATAAAAGGAAAAGATATCCTACGCAGAGGCATCTTAGAGTTTGCACAAAGGTGGCGTGAAGCTTTTTCAGTTAATATTCTCACAGGACTGTCTTAGAGTCGTGATCTGACTTTTGATTTGTGGCCAGATTCTAGACATAACAACTGTATCCCCATGATTTCTTTTCAGGGGGAAGAGGCACTGCAGGTCTTGGTGGCAAAGGAGGTCCTTATCGCTTGGATGCAGGCCACCCAGTGTATCAAGTCTCTGAGGTGGAGAAAGATGCGGTTCCTGAGGATATCAAGAGAGCCGCAAGAGAGATGGCCCAGAAAGCATTTCAGCAGAGGTGAGTGTGCCTTGTACATCTAGATCAGTGCAGGTGAGTAGTACACACACACACACACACACACACACACACACACACACTCAAGGACTATGTCCTAGGATGATCCTGAGAAAGGTAAAATCTCTGGGCTGACATGAGACAGAGCCTGTCCTCACTTAGGGTTTGGAGATAAGAAAAGAGCCTAGAAATTCAAGTTGAGTGAGCCTTCAGGTTTCAGGTGTGCCCTGGCTGCCTTGGGCTCCTCTGATTGGCCCCCACTAGAAAGGAAGACTCCACAGGGTATTTTACTAGAGGTTCACATGTGCTCTTCAGCAAAAAGTGAAAAATCCCAAAGCAGCAGGGTGCACCTTTCACACCGAGGAGGGGCAGAGAGCAGACATGCATTTCTGGGCTCAGTGAAAGGAGCTGGGGCGGCCCGACAAACCATGTTGAAGAGTATGTGAGTTATGAAATTCCTCCCACGTAGAACATCTGGTATGTTCTCACATGCCGTGCTTTAACAGCCTACAAGTAAACAGCAGAGAACAATAGAGACAATAGAGACAAAAATGCAGGTCCAGCCGCCACACCCTCAGGGAAGCCCGCAAGCCTCTCACCCCTGTGGTACTGCAGCAGGTAAACTTCACGTGTCTGGGCGGTATGGCCCTCAGCCTCATCACTGACTTCTCTGGAGCCTCGGGCAGCTGCTCTGCCCTCACTGTGCCACGCTGCATCCATGGAAACGGGGAGCCCCCCACCCCCAGAGGTTGTGAGACTGGAAAACTTTAGGGATCAAAGTATGCATTTCTCAAAAGACGTGGAGCAAAGTCACGTCATAACGACAAGTCTTATTAGAATTAAAATTACTCGACATCTCATATGAAAAATAAAACTTCCTTTGAGAAAAAAAATAGAAATTAGGCATGCGTCATTCTCCTCTTCAATTAGTAAAGGGCTGTTACTGCCACGCCCCAGCCCTCGCAAGTGATTATCCAGTCTGAATCTGCCCACATGGTCATACAGAGTGCCCTAGCACATGAGCGTTCACAGGAGGCAGGAAGCCTTCACAGTGGCACTTAGCCATGAGTAAGCTAAAAAGATTGCTCCTCTCTGACTGCCACCACAACAAAAGCCCATCGGGACACTATGAAGAACCTCCAGGGAAAGGGGTCAAGGGTCACCAGTGATCCTAAGACAGCTGAAATGTACCTGCCCGTGAGGTGGTGAAGGGGAGAGAAAGAGATGACATACACAGAGACCCTGGGAAAGACAGCCCAGCAAAGCAAGAGCAAGCGCTGCCTTAGAAGTGGGCTTGCGACCCACCGGACGAGTATCTACACAGCACTGCCAAAAATATGTCTTAAACTTTTTCTTCTGGACCTTTTCAGGCCCAGCTGTAAATAAAAAGAACCCCTGCCCCCTTCCCACTCCCATATTTCACTTTGGATTGTTTAGAGCTAATCCAAGATATTATCTCATCTTGTCATAAATATTGCAGACTGTGTCTCTACACACAGCTAAATATGACAGAAATCCCACAACCCACTGATACATACATTCATTTCTATGGTAATAATTCTTTACTATCGTCTTGATTATAGAATGAGTCATGTGCACAGTGAGGTCAGGTCCGGATGCTCTTACAGCATCCTGTATCTTGTCTCCAACGCTGACCACTCTCTCCCATCTTATCACTTTCGGGGGAGATTGCTTCTCCCCTCCTCTCTAGGTTGCACGAGGACAGTGCCCGGAGTGGGGCAAACACACACAGAGAATGAGCAACACACGTGTGTGCAGGAGCCGGCTCTCACCTGTTGGTTCTTGTCCTATGATGGACTGACTAAGCAGTTAGTCTACCTAATGGTGAGCAGTTAGTCTCACCATTAGGTAGAAGTCTTCCCCGGTACAAAGAACCTCCCCACGTCATTCACAGCATTCAGTTAGCATTGATTTAAACCAGATATTAGCCCTGCACCTCAAGAACTGATCAATTGAAGCTGACTAATGGAGAGATACAAGCCAAAGACTTATAGATCACATCCAGAAATGTGTGACACCAGGGTAGTGGGTACAGGGAAGTGCTTGCACTGGCTCAAGCACACTTGGAAAAGCTGTCTGGTGGGGCGCTCGCTCGCTGGCTGTGGGTACTACACCCACCCCCACGTGCACAACTAAGCAGCTCCCCACAGTATATCTCAGCTTGTGTTCACTTTCCTCCTGACACTTGAATCCAAATTCTAGCATTTCAGTCTAACCTATAGAAGAAGTAACATAAGATCCCCAGACTCTTACATAATGGTAAATGCACCCTTTAAATGTGTACCAGCAGCAGCATGCTGTTTGTCCACATTGATCCCAGGCTTGTCTAACCCAGAGGTTAAAGTGCCCTTCTTTAGTCTTTCATTGCCCGCTTCAGCCTTCAACATTCAGACCGTATTATCCCCAGTGAGCGAGCATCCTCTGAGTGTTCTAGCGAAGGCTGACATAACCCAAAATATGATGTCCAGATTCCCTTGTAATTAAGTTGGCATGGGGTGGTTAGAGGTGCACAGTGATCACCCCAGAGACAGCTATGTAGCTAGAGCTAACTCTGATCTTTCCCAAGGCCGCTGTGCTCCAGGCGGCTTCCCAGCTCCTGAGTCCTCTGCTCTGTGTGTATTCATTCCCTCCTCCTTTCCCACCTACTGTGCTCCAAAGGCAAGCTCTGTCCACACAGTTCCCACTTGGTACTTATCTGAGTTCTTTGAGAAAGCGCATTTGACTGCCTAGACATGAGGTGGTGTGTGGCATATCCTACAGTGTTCATTGTTCCCTGCTTCTGTTCCCTAAAAACTGTAGCTATAGCCTGACCTAGTGAAGCTTACCGAGAACTCAGGCTGCGGAGACTACACACAAGAGCTGTTGTTAGGAGCGGAGGTCTCGTGCACAGATTCCTGTCTGTTCTTTAGAACAGTGAGCTAATAGGATTTAGAAGGACATCTTGGCATGTCACCTTGAGGGGACGGCATTGGATATTAGAGTGGCTTTGTCTATATTTACTTTTCGATAGCCAGTGCTTTCAAAGTATTACATAACAGTGTATTGAGTGTCACTGTGTATCAGGCACTGTGCTAAGTATTGAAGACTCAGAAAGTAAGACGTGGTCTTATTACATACACACACGGAGTCCTGAGCTTCCACCGTTCTGATTTTCCCCAGAGTTTTGTCTGAGACTGAAGAATAGAAACCACTCATTCTCCCTCATTTGAGGGAGCGTTAAATGTACTTTGTATGTAATTTCAGCCATGCATATAGGTTCTCTGCCTATACACACAAACACAAAAAAACTGAGACAATTGTGCCATGTATGCTTAGGCGTTTGAGAGATGCATTCCATATTTTTTGTCCTGGTATCATCACCTTTAATATTTATAGACATGCACAGAAATGTGTGTTAAATTAGTATACTGTGGCTGTCACACTGGAAAACCCAAGGCCATTCACTTACAAAAAGACCCCCTTGCTTAGGATTAGCTTTAGATGGCTGTGGTCTGCTTTGATTTTAAATTCAGTATCTGTGAGTCCAAAAGGCATTGAGTCTCCTGGAACTGCAGTTACAGTTGGTTGTGAGCCACCTGGCAGGACTGTTTTCACAAGAGATGTCACCATATATGATGTACAGTTTGTTCATCAATTAGCAGTGGACTTGGAGCATTACCCTCCTTTGAATCTAGGGACATCGCTGGTGACATCATTTCTTGCTTTTTCTCCTCAAAGTCAGTATGAGTCACCAAGAAGTTGTTAGAGGTCCTGTCATTGTGCAAGCAAGTGTAACAGACCCACACAAACATGACATAAGCGGGTGTCATCTTCCCCCTCTGGTTTCAGACTAAAGGAGATCCAGATGAGCGAGTATGACGCTGCAACCTACGAGCGGTTTTCAAGTGCTGTCCAGCGGCAGGTGCATGCCCTCCGCATCATCCTGGATAATCTACAGGTAACCTTTCTCCATGGGCAAAAAGAGGACTTACACCAAAACTGCTGGAGAAAACTATCTGAGCACTAATGAGCCAACCAGAAAGAGTCATTTCAGGGTTGACACCCCAAGCTGTGAACCCAACCCTATGATCTTCTTAGTGGAGTTCTCCAAGGGAAAATATGTGACCTCACCTTTTTCTTCCTGTCCAGGAAGCAGTGATTTTACCAATGACCCTCCCAGGCAGACAGTGACTTCCTGACTCCCCTCAGGGAAGATCTGTGTACATCTCACCTCTCCTGGAAGTTCACAAATAGAACTAACTCTCCCTCCCTCCCTGTAAATCATTTTATGGCCACTGAAGAAGGGGGGGGAGAGATCAGACAGGGTGTGCTTTCTCTCTGTCCCCTGCACCCGCCTCTTCCTGCCCTCCTCTCGCCCTGTATTGCCCCAGCTCCTTGCTGTTCCACAGGCTCTCAGTGCCTCAGGACTGGTGGGCACTGGTCCAGCTTTTTAAAATATCAAGATACTTCAATATTTCCTAAGTAGAGACGATTCTGTCCAGTCTGTTACCTAAATGACACATTACTTTGTCCAAGGAGACAGACTCATCATTTTAGGGAAAGGGTGGGGTGAGGAGGTCTCACCTGCACTGAAGTCTTATGCATCCTTCCTATGGAGGGCTTGGTTCCCTTCCGCTCAGTCTGTCTTCATCACTGTTCTTTCAAAGGAATGCTCCCATGCTTTGTTAGATGTTAGAGTGTGGGATGCACTTTTAATCTTCTGTTTTAACCCAACACTCGGAGACTTCATTTTTATCATTACTATTTCTTATGTATCTGTGTGTCTGTATGAGTGAATGTCATGTGTGTGCAGTGTGCAGAGACCAGAAGAGGGCACTGGATCCCTTGGAGCCAGAATTTTGGCTGTTGTGTGTCCCCTGATGAGGGAACACTGTCTTCTGGGAAAGCACCAAGAGCCCTAACTGCTGAGCCATCTCACCAGCCTAAGTCTTCGTGGTTAAAGTTCTGAAGTTCACGCCCAGAGGAAAGCGCTCCTCAGAGAATTGACCAGATACCCAGTTTAGAAGTCTAGCTGAGGCGGTCCTCACAATCTTCCATGGAATATGGATATTTTGCCCCTATTTTATAAAGAAGGAAATTTAAGACTTCACAGACAATGCAGTTTCCTGGGTTGTGTAGCCAATGAAGCAGCTGTCTGAGCCCAAGTCAGGCTTCTATTATCTGCCGGGTCCTTGTCACCTTCCTCAACCTTGTTGGTCCATTCCATGGGCAATTCTTTTTCATAATACATTTCATACCATCAGCCAGATGCCAACACAACATTTGCCTGTGTTCCCTTACTGAATCTTTAAGCCATAGGGGAGTTATTTTTTGGTGGGCTTTCTAATCCACAAGTCATAGTCCTGAGGCTGCTTATCTTGGCCATAGCTACTGGGCAAGAATGGATAGGGCCTCGTGTAAACTATAAAACTGCAGATTGTGGCCATAACAAGAAGGCTTTGATTTGGCCCCTTCCTGCCATCTTCAGCTAGTCCTGTGTGACTCTGAGTAACTAACCCCCCCTGCAGCTGTTTTGACACTGCTGTGTAATACCAGTAACCATGGGTGTTTCCCCAGTGAGTGTACAAAGTGTGGCCAGAAACGATCAAGATGGTTTTCCAGAGCTCAACTTTAAGCCCACACAGTTTTGACTCCATTCAGCATGGACTAATGCTTTTATAATAGCCAAAATTACTGAGAAATGTTATTAAACTTGAATACAAAATACAGGCCCCTCAGGGATTGGGGTCATGGACTTTTAGGCACAGGCTGACCTCAGACTTGACCTCTGCCTCCTCGGACCTGAGATTATAGGCACACACAACAACTAGCTTCTGGCTCCTGTTTTCTCTTAGACGTCTTTTGGACGTCTGTGTATGAACATCACAGCTATAAAATATAAACACCACTGCTAGACAGTGGTAGTGCACACCTTTAATCCCAGCATGCAGGAGGCAAAGACAGGCAGATCTCTGCAAGTTCAAGGCCAGCCTGGTCGACAGAGCAAATTCCAGGACAACCAGGGCTGTTACACAGAGAAACCATGCCTTGAAAACCAAGCAAACAAAAAAATACAAACACCAAATGTCTTTGTCCAATTGCTGTGCTAGATTCTAAATGCTTTCTGTCATTCTCTATGACCTGTGACGTCCAGTAACAGATGTCTGTAGACTGAAAGCAGTTTTTAAAGCTATCATCTAGACAGAAGAAACACCTGGAGAAAGGACTTACATGGCCACCAGGCCGGATGGAAAACACAGAGTCCAGAATGACTCAGGCTTGGTGTCTTGGTGTCTGGAGAAAACATGAGAGAGCGAGCAAGACTGGCTGTATTTTGTCACCTCTGAGGAGCCAGGAAGGTTCTGGGAAAAGACTGATGCTGTTCTGTCTTCAGAATGTGGCAGAGCCATCTAGGAGAAGAACCCAGAGAGAAAGATAGAAGCCAGGAACCAAATCATGAAGTAATCTGAATAGTTCAGATAAGAAGTGACAGGAACCTGAGATAGGGAAATTAGTGTGAAAATGGAGAAGATGAGACAAGCTTGGGTTCAGAGGAAGGACAGGAGGATAGTAGCTGAGGGACAGGAGGACAGTGCCTGAGGAGCCCTGGAAGACAAAGGTACGACTTGTGAGGAAGGCAGCTGTTTTCCCTGGACACTGGTGTGTTTTCTCACTCTTGGGACACCTGACAACAATGCAGGCATGGCACTTAAAGGATTTAATACGCAAACCTGTGTTCAGGAACAGAGTTGGGCCAGCATGGAGCTATGGATGTCTGTGTCTGTGGTTCTGTTGTTGCTTATACTGGGGTAGCCCAGGTCAAGAGAGAGGAAAGGTGTCTTGGGGTTTTACAGCTGTGAACAGACATCATGATCAAGCCAACTCTTACAAGGAAAACATTTAATTGGGGCTGGCTTACAGGTTCAGAGGTTCAGTCCATTATCATCAAGATGGACACATGGCAGCATCCAGGCAGGCATGGTGCAGGAGCTGAGAGTTCTACATCTCCATTGGGAGGCTGCTAGGAGGAGAGTCTCAAAGCCCACACCCAAAGTGACATGCCTCCTTCATCAAGGTCACACCTGCTTCAACAACGCCACATCTGTGAAGTGTCACTCTATGGGCCAAGCATATTCAAACCACCACAGAAGGGGAAAGTTTTTACAAATCTGTCTATGTTTCAGGGAAGCCAGCAAAGAGCACCTTCCCTTTTCTTAGCACATCTGTAACTCATCTGTCAGTGCAATGTCAACCTTGTATGCAAGCCAGACAGAGTCCTGATTTCCAGGCTATTGAACAATGATTATCTAACCAGACTGGAGAACCATGGTTACCTAACCTGGCCCTTGCCAGGTATGGTTAATCTTGATTGCCAACTTGACTGGTCCTCAAGTCAACCTAGAGGCCAGCCTCTGGACACACCTGTGGGGGACCATCTTGATCGTGTGAGCCAAGATGGAAGACCCACCCTCTGTGAGTGGCACTGTTTTTGTCTGGGATCCTGAGCTGGAGGAGCAGAGAAGCTGGGCTAGGCAGCAGCAAGCAATCACTATTCTCTAGTGCTTGGCTATGGCTGTGTGTAACCAGCTGCTCCAGGCTCCTACCAGTATGGCCCCCTTTCTTTGATGGACTGTACCCTTGACCTGAAAGACAGAGCAAACCCTTTCTCCCATAAGGTGCTTTAGTCAGAGTATTTTACCACAGCAACAGGAAAAGGAATAACAGTGAGTAACACTAAAGTGGTTGAAAAATAAAAAGCTACTTTTACTATTTCACTAAAAAGTAAATTGTAGAGCCTTTCAATGCTGTCCAGGGACAGGTCGATATGGCAGTGTTCTTCATTCCCATTGTAACTTAAAGGGAAACTTACAGTGTCTGTCTGGAGCCTTTGATGTTCTGCAATGAAGGAGGAGGATGTCCTCAGCTTCCTTGCCAAAGGAACCCTCCTAGGTGGCACCAGCCCTGACTTTCAAATGGAGCAATACATATGCGAAAGGAAAAGTGACAATATCTACATCATAAATCTAAAGAAGGACCCAGGAGAGGCTAATTTAAAACTTTCTTAAATTAGGCGCCCCTATATAGCAGCCTTCACTATACTAATTTTTCTAAGGTTTTTAAAAATTCTGTATGTTTGTTTATGCATGTAAGTGCAGTCCATGTAGAGGTCAGAAATAGGCATCAGATCCCCCTGGAACTGGAATTATGGGTTGCTGTGAGCACTTGACAAGTGTGCTGGAAACCAAATGTGAGTTTTCTGCAAGAGCACTGGGTGCTCTAACCATTGAAGCACCTCTCCAGCCCTGTATGGTAATGTGTAAAGTAACAAACCACAGTGTTCTAGTCACTTTATTACAGCAAGAGCGCTACAGATGTGATGGTTCATTTCTTCTGATGCTGAATAATATTCCATTGCCAGAATATACCACAGTTTACCCATTTATATCTCAGTTGCTTCCAAGGTTTTGCAGTTATGCATAAAACATCATGTATAATTTTTTTGTGTGTGTAGATGCAAGTTTCTTACTTGTTGTGTAAATACCAAGGCTTGCAGTTGCTGGATTATGAGAGTGAGTTTTGTTTTACAAGAAACTGCCAAACTGTCTTCACAAGTGGCTGTAGCAGCCCCACCGGCAGTAAGCGTTCATTTGCTCAGCCCTTCCTCGCCCACACTTGGTGTTGTCAGCGTCTTGGATCCAGGCCATTCCTAGGCATAGGATGATATCTCATAGCTGTTTTAATCTAATGATGGAGAATGTCAGACTTGCGCTCACATGTACAGTTGAGCAGGCCCCACAGCAAAGAAGGCACACTGGTACTAATTTGTTGCCCTTTAAGAAGACTTACTTTTTGAGACTCATGTATATGATGTATTTTGATCATATACCACACACACACACACACACACACACACACACACACACACACCTTCCTCTGAACTCCTTCCTCTTGGCAGGTTCCCTCCAGCTTTGTGTCTTGTTAGAGACCCTTGAGTTTACCAGGGGTGGCTTATGTGGCGATCAATGGCTGTGGGGTTATTGCTGGTCTGTGAGCAACTTGCCAGTGGCTGTAGGAGCCAGTAACTCCTCAGGATAGAGGTGGGACCTCACTAGCCCTGCTCCCACCCATGATGGGGTGTTGAAAGCCCATCATGCTGTTAGTCTGTGCATGCAATGGCCGTGTCATTTCATAACACCCATCCCACCCTTCAGCTCAGACATTCTTTCAGCTCTCCCTACTGTGCTTTGTTCCCTGAGCCTTAAACATGGAGACATAGATGTCCCCCATACAGTGAGCATTCAGTGGTGCCTCGGCATTAACTGCCACCACAATAAGAAGTTCTCTGACCAAGGCTGAGGGCAGCACTAATCTATGACTATAATAGTAAGAATGTAATTTGATAATATGCCCATTTAGCATAACAGATTTTCCCATAGGTTTTGCCCATTTATAACTTTTTAGAACATGGGTTTTAAGAGAATTTTAAATATTTGGAGTATCATTCCTTTATCAAAATTATAGATGAATAATTACATATTAATGTAAATATGAAATAAACCTGTAGGGGGGAGAGAGAAAAAAAAAAGAAACCTGTAGATAACCAACATGGATATTTTAATCCTGGTGGGCAGTTGGCCCACGTGTATATTCTTGGCAAGAATTCCATGAGTGGGCAGAAATAGGGTATCCTGGCACAAAGCTCAAATCATGGAAAGTCTTGGTAAGATATGTAGCTACCAGTGACAGGAAGGTGGGCAAATATAAACTTTGAGCCGTCATTCCCACAATCTTCTCTGGCCACCACCCCTGAACCAGGGATGGGGCCTTGGCTCCTGTTGTTCCGGTAACTGGTTGCAGGCCTGGCATTGCTGGGCATCGCTACAAAGGACTGACTCTCACATGGTTAGCCATTAGGGAAATAAAGAAAAAGTGGATGTGGCATAGTTGCAGTAGCTAGCTATCATCAAAATGGTTGAATTCTTAAGCTGGGCTCAGGAGGAATATGGGATCTGTACTGGTCTAAAATTGTATGTCATGTTAGGTAACAGAGGCACCACTGTTAAGCATTTACTCATTAATCTTCATAAATCATAGGTAGTGACCTGAGGCTTTCCCACCCACCCTGTTAGCTGCTGCATGGCCATGTTAGGCCGGCATGATTTCACTCTTGTGCCAAATCAGGTTCTTTTAGTGAATTTTTAATGCCTACCACGGCTATAGAAAACTAAATTTAAACCTCCTCCTGTCACCATAAAGGAAACAAAAAATATTCTAATTCCATTCTTCCCCATATTTTTATATTTCTGAGACAGAGTGTGTCTTAAAGTCTGGTTCATATTCCCAAAGCTCCTTTAGCAGAGATCCTAATGTAGCTGCGGTCATGGGCTCTCATAAGTATGCACCTTCCTTGGGATGTTAGGGTTTGTCTTAGTCAGTTAGGGTTTCTGTTACTACGATGAAACATCATAACCAGAAGCAACATGCGGAAGAAAGGGTTTGTCTGGCTTATACCTCTACATCACTATTAAGACAGGAAATCAAACAGGGCAGGAACTACTGCTGAGGCAATGGCAGGGTGCTGCTTACTGGCTTGCTCAGCCTGCCTTCTTACCAGCCCAGGGGTGGTACCACCCACAATGAGCTGGGCTCTCCCCCATCAGTCACTAGGAAGATATCCTGCAGACTGTCTACAGCCTCATCCTTCAGAGGCATTTGTTTAGGTTCCTTCCTCTCAGATGTCTTTAGCTTGTGTCAGGCTGACATAAAACTATCCATCACAGAGTTCTTTATCCTTTACCTGTCTGCTTGGGCTCTCTGGCATAGTTGTAAGTTACCGTGGCAAAACCTGCTGTGGAAGTGCCTTCCAAAATGTTCAGACGCTTTCCAGATCTAGAAAAGCAGAGAGCCATGTGTGGACAGACATCCCACCCTCTCCAGCTGTGCCAGTCTACACACAAAATTCCCATCCAGAAGGGAGACGGCCAAAGATCAGCTCACAGACTCTGTCACCGTTAACAAGTTCAAGCTGATTATTTTGTTACCTAATAAATCTTCTGTACCAGAAAATCCATAAGAAATACGTCATCATTACATTTCCAGACATTGAACTTTCCCTTGGGGTTCATTTGCATACTGTCTTCCTGTTCGTATGTCCTCTGTGCGAGTTCTTTGTATTGTTCCATGTGTTAAAACAATTACAGCTGAGAAACCACACTCCAAAGGCCTTCCTTATAAGCAGAGCAGAGGCCATGTGACCGCATTCTTGCAGAGACCTCACTGACTGATAGGATCCCAGTGTGTTTCCTGTTATTCATGTAAGAAAGTGTGTCAAAGAACTGTAGCACTAAGTACGTAAAGATTCATGTGCGTTTGTTTGTGACATTGCAGGCTAAAGGCAAAGAAAGACAGTGGCTACGACACCAAGCTACTGGAGAACTAGACGACGCCAAGATCATCGATGGGCTGGCTGGAGAAAAGTCCATCTACAAACGTCGGGGTGATCTGGAACCCCAGGTAAATAATGGGGAACCCCGAGCCTCAGATCCACATAGTTCAGCCTTCTGTAGAGAGTTCATGAGTTGTGTCAAAACACCATTAACCCAAAATATGCAACTACAGAAAACATTATGGAAGACAGATTTTTTTTTAAAAGTCTCATCAAGACATGGAACACGTACACAAGATAGAATAATATTAAGAACAGCCAATGCAAGAGCCAGGCATGGTGATGCACTCTTGTAATCCTGACAATCAAGAGTCAGAGGTTGAAACCAGCCTGAAATACAAAGTAAGCCCAGGACAGCCAGGGCTACATAAAGACATCCTTTCTCAAAACAGCAACAAAATCAGCACAAAGGTAGGGTGAGCTTTAACCAAATCTACAGGAGTTAACACCAGGGTTCATTCAGACCTAAGGTTCAACCAAGCAAAGCAAGGGAATAAATACTAAAACTGGAAGATGCTTGTTTATAGAGCAAAAAAGGGTAATTCATGGTGCTATGGTCTTAAGTGGAGGGGAAGCCAACCTTCCTACCATAGTCCAGCTACCTCAAAGAAGAAACCAAGAACAAACACTGCCCACCAGCCCTGCACCAGCCAGTAGCCAGAAAGCCAGGAGCTACCTATGCGACCACCTCCAGGTCCATCCACTCCCCAGATGCAGACTGGGTGCTCTGTAGGTGTGGGGATGGGAGATGCCCTTCTGCTTGTGAATCCAGAGGATTCTTCAGAAGAGAGAAACAGAGCAGTCATACGGTCTCCTGCTCTTCTGGAACTGTACCAGTCTGTGTCCGTCACATGCCTTCAATTTGTAGGACACAAGGAATTCTCTCTTAAGTTACAGTAATTGTAGTAAATAAGTATTCACCAGACTGTGGCAACATGGTCAACTATTGAATCCTAGTGAACTTTGGGGTTCCCTATCACCCTGAATAATCAAAACTGGTGAGTAGCCACCGGGAGCCAGGGCACAGCGAGCGAGGACAGGAGTGTCACTCTGTAAAGTTTGCTCAGAGTGGATCTGGTGGTAATTTGGGAGGTCTTATTTCTGTGTCATTGCCATGAGTCAACAGCTGCTTTCTGTGACTCACTGTGGTCAGCAAGTGTGCGGACACATCTGTGAGTTAGTCATGCACACGTGTGTGCCACGCTGCTTCTAATCAGGGCACACTCAACACGGTTTAAAGGAATGTATAAAATTTGCTTCCTATTGTTATTCTCTAAACATCCATGATATCTTAAGTTATTTTTCCTGTATATATGCATATATGTGATATATACAAACACACACACACACACACACACACACATATGGGGAGGAGGTGTGCATGCCACAGCAGTTCTATGGAAGCCTGAGGACAGCTTGTGGGAGTCAGTTCTCCCCTCTCCCATGTAGTCAGGCTCCACGGCAAGTCCCTTAGCCACCAAGCCACTTCACCGAGCCATCTCACCACCCTCTACAGGATTTTCTTGAAATTATTAGTTCTGCCTATCATTTTTCATGCATGCCAGCAAGTATATAATAATAGAATAATCTGGAATTTTTCTTATTTATTGTTACTGACAATTAAAAAAAAAAAAGTGCAATGGCAGATATGGGCCCCAAGCTGAACTCTTAAGATTTCACATTTTAATCAGTGATTTTTGCCAGATCGCAGCTCAGTGCCACTTTAACTGCCAAGAAAAGAAAAGAGTTCATCAACCAGAAGAAAACCCCAAAGCTCTAAAGAGACATTCTGAAAATGCTTACGTTCTTTGCCAGACCCCCTCTCACATAACCGTGATGTAGCAGTCTGGCATTTCTTCAGCCTAGGTGAAAAATGACCTTCAAGTGACTGCATAATAAAACAAATGAAGCTCCCCTCTAGCTACACACTTCTCCCCAGGGCTTCTATCCTCCCAGGCTGGCATTTCTAAAATGCATTATCTTTAAGTTGTCAACCTCTGGAGGGCAGCTTTACCGCATCCCAGAGGCAGCTCCTTTCCTTGTGCTCCTGACAGCCAGTCTGACATCTGCTTACTAGGGTACAGCCATCACCTCCACCCTCTGGGACAGTCCTGTGCAGATCTGCCCACCTAAGGTTGACACCTCAGAGCCTGGGCGAGAAGCCAGCTGACCATTGTTTTCTGCCATCCCCTCCCTCAGCTGGGTAGCCCACAACAGAAGCCCAAGCGCCTGCGCCTGGTGGTGGACGTCTCCGGCAGCATGTACCGCTTCAATGGGGTGGATCGCCGGCTAGAGCGCTCAATGGAGGCGGTGTGCATGGTCATGGAAGCCTTCGAGAACTATGAGGAGAAATTCAAGGTAATGGTTCCAATGGTAGAGCTTCATTGGTCACTTAGGGTCAGTACTGGAAAGGTGGATACAGACTCCATCCAGAGCTCAGGCATCATTCTCTCAGCAGCAGGGAACATGGCCGCTGCTTCACCTGTTCTAACAGTAACATAACTGAAGGGCCTGGTAACCTCTAGTTCCCACAGAGAAAAGCACTGTAACATATAAGTTATGTGATATTAAACCACAAGGTTTCCTGGAAACCCTGAAGCCTGTTCTCGTTTTCCTGGGCATCCCCATCGAGTGCCTCTGAGCGCTGACATCCCATCACCAGCCAAGGTCTGCACACAGCATCCTGTGCTGTGACTCCCTTTCCCTGTGAGCAGTGAGCAGTCAATAATATGCAGCTGGCATGGCGATTCACCTGAGAGGAAGCTGCCTTCTGCTCAAACCGTTTCCAGCTTGTTATTGTTCAGTTTGCTATCAAACCCCCATGCCAGAGGTCTGAGGATAGGGAGGGAATTCCTGTTCTACAGTGTTGCCAGCCAGTAGGAGCCAACTCATCTGCTTGTGATTGTCCATTGAAAACACAGGCATCAGAGCAGATAACTTGACCACCGTGCCGGAGAGAGCCGTGGTGTGTACAGATATTGTGAAGGGCACACAACCTAAACATGTGAACTCTAGATTCTGTACTGGATAAAACAATCCTTGAGGAACAGACAGTCTCAAATCCATTGCCATTTAAGCAGGCACCACACCTGTACCTGAAGACTGTGCCTCAGGCCATGGCTCTGTATTATGCAAAAACCAGAGACCAGTTGACTTCCCTTTTCCCTCGGGCTCCTTGTGAAGGGTGCAGTCCACTGGCTCTCCTGGGGTTCCTGTGTAAGTTCCTGAGAGAATGGCCTTTCTGAGCTCAGTGGGGGGCAGTGGGCAGCATCCAGCAGTGGCTACCGCGGGGCTACAAGGCTCTGCACAGTACAGGGGTGCAGTACAGGGGTACAGTACAGGGGTGTTACGCATCTAACACACAGCTGAGCACAAGAAAGCGCTGCTTTCCTTCACAACAGCAACGCTATCCCTCGTGGTCACCGAAGCCCGGGGAACTATGTAAGAGTCCCTCTTGGCTCTATTGTAGTTGCCAGCAACCCCAGAGCCCCAATCAGACTCACTCTGACAGGGTGAGGACAGGACGAGGGAAGTCTGGGACGCTTCTGAGCAGCATTGCACAGCTTCTAAGACACACTCCTTCCTCCTGTGGGAGCCAGAGGTGGGCAGCCTTTTACAGCTCACTCTCCGTGCTCCCTGCCCTGAGAAGCCATTCAGACTTTCCATCTCTTGACCCTCCTGAACCTCATATGTGATTGCATCTGGGTTTTGGGGGGGGGTTTTTGTTTTGTTTTGTTTTAATAGAAAATGTTTATTTAAACCATTTTGACCACTGGTTGGCTAGACAGCCATGGGTCAGCATAAATAGCCACATCTCACCTAATGTTCAAAAGCATTGAAGCTGCCCCAGCGTCCCCTCACAAGCTCTTTCCAGGCCTTCCCTCCGTGCTTGTGTACTGGAGACTGTCCTGTTGCTGCCACCCCTATCACACATCTTGAGAGTTGATTGGCTACGGGCTTCCCAGGCCCCCTCTGTAGAGAACAGAGGAGTGATGGAGTCCCATATTCCGTGAGGTCTTCTCCTGCTCCTAACTAGGGTACATGCGGGTACACAGGTGCCCTGGAGGGTACATGAGGAGTAGGCACACACAGTACCGAGGAGGAAGAATGGGACTGAGGCTCCGTCTCTCAGACTCCGCCTGCATGCCTGCATTTTCATCTCTTTTTAGAAATACTTGATATTCTTTATATCATTATTCCCAGCCACTTAGTCTGTCTGCGCGTTTAATTTCTTGTTTATGCAAGAAGAGTAAGGTCCAGCAATGACTCCTGGGTAAATAGATGATGGTTTGTAGAATATTCAGGATGGCACCACCCGGTTGGTATCTTTGGGGATTGGCAGTGCGATCTAAAGCTCCTGCCTGAGTTCCAGACAGTTCTTAATTCAGTCTTCTGCAGCTAGCCCTGGACTCTGCATGTGCTTGGCAGCCTTCAGAGGTGCCGGCTGGGGAGGGGGTCTGCAGGCTGCCTATGCCTCTTGGCACCTGTGTGTGTTGTGTCTGGCTAGAGCTCTGTGCCTTCTGGGTCGTTATAGTCTGGACGGGAGGAGGCTCACTTACAGGCCTCACCCCCACTCTCTCCCACATTAGCACAACCCATGCCAAACCACAGGGACCCTCAAGCACGAGCGGTACTGAGACGGAACCCTAACTCAGCAGTGTGACATTCACTAAGCCACTTGGAGTCTTTAAAGTACCTCAGAGTGTTCGGCCACATGACTCCACAGATTCCCAGGATGGCACAATTTACAGACAGCCAACAGCAACTCCTCCAAGCTGGAACCAGCACCGTCCCTGCCGGTCACACAGTACGTAGGCAGGATGCTAACGATTCCATCAACTGTGATTTCCGGCAGGGAGTTTCTCCTTTCCTTCATTCTGTTTGTTCTTTTCTCCAAGCTCCCAGGAGTCATCAGTGTCATCTTAAAATAGACTTTCTTTTCAAAAGCTCTTGATGTCCTGACAGTTTTTTTCAGACTGTTCTTCCACTAAACATTCAAACAATGCTACCAGAAAATGGATTTGTTCTCTCACTCAGAAATTGGGCTTTGGAGAGACAGTAATGTAAATTGTTTCATTTTATTGTTTCCATGAAGGCATGTAAGTCAGGCAGACAGTATGAAAGGAAGCCTGGGGGAAGCATGTGGGGTTCAGGCACCCCATGTCTCCTGCACTACCCAAAGAGCTCCACTTATGCTGCACAATGTTGCATAAAGTGGACTTCATAGAGTTGATTCTGTTGCTAAGAAAGAGTTGGGGATGCAGCTTCGGTGGTAAAGAGTGTGACAAACACCATGACCAAAGGATTTAGAGAGTAAAAGCTTATGTGGCTTACATTTCCCAGTCACTGTCCACGGAGGGAAGCCAGGGCAGCCACCATGGAAGCCTACTGCTCACTTAGGCTCAGCTTCCCTGTACAGCCCAGGTCCGCCCGTTGCAGTATGGCATCTACAGTGGGCGGGGCCCTCTCCTCACTCAGGACAATCTCTCACAGACATGACCCTGACCAGGCCGATCTAGGCAATTCTTCAGCAGAGGTCCACTCTTCCTAGGTTAACAGTAAATTCTATTCAGGCCCCGTAGCCTATGCAGGCCCTAGGTTCTATCCTCAATTCTGCAAAAACTAAAGACAGAAAAGAAACCCATTTCTAGAACCATACTGAACTTTTGCTTCTCACCAACTCCAAGGGCTTTCCCTCTGTAGATGGTGTGATGGGTCCTCACGGCACACGTATGAAACAGGCTCCCCTCGACAGATGAAGACAAGACACAATACATACGTGTTCCTCAAACACGCTGGTTTTCATTCCGTTAACTGTCATAGAACCTTGTGTCTGGGCATTATTTTCATCAACCTCTTTCTACAGATGAGAAAGCCAAGGTTCAAAAAGGTTAAATACTTGGCCCGAGGTCACACTGCTAAATGTGAAACACCAGCTTCTGACCCCTACCCCCACCCCACTGGGGATCTTTCTTACTTATTCTGTCCTATTTCTTGGATCTGTTTTACATATGCCCAAACGTATGCAAAAAATCATTCAAAAGTAAAAGCATTTTATTATCATCTCCTACTCTTACTATGCCGCCACACACAGGTGGTGTAATAGACACGGCTTCTTTGAAGATCTCAGTCAGGAAGGCTACATTACTTCCCAGAAGGTTAGAAAAAGATATGACTCATAGAGACACACTTAGCTGAGTGTCTGTAATTACGCCTTTCCCAATGCCTTAAGAATGTTCTTTGAGTTTAAATATGGAGACCAGTCAACCTATTAGGCTTGGGCTTTGAATATATCTATATTATCACCCAGAGATGGGACTCAACAAAAAACTGCACAAAGTTTGCTGAGACCATCAGAACTGACTCAGTAACTGATGTAGAAATATTAGCCATGAAAACAAAAACATTTAAGAATAGGTGTAGGACTAGCTTGAGGAGTCAGTATTTCTCTGTGGTAACTTGAATTAATAGATGAATTTAGAGATAACACTAAATCGGCCTTAGGAAAGGCGGACAGCAGCTCCCAGCATCGGTGCTAATACCCATAGTGGAGCTGGTTAAGAGACTCTAAGATGAGCCTTGTGAAGATGCTGGTCATGTGGGGAGACCAAAGCAAGTCCTGACCATCTTCATCATTAAATGAACTGCGCTCTCCACCTGCCCCTTCCATGGCCCTGGGAAGTGGTCAGACAGATATCAGCCCTCTTTGTCAGAGAGAAGAAGTGATTTACAAGCAGGTACATTAGAGGCCATCTAAACTAGCATCTCTCACAAGGCAGGAAGGAACTTTGGAAAGGTTAAGCGCCTCGCTCTAAGTCAAAAAGCTTTTCATGTCCAAGCCATGTCACACCTCGACTTTGAGAACACTGTTCTCTTTATATTGACTTCCCTAATAGGAAGCAGGGCTAACCGGATATGGTAGATTAGTAACTCACATATACCCCAGGGCTCTGGAAACACCTCCCTTGACCTATTCAATCACTCATTCACTGAGTCCTTGCTGGCCATAGTATTGCCATTTTAGAACAGAATTCACATGTCAGTGTTCACACCAGCCTCAGATATCACCACATACCAACTTACAATGAGAAGGCAAATAAAGCATAGCCTATACCCAGACCAGCACTTGATGCTCCTCCCTACACAGTGGAAGCCTCGGTCATGTTCACACACTCGCCAACAGCTCTGTGCGTTTCCTCTGCACACTGCCTTAAAATTCTGGAGAAATGGTAAATTTCTCTCCTGGTCGAGACTCAGGTCTGTTTTTGTTATACCTCTCTCTAAAGGAATGAGGTTTTCAAAACACATCCAGGAAAAGTGGGGTCCAAACAAATTGTAAAGCAAAGAAGCATTAGAGGGGGCCTCTCGGTTTGAGGGCTTCAGAAGAGCTGTCATTTAATATTTATGCTGAGGGCTTAATTTCCAGGACACCTTGCAAGCCACATAGAAAAATTACAGCCTAGATGCCGGGAGGGTGACAGGAACAAGGGGGCTCTTGTTTATTGTCCTGTGCTGCTCCTGGAAGCTCATGTGTGGCCTGTCCTGCGGATTCCATGATGGTTCTGGCAAGGCCCAGCTTGGGTGAGTAGCAGAGTCAAGGGTTAGAGTCCAGCTGGCTGAGATGTGCTCTCCCGTTATCCTGGCACTGAGTGACTGAGGCAGGAGGATCATGAGTTTGAAGTTACCCTGGGCTCACACGAATAATAGCAAAGTTAGTTTATGTATGTTTTCCTTAAACTCAGACAGTTTTAAGGATAAATGAATTACTGTTTTTAAACACATTGGGATACATGGGTGAAGGCCAACCTGGCCCCGGCCATTAGCAGCTGATTGCTCAGAGTCCCAATCATCCCTTTAAAAGCAGGGAAAGCAGAATCACTCCTAGTCCTCTTACCCCAGTGCAGCATGGGAGTCTGCTGCTTCCCTCTGTGTAAGCCTCTCTTATAGATACCTCAGCAGCGCATCATAAAAGCAGCCTGGTGGTACAGGCTGTGTCCAGCTATGCAGGCAAAGGTTTGCAGGTTCAAAAACCACCTGGATACACAGTGAGTTCAAGGCTAACCTAGAAGACAAAGTAAGACCTCTCAAAATAAAAAGAGTTCTGGAGATAAAACACATTGGGAAAGCATTTGCCTAGCACATTCAGGGCCCCGGGTTCAATCCCCAGTAATGCAAAAAGAGAGGTGGGGTGGGGAAGGGAGGCTGCGAAGTTTACAATCATCCATCAGCCCTGCTCTGTCCAGGCCCTTACAGGGGAAGTGCACACAGACCTAGGGCCGGGCCTTCTTACAACTTCTAACTACCCTGATGAGTGACCCACCTTCACTCTCTGGTCCTTTGTGGGCCTTTCTTAGGTCTGCCTTCCTAGGGAAGTCTTAGCTGGTATAAGCATACCAGGATCTGAAGGGGCAGCCAGGCGGGACCACAGGCAAGAACTGTGCATACTGCTGCGTTCTGCAAGCTTCAAGAAGGCCACAAACTAATAATTTGATCCTGGCTCTACAGGTCCTTAAGATGTAACATTTTCAAAGTAGGAGATAAGGACATGTTTAACCTATAACAAAGTTTCTAGTTTTCAAAGGTGTAAACATCCTTTGTAGACCTCTGGTTGTGTCCTGGTCCTGGGGGTGAGGGCTCGGTTTTCCCTCCCACCCTCCCCACCGAACAGTGTGGTCACACCCCAGTGCCATTCATCTTTCCTAGACAGCCTCGCCCACTTCCTGTTTTAATGGCTCAGGTACTTTCACCAGGAATAGTTCTGCTTCCCATTTCAGACGTGGCAGCCTCAACGATGTTATTTTGTATTTGTGATCTGGCTTAGGAAAAAACAGTGTTCTAGTTTCTGGACTGTAAAAGAATGTAGCCCACACACAAAAGGCAAGCTGCTTTTTACCCCAAGTTGATTACAAGTTCTCCTTATTCTACAGTAAACATGCGCAGAAACTAACCGTGCAGAGATGACTCACTTAAGAACATCATCTGCACCTTTGCAGATGGGCAAAGGCTTGCCTTCCCCCTTAACACCTAGTGCTGGGTATGCAGGAGGGTTCTGGAGAAGAGCTGTTGGTTAATGCTGGATTGGCAGATATCCCAAATGTGCCCTGAAGTCTTCACCCTCAAACATACACTGTTTTTCTTGTAGATTCCTCAGTTTCCCCAGTGTCCCAGCCTTCATGTAATTACAAAATGTCTCTAATAGAGGGTTCAGAGAAACCGACTCCTAGATAATTTACCTCTGGCTGCTTCTCAGATCTTGTGGCAGAGCACCTGACTCCGACACTAGGCTTCTCTCGACAGTCAGTACTTCATGTGCCTGGGAGATAGGGAGTTAATAAGTGCTTCCTAAATTGAAAGCTAGATGCCATATAGTAATAAGTGGAAAAGCAGATTATTCAGTCACATGATCAATATCAGCCAAAGTTATGCTGGTGCTGGCGGATTCTGTGACTCTGCTGCTGGCTATGTCTGTCAGAAGGAACTAAATACCTGAGAGAGTCTATCAGAGTGTATCTTCAGAGATTATCTTGAACACAATTGTGGATAATTTTTGCCTTCTCTGTACTTTAATTTCTTTGAATACTGTTTTACCTTTAGAAACAGAAGAGAACTAGAAATTGTTCTCTGGGCAAAGGTCTGCTTCAGGCTGAGCTTGTTGGTAGAAATGAGTTGCTTGGAATGGTGACAGAGGTCCCTAATTTCCTGCTGACTCTCCGCTTCTGGGGGCCACAGACACTAGTGTCTGTGACCTTGTCTATCTGCGTCACAGTTAACTCCCTCATGTCAGATCTCCCTGAAGCTTCAAATCTATCTTCCCCTCCTACCAGCAGCCATGATAGAGCCTTTAAAAGGAGCTCTGTGATTAGATTAGGCCCACTCAATAACTCCTCTTTTGATTAACTCACAGTCAAGCAAACTTAATTACATCGGCAGAATCCTTTTTGTCATGGAAGTTAATGCAATCATATGTGATATCCCATTATGTTTACCAGACAAGACCGCAGTTATGGGAGTGTAGAGAGCAGGCATGAGGCAACTGGAATCCCCAGAGCCCCTTTGAAGTCTGCCCAACACTGTGTGTGCTTCTTACAAAGTCTCCCTTGAAGTGTACACATGGAATTTGGGACAGCCACTAAAGTCCCCTTCATATCTGTTTCTAGGGGGCAGAGATCTCAAAAGAAGGTGGACCCAAACAGAATGAGTCCAAAAACGTTTGCTTTGTTGATAGCACACATCTGCCTCTCTTGTCTTTCTGCATTCTTTTATGACCAAATATTGAACAACTAGGAACATTTCAGAGTTGGGGATCTGTAGCACCAATGACTGTTCTGTTACTCACCGACTTCTCAACTCTCCAACTCTCTTGCATGTAGTACGACATCGCTGGACACTCGGGAGATGGCTACAACATTAAGCTCGTTCCAGTTAACAAAATCCCCAAGAACAATAAGCAGAGACTAGAA
Source organism: Mus pahari (assembly GCF_900095145.1). Taxonomy (NCBI): domain Eukaryota; kingdom Metazoa; phylum Chordata; class Mammalia; order Rodentia; family Muridae; genus Mus; species Mus pahari. Next base: position 69,580,983 of record NC_034597.1, read on the forward strand.
ATTCTGAAGGTAAATACATCGTTCCTTCTACATTGTGAGAATTTCTATCAGATTAGATACAAACAAGGACTCGCTGAAGAAGCAACAGAGATCTCAAGCAACAGACAGAAACCACCTTTCTTGCTTAACACCCTGTTTCCACCATCTAAAGTGAAATGTTCTCTATATGTTTTCGGAGTACTCATTGTTTTATCAGGTTTGAACAGCTGAGATCAGAATTCCATAGTCACACAGGCTCAGTAGAAAGGAAAAAGAGGGCGGGCGTGGTGGCGCACGCACGCCTTTAATCCCAGCACTCGGAAGGCAGAGGCAGGCGGATTTCTGAGTTGGAGGCCAGCCTGGTCTACAAAGTGAGTTCCAGGATAGCCAGGGCTACAAATAAACCCTGTACCCCCCAAAAACAAAACAAGACAAAAAAGGAAAAAGAAATGGCTCCTTTTAGGGCACTCTATATTTCAAATTTTATATTTCTGTTGCTAATTTTGAGTGATAAATTCAGTCTCACATACTTAAACCTGCAGGAGGCACCGCGATCTTAAAGCAGATTTCCTCCTTTGCCACAGGAAGCAGCGGTCAGCACGGGATTAGCTTGTTTACTGGAAATTCAGCTCGCTCCTGATTTTGCTCCTACATCTTGCCCCCTCTTCCAGATGACACCAACTACATATTTTCTTACTTTAAATAGAAGGTTGAATTGTAAAAGTGTCAATTGTGAACATTTGGGAACATTGCCTGTTTCTAAGAAAAGTCAACCCCATACAACTCTCTTCCTGTGCCCTGTTGTCTCTCAGCACATAATCTAAAAGCAGGCAGTCTGTCAGTACAAAAATGTTTGTTGAAAAGGAGATGCTCATCTGTGGTCTCTGTGCCCACCTCTTACCTGCAGACGATGCATGCGCACTCTCAGTTCTGCATGAGTGGGGACCACACACTCGAGGGGACAGAACACGCCATCAAGGACATTACCACAGAAGAAGCTGATGAGTACTTTGTCATCATCTTAAGTGATGCAAATCTGTCCCGATACGGAATAAACCCGGCCCGCTTTGCCCAGATCCTGACGAGTGATCCTCAAGTAAACGCCTTCGCCATTTTTATCGGCTCTTTGGGGGACCAGGCAGCCAGGTGAGTATTGCAGCAGCACAGAGCAGATGTAATAAATATCTGGCATGTGTTGTTCCTCGAACCTCAGCCTGAGGGGCTGGGGAGGGCAGGGGAAACAGCCCAGAGTGTCTACCCTCAAGCAGCTAAGGGCATACGTGGGCTCACAATGCCCTGGCTTGTTCGGATAAGCAATCATAGTTTTGACGGAACATAATAGGGGTTTTTGGACAAGATTTATAATTGTAATTGTTTTTATAAAATAAGTATTTACCAAATTGATTTTTTCACAAATAGATTAGACAGTATTTTATAGATTAAACACTTTACAGGGACCACCAAGCCCAATCTCATCAGGTCATTTCAAATCATACTCAAAATAGTAAATATAGCTCAGTGGGGTAATAGCTTGGTGGTAGACCGCTTGCCTAGCACGCGTAACACTTCACATTCAGTTCCAAATATTGCCAAAAACAAAAAATAAAGGACACCAACAATATTAAATTCCCTAGCATAACAGAAACTGTACTTGTCTGTATGCAATGTGTGTCTATTTGCTGTGTGCAAACAGACATCATCTCAGGCACTGTTCTGACACTCTGTCACTGTCACTGCAAAGAGACACTATGACCAAGGCTACTTTTATAAAGAAAGCATTTCCCTGGGGGCTTGTGCACAGTGTCAGTGGGTGAGTCTGTGAGCCTCAGGGTCGGAAGCAGACAGGTGTGGCACTGGCGCAGGAGAGTGAGCTTTACATCTTCATCTCCTGGCAGCAGACAGAGAGAAACAGACACACTGGGTCTGGCATGGAGTTTTGAAGCTTCAAAGCACACCTCCAGTGGCACTCTTCCTCAACAAGTCCACACCTCCTAATCCTTCCCACCAACCGAGGACCAAGCTTGGAAATATATGAACCTATGGGGCTATCCTCATTCAAACTACCACAGACATACAGAGACTTACATATGCACATGCATACAAATATACAAACATTTTATATATATATATATATATATATATATATATATATATATATATATACTTCTATATATATCCATAAACAAACTTCCATAACTAACATGAGTATATATTTAGACATGTGTGTATATATATGCAAAAGTATATATGCCTACATATAGA